>NW_027555514.1:31030275-31587775 GCF_003287225.1 Phascolarctos cinereus | reverse complement strand
AGATCAGAATCCATATCTATGCTTTGCTTTCTTTACCTAAGCAATTTGAATCCTTGTTCCCATTAGCCCTCCCTAAAGGACCTATCCAAGGTGCTGAAGAACTTGTTCTGAGTCTTTTAATATTCCAGGAGTACTATTATAATATTCAGGCTATTGAGCCGTCATCCCTCACTACCACACGTTGATGTCACGCCTCCTTTCTAGACATACTTTTCTATATGTTTCTTCTTCAGTAAAGTATAGTTATGAGACTAAATGGAATTATGGAAAGAATGCTGAATTTGGAATCAAAGGACTTGGCTTCAAGTTCTGATTGCTACTCTCTGTCTGCTTCTAGGAATATCCATGTGATTGTGTAAGGTATACTTTTTAGAGTAATTCCTTTTTATATGAAGCAGTTTAATCATGAAGGGGGCAGAAAAGAGACATTAATGTAAAGAAAAATAATACATTATTTGTAAAGGATGCAAAGAGCTGCCTCTTTTACAGGTGAACAGTTGGATGCTTGAAAGTAATTTGAAAATAATCTGTTCTAATAAGAACCACTAAAATGTGTGTGTAAAGAAATGCAGTCTTCAGGTTATATTTGAGCATTTTTGGATAAAAATGAACTGTGGCATGATATAATGGTTTAAATAGTTTGATCACTTAAAGAGGCAGAGAAACAAGTTTCATTTATCAAAATGGATAATATGTGAGTATGCAGAAATATAGTCTTCAAACACAAAGACTGAGATGGAGGATTATTATAGGATTGATAAATGGTTACAACTATAGAGCATTATGGTCCCTCAGTTCATTTGCATGTTGCTGTTTTAAGTTTTAAGAAGATCAAAGCTTACCCTTTACTTTAAAACCTTAAATATTTGGAGACGTGTGGGATGATTGCTTAAGGACTGTTGATTTTGTTGGGGAAATGTAGTGAAAAGCAAGTCAATGAGTACCAGGGGACACTTATTTGAGTCACTGACGGGTACAGGAGGCTAGGATAGAGGCCAATATTGGTGAAGTGATGATATTGAAGAACTTGGCAGAGGAGGAAAGACGTATGGGGGGGGGGGGGCGCAGGGAAGCAGCTTCATCCTTACTATTTGAAGAAACCAGCAGAAGCATGCAACTGACAAGAAGTCTTTAGCTGTTAGTTCCTGATTGACTAAAGATTTAAGTTTATTTGAAGAAAGCTTCAGTTCCAGTTATTGCATTCTAAAGCCATGTCAAACTTCATAGGAGCAAGGCCTCTGAGAAGTGTCTTCTCTTTGCTGCCCCCTCTGGCAAAGGGGAAAAGCAGAAAAGGGAGACGTTTTGCAGATGCTTGGCTGTATGGGAAACAGAGTGATACCTTACTGAGCTACACAAAACCATAGTCAGTAAAGCACTGACCAGACTGGTTTGCCTTGCCCAGAGAATCCATGTAAGTTATTTTGCTCTGAGTTTGGCTTTCATTAGATGATGCAGCACCTTGGTGAGGGAATAGCTGCCTTGGCTGCTCTGTGGTACCCTGAGATAATAAGTCTGATGAGGTTTGCACTTCTCCGGTACGAAGAGAGCAGCTAGCCAAATGTAGAGTGTGACACTTTCCTAATGCTCTTTTAAGGGTGTTTTTCAGGTTAAAGAGCTTGTAAATGCTATATTGTTTTGAGAATTTAAGACAAGAGTATTTGTCCACCTGGAAACTGTTAAGGACAAGCAGAGAAGTAATTAGTAATCAAGAAGCTTCATATGGTACAGATGTTTCCAAATGGACCAATGACATCAAAGCCTGAATTCCAGGCGTGTGAGTCACCTCGAGTACATAGGTTTTTACTCCTTCATGTCCTTCCTTGCCAATTTCTATAAATATGTATCTGTTCTCCTTCACAGATACTGAGTGCATTGGTGAGAGAGTGTGGCCCAGGTTTATGTGTGAAAGGTAAGATATCTATTATTCTTGCATTTCTTTTCATTTAGGAGCACCTGTGCTATTATTATTATTATTATTATTATTATTATTATTATTATTATTATTATTATTATTATTATTTCATTTGCTTTATTCATAAATAAATGGTTTTGTTTAACATCTAAAAGGGTCACTGTGAATTCCTGATTGTGTAAGTAGAAGCACATCAGTGGGGATTCAAGATCTAAAGTGATGACTACGATGAGTGTATTACCCAATGACAGGGTTACCACTACAATCCTGAGAGAATTTGAGTATAACTGTGTAGTGGACGTTCTTCTCTATAAACACGGATCTGCAAGTATGAGCAATATGGAATGATCAAGGGAGCTCAGAGAGTAGTTGTCCAATCAGTCTGTCAAGAAGGATTTACTCACTATGTGCTAGGTATTTTGCTAATCACCGAAAACACAAAGCAAAGCAAACCACCCTTCCCCCGCCTCTGCCTTCAAGGAACTCATATACGAAGAGAGAGAATATGTAAATAACTGTACCCACATATATTCATAATACAAATGGCAGGCAATCTCCCAGGCGAGAGGTGTGAGGCATGACACTGTGGGCATACATACTCCATATATCCATTACACTTAGAATCTTGTGGTGTCCCAGCCAAGGCTAACAGCATGGACTTTGAAAACTTACTCACTGCCCAAGGCTTCACATTTCACTTACAGCCCATCTACTCCAGCTGCTGAAATGTGCCTTGAAATGCTGTGCAAATGTTTAGCTTGATGGTTGTGATGATATTTGCTTCACCATTTAAGTAAAGATGCTGTTCATGCTCTTTTTCTGGGGAGGAAAAGGGACATTCCTGCCAGAGCTCTAAAGATCCTCTTCATCACATCTCCCCTTCACTCCATTACAAGCACCTTAGGGCTGAGAAGCAGCTGTAGAAATCAAATCAGCCAAGTTCCCTGCTCCGCCAGGAAGTCTGGTTAGGATCAATACTAAGACAAACTCTGTGTCCTACACAATTTGCAAACCTAAGGAATCAGAGAACAAGGGTGGTGAGACAAAAGCCAACCACCAACACAGCTTTGTTTTCTATTTTTGGCCACGGTGACTGTAAAAGAAAACAAAGAAAGAACATTCAGCTACAGAAATGAGTTTTAGTTTCCCCTTGTTGGTCTGACAAACCAAGACTTTGTCACACTAAGAGAAATAAGCTGGAAAGCAAGAGTGGTTCTTGTTCTTGGAGGGTTGGGAAAGATGGAGAGCAGTAAGATGGCTAGGAAATACTTTGCACCAGCCATTGGGGGGGAAAGGGCAAAGGTAGCATCATCTGAACTCAGCTTTTGTTGTTGTTAATTTTCTGTCTACAACTGCACGGATAAGATTTTTTTAAAAAGGACAATCTTCCCGTAAGTAAGGCACCAGATTCACTATGTAATAGGGAAGTTAGCGATAGGAAAAGAATGAGTCAGGAAACTTGAGTTTGAATCCTGATTTTGGCACTTACTATTTGTGTGACCTTGGGTAAGTCACTTAGCACGCCTAAACCTCATTTTCCTCAATTATAAAATAAATTGAACTAAGTGAATGGTTCACAAGGGCCTTTATAGTTACAAATCTATGAACCTATGATACAGAGCATTGTATCCAAGGCCCTCCAAATCAGGCACTATGTTTTCTTTCTAGCCTTATTTTACGCTATTCTCCCTTTAACCCCATATGTTCCAGCCAAATTGGACCATTTAGCATCATAGGCTCTGGGATGGAGGGACTTCATGTTATTTAGGCCAACCTTCACTGGAACATTTTGTTGTGTAGTCATTTCAGTGCTATCTGATTCTTTGTGACTCCATATGGGGTTTTCTTGGCAAAGACACTGGAATGGTTTCCCATTTCCTTTTCCAGCTCGTTTTACAGATGAGGAAACTGAGGTAAATGGGGTTAAGAGACTTACCCAGGGTCACACAGCTAAAAAGTGCCTGAGGCCACATTTGAATCAGGTCTTCCTGACTCCAGGACCTATCCACTGTGCCACCTATCTGCCTCTCACTGAAATCCCAATTCTAATGTTAGCTGTGTGATCACACAATAGGGCCATGGACTGAAGGAGACAAGGGAAGAAAAGAAGAATTTATAAAATGTCTACTACGTACCAGGCATTGTACTAAGCACTTTCCAAGAAGCTAAAACTTAAACTGAGACCCAGAGAAATGCAGACTATCTTGTCCAAGAAGACGGAGTGATCATTTAAACCTTAGCATTCTGACTATAGGTTCAACATTCTGTCGAATCGTGTGGCCAGTTTCACCTAGCTGGGTCTCAGTTTTCATGTCAGCAAAATGGGAATAGTAATACTCATAGTGCCTTTCTAAGATTGTTTAAAGGTTCAAATGGCATAATCTCTATAATGTGTTGTATAGACCTTTGCCTCGCTTGAAAGGCAGAGATCTTTCCACTACATTACACAGTCTCTTTACTTGCCATTTCCCCATCTTGTTTGCCCCCTCCCATCTCTGAGATTTTGGTCAATCCATCCCCCACATCTGAAGTGGTATCCCCGTATTTCCCAATGCATGAAATCCCTCCCTTCCTTAAAGGCTAGACTCCATTTGCTCATCACCTCCTCTGTGAAGCCCTCCTCAAACCCCTCGCCTCTTCATTATTTTCAGCACTTTCACAGTACCTTCTGTACGTTTCTCATATTGCAATTCATATTAATTATTCATAGAGATGGCATCTCCCATTCCACATATGAAGCCGCTTGGGAACAGAAACTCAGTCATTTGAATCTTTGCTCCCCATCTCATAGCGTGCTGCTTTTCATCAAGTAGCACTTAACTGCTTGTTGAAACAGTTCAACTCCAATGATTGCATTAATTTTTGTTGCTGTTTAGTGGTTTCAGTATGTCTGACTCGTGACCCCATTTGGGGTTTTCTTGGCAAAGATACTGGAGTGAGTTGACATTTAACAGATGAGGAAACTGAGGTAAACAGGGTTAAATGACTTGCCTGGGGTCACACAACCAGTGTCTGAGGCCAGATTTGAATTCAGGAAATGAGTCTTCCTGGCTCCAGGCCTGGAATCCTGTGCCACCTAGCTACCCATATTAATTAATTGCATTAATTAATCACTATTTCAGTGCCAGGTTTTAAAGGTTAATGTAAGAATGATCATTAACAAATGAAAAATACTATCATTATTTGTGATATAATAGTATTCTTCAAAACATTCTCTGAAATCAACTGAAAGTAATTCATGAATGAAAATGAAGTCAAAGACCAACCATTCTATTACACATTTTCACTCTGTTTTCTCTACCAAAAAAAACCCAGGTTACTCACCTCAAAAGTGGAACATATTCCTGTTTCTGTTGCAGTGTGGATTTATCGATGGGTAATTTAAGTCTGCAGTTTAAGAACTGACATGCTTATTCAGTCATCCTCTTAGTCATGTATTCTATGACAAAGGCTTAGATCATTGGCATTGGCTGGGTCAAGTTAGCTCACTGAGCCCCTCCTAAGACAACATAACATTTACGCGCAGGCTTTAAACTTCTGTCACAGTATTCTGACCTTATGGAAGGGAAAAATTATGATGATGGTGATATTATACTGAGTCTCTGCATGCATTTTTCCACCACTCAAACAGGTAAAATTTCTTCATGACATCTGCATATCATTAAAATAAAGGGCCTATATATATACTCATTATGTTACATTTTATCTTCTAGGACAAAATACAAATTCCTTGGTGTGGAATTTAAAGCTGTCTACCATCTGGTTCCTACCTCCTTTATTTGGCCCCATAATTCCCCTTCATTCATTCTTTATGTTCAGCCAAACTAGCCTACGTGTTGTTTTCTGAACATTTCACCTCTAACTACCATCACTCCCTTCTCAGTTACTCCTCTTAGAATGTTTGACTTTGTTCGAAGCTTGGTTCCAATTCCATATCCTCTAGGAAGGATCCTCTCACTCACTCACTCTCTGCCTCCAATTGTCAATGGTATCTCCCTCTTCGAATTATCTTGTATTAATTTATCTCTGTTGTTATTTAGTCGTTTCAGACATTTCTGAACCCCATTTGTGGTTTTCTTGGCAAAGACATGGAATGGTTTGGATTTCCTTCTCCAGCTAATTTTACAGGTGAGGAAACTGAGGCAAACAGGGTTGAGTGACTTGTCCAGGGTTACACAGCTTCTGAGGTCGTATTTGAACTCAAACGGTCCTGATTCCACGTCCAGCACTCTATCCACTGTGTCACTTAGCTACCCCATTTATCTGTGTACATATTATGTAATACTGGTAGAATTTAAGTTCCTTGAGGGAAGGTGCTATAGTTCATTTTTTTTTGTCTTTATATCCTCAGCAATTCTGACCTTCTGAGGATTAAAAGATAGTGATGAATAGTAGTCTATAACTTTAAGGGATTTTCAGTCCATGATGATTAAGTAACATGCACAAAGATAAATAAATACATGATAATTGGAGGAGAGACCAACTTAGGAGTTGGGGGTAGATCCAGAAAGACTCACTGTAGGTTGTGCAGCCAATTTAAGAAAAAATAAAAAGTGATAGGATATACAATAGAAACAACTCAATCCTAAACTACTTGAACAAGTAACCAACTATAAAATTGACCATTGACAACGTAATTGACATCAATTATGATAATTTTGGATAGAATTTTAACAAATTTTAATTAATTACTATAAGAACAACAAAAGATCCCAGAAAGTGCTTTAGTAAGCAAACATATAACCTAACCAAACAGAAAGACATGGCTGCCAAAGGCAATATCTGATTTGAAATATAAACTCACTTGTATAAGTTTAAGAACTATGATGGATAATTGAGTATGGACAGTACTTTCTAATTAGGAAGAGAAATACAATGAAGGGTAAAATGACTTTAAAGAAAGCTTACCATCACATCCAACTAAGCATGGTAATCCTGAGGGCATTTAAAGCCACAAAATGGAAGTAGCACAACAAACATTAAAAAAATGGAAAAGATGTATAAAAAATAATCAAATAATGAGCAGAGTAGAATCTTACGTTCTCTATGCCTTTTAGTTGTGAAATGGTAAAGATGCAGTCTATTGTCTATCATTTGTGAAAATCTGCTTTTCTCTACTAAAATTCTCATCAATGATACTCTTGATTTGCACATAGGAAAGTGCCATAAAGATTTTGTTTATATGGGAAAGATGGAAGAGTTGGTATATAGGTCAATAAAATTTCCCTGTTTGTTGTATATATATGTGCGTGCATGCGCACATACACACACACACATACACACACACACACACACACACACACACACACACACACACACGTTTCCTCCTCTATCAGATATAGTGAAACCATTTGAACCCTAAAGTCATGGTCTTAAATATATTGGTAGAGGAGGTAGAAAAGTAGCCACATTTGAGCAAGCATACATACAGAAATTTTATGCCAGAGGATCTCCTGTGTGTGTGGGGGGGTGTATAAATATACATACATGTTTTATATATACACACATGTATACATATATATGTAGAGAGTTGTAAGGATCAATATGTAAGGTATTAAAAGGTAGAGGAGATATCAAAAACATGGGGGAAATGGTCTTTATTAATACTCCCTCACCAAAAAATGGTGATTGAGACAATATTAATAACTACTGACTTTATGCCTACTGTCCCATTTAAATGAAATCTTTATAAGAATTCCCTCCATGCAAATGAAGGACATCATTGATGAGGATATTAGCAGGGTGAAGCAGGCTTTCACAAATGATAGCCAACAGTGGATGACATCTTTACCAGTTCAGAATTATCTGAAAGATGTATAGAATGTAAGTTCCTTTTCTTGCTGTTGTTCAGTAGCATCCGACTCTGTGACCTCACGAGCATATCATGCCAATAGAGTTTGTGGCATTTTCTTGGCAAAGATACTGGAGTGGTTTGCCATTTCCTTCTCCACTGGATTGAGGTAAACACAGGTTAAGTGACTTGCCCAGAGTCACATAGCTAGTAAGGCTGGATTTGAACTCAGGTCTTCCTGACTCTAGGCCTAGCACTCTATTCACTAAGCCACCTAGCTGCCTTTATAAAATCCTACTGTACTTATTATTTGATAATAGTAATAATAATAAAATAGGTAACATTTAGATAGTGCTTACTATATACCTGGAATTATGTTAAGCACATTACAATGATATCTTATTTGATCCTCACAATAAACCCGGGAGGTAGTTGCAATTATTATCCCCATTTTATAGATGAGGCAAACAAGGATTGTGACTTGTCACACAACTAGTCTGAATGTCAAATTTGAACTCAGATCTTCCTGATTCTAGGCCCATTACTCTATCCACTCTATCCACTGCAAGACCTAGCTATCCCCAAAGCTATTTTATTTTTTTCAACAAAGGGTCTGCTCAAGATCATGCAAATTCTGTGAAAGACAGCAGAGATTCCCCTTTTCAGTGAAGATCATCAACACCAAAGATATGGCTGTTTAATAAAAGTGTTCCCCATCGTAGTGAAGGAGACCTAGCTAGACCTAGAGGTGACAGCAGAGAGGGTGGCTCCCTGTAACTAAAGTGACACTCCAGACAGTCTTGCTTGTAGGTGATGTGATTGAGTTGATGCCACAGAATAATTCCGAGACTCCCAGAAGAGAGCTATAATCAGTCCAAATAATTTAGTCTGTCTATCCACACAGGACAGATCAAACACGAGGAATATTGACTGCATTACTACATGCTTCTGAAATGGAGACTACATGAAGTTTATCCATTGGTCCACGAGGACAGACAATATGGATGGACAGGAAGTTGGGCCTAGATTCAACAGGAGGATAGAGGACTGAATGCTTGTGGGAAATCACAAAGTGCCTTTCCTGACCCAAAGCACACCAGGAAATAAAGAGCATTTCTTTCCATGTCAGCACTCTATCCAAGATGTTGTATGGAATCAAAACAGAGAATACGATAGTTGTCAAAGGTTTAAAAATGAATACTATAAAGATGGGGATGAACTGGCACAGTGGATAGAGTTCTTGGTCTGGACTCAGGAAGACTAATCTTCCTGAGTTCAAATCTAGACTCAGACACTTCCTAGCTGTGTGACCCCAGGCAAGTCACTTAACCCCATTTGCCTCAGTTTCCTCATTTGTAAAATGACCTGGAGAAGGAAATGGCAAACCATTCCAGTATCTCTATCAAGAAAACCCCAAATTGGGTCATGAAGAGATGGACCTGACTGAAACAACTGAACAATAACAAAAAGTAAAGAAGAATTTAAAGAAGAGAAGTAAAAACTAAATTGTATGATGAGAAAAGAAGATGGGTAGGTCACAAGGCAAGACAGACAGCATGCTTCACTGGTACCCTAGCAAGACAGAAGAAAATGGAGAAAGGCCTCTAGCATATTGGGTGGACTTCCCCTGATGGATTAATGGAAAGCTATGGATAAGAGTACCATGGGAGGTACAGGCATGGATTGATCACAATCTGCACTATCAGAGGGAACTCCCAAATTTGTGAGATTACAGATCCAATTGAACATTTTTGTCTTGGAATTTGCAAGTACCTTGCAAATGATGAAAATAATAATAACAATAATTACAATGTGAATATATTTTATACATTTTTCTAACTTTTAAAAATGCTTTATGATTTGTAAAAATACTTATATTATTTTGTTTGATCTTAAATATTTGTTAGAAATGTTTATTTAACTGACTGTGAATAGTATGCCAATGACAAATTTGTGTTAGGGAAGTGACACTAAGTCTGTGCCACTGAGTCCCTGCAATTGGACCAAGGAATGGTCCATGGAGAAGAGTGCCTCAGCAATTCCTTTTAAATTCTTCTATTCCTCCCCTGCATGCATGGGCAGTTGAAAACTGGGCCTCATACAGGTGACACTGGTCAATAAATCCCTGGAAAATCAAAACCTAATGTCTTTATCTTGTGCCTCCTAGGATCTTTCATCGTTTGGGGCCCGCCTCCCTCCAGATGTTTGTATGCAATCTTTCCAAAACACTTCTCAGTTAAACATTTTAAATGTTCTATTTTAAGATATTTTGACATTTAATTTTTCAAAACCAAAGTTCTATGTGTGTTTTTTTGTTTGTTTTTTTCTCTATTTTTATAAAAGGCAAACAATCTCTAAAATGGAAGCTATTTTGCAGAAGGACACCAGTGTGATCATGTCTTCAATTCCATACCAGAATATATTCCTTAAGTGTACTTTCCTTCAAATGAGGGTAATCATTTCAATGAAATGAAATCCTAAGAGCACATATGGTAGACATCTGCCCACAAAGCTTTAAGTTGCTTCCCAGTACTAAAATTCACTCCCATTATATCACAGCTGGGTAAGCAAAATAAAAAAAAAAAAGATTAGTATGCAATATGATATATAATCCATCACTCTTCTCTCTAGAATGACTGTGCCCACACTATTATACAAATAACAGACGCAATCAAGGCCCTGGGATGTGAAAACTAAAATAACTTATCAATAGTAGATGTGCATCTGGTTTAGATGTGTGGGAAAAGAATCCATGTTCCAACTGGGTACAAATAAGTATTTGAAAATACCTAAGGTGGGGGCAAGTATGCCTTTCATCAGTTTTCTAGCAAAAGAATTTGATATAATGCAATAAATTCCAAAAACTATTTACTAAATGCTTACTATATTCAGGACATAGTGCCAAGCACCTGGGAAACAGAGACCCAAGCAAAATAGTGCCTATATAAATAAAAAGTAAAAATGAAGCATATATATGAAGATAAAAATAATTTCAGCTAAAAACTAGGTAGAAGGTAGGAATCAGGAAAAATTGTGTGTAGGTTGGTCAATTGGTCAATTCAACAAACTTTCACTAAGCGTTCCCTGTGTTCTGGGCATTACATTCTAAGAGGTGGGAATGAAAAAACAGGTAAGCTAGGGATTCTATGGAGCAGAGAAAATACATCCAAGACTTAGATAAAGACAAAGAGGTGGTAAACTGAGTGTCCTACATAGGAACAGCAAGCAGGACTCTTATTAAACCACCAAGTGCATGAAGAAGGAGAATATTAAATATGACTGGAAAAGTAGATGAGAAGCATTTTGTGAAGAGATTTAAATATCAGGTCAAAGATTTTTTTTTTTTAATTTTAACTTGGGAGCAACAGAAGGCAGAAAAGGTTGAAGTGGGAGGAAGGTTGCCATGATCAGATTTGTTTAGGAAAATTGACTTGGCAGCAGTGTGAAGGGTTGAGACCGAGAGTCACTAAAAATAAATAGTAACTGTATAAAATAGCAAACTGTACCGCTCTAATCTGGCATGGAGATCATTCAGTCTGCCTTGAGGAGTTCCACTGTTTAGCAACTGTAATGAGATCAGATTCATGATTTTGGTCTCCATTTGGGTCAATGAGCTTTGTACCATGGTGAAAAGAATATTGGAAGGAAAATAGCAATAACCTGAGGCTCTGGAATTCTAGGTTCATTCATTCATTCATTCATTCATCAATTATTATGTCTACCCTGTGTAGAGCACCTTGCTATGCACTGGAGAAGATAAGAAGTTTAGACTTGATCAGTCTTTACCTTCATGAAATTTATAGGATAGTAGGATATACAAAAGGACGGTGATTATGTGAGTGTAGAGAAGGTAGGTATATTTAAGAGATGTAATAAAGATAGAAGCAGATTGGGTATATGGGAGGAATTCAAGCAAGGAGTAAAGGATGATACCAAGAATTCAAGCTGGCTGCCCGGGAGGGTAATGGGGCCCTCTATAACAATAAGGAAGTTCAGAAGAGAGAATGACTTTTTTTGGGGGGAGATAATGTGTTCTCTTTTGGATATGCTGAGTATCCTACAGTGCATTTATTTCTTACAGACAGGAAGATGGGAGTTTGTTGATAGATTAGGAAAACTCAAAATGTTGATAAGGTTCTTGTAAGATCAATTTAGTACGAGAGAATTCATGTGGTCATGAGAAAATTCACTTTGTGACCTCACATGTTAGTTTCTGCTTGTCTCTTGGGCATATAAATTTGAAATGAAAGTGCAGTCCAGCCTTATTTTCTTCATTTAATAACACTTATTAACAGCAGCAGTTTCAATTTTTAATTGAAGTGTTACTGGTCCCAGGGATATAAGTAGAGATTCCTAATTGATCCATTTTTCAGGCTTTGCACTGGTGCTGCCTTCGATATTATCTTTTAATAGCAGATACTCTTTCAGGCCTCCCTCCTGCAGAACAGTTGAACCTTGCATGCTATAAAAAAGCTCCAGGTATATAACCTATGGGATCTTGGCCTTGTGGCAAGAATTTTAAGCTGATAGAATAAAAAGGATAACCATAAAATAAAGATAAAAGCATACTTGCAGTATATTATCATTGGTATAAGATTTGCTTAGGAAGCTGTATGGAATAGAGAACAGTGAGTAGACAGTGGACACAGGAGTCAGAGAGATATATGTTCATGTTCTTCCTCTATAATAGTCTGGCTGTTTGACCATGGGCAAGTCACTTAACCTCTCAGTGGCCCAAGAAACAGTGAGTCGATAAGCATTTATGAAGAGGCTACTATATGCCAGGCTCTGCGCTAAGGTATATAAAATGGTGAAATAAAAAGTTCATCATAATGGAAAATGCTATCGACATCCAAAGGAAGAATTATGGAATTTGAATGCATATCGAAGCTATTTTTTTTCTCTTCTGTTGAGTTTTGTTTCCTCTTTCTGGTGGTTCCTCCCATTGGTTCTAATTCTTCCTTACAACATCACTAATGTGAAAATATGTTTAATAGGAATGTATATGTAGAGCCTATAACAGATTGTGAGCCATCTTGGGGAGGGTAGTGGGGAGGAAGGGGGAGAAAAATTTTAAATTCAAAAGCATATAGAAGTGATTGTTGATAAATCAAAATAAATTAATTTTAAAAAAGCTAAAAATTTTTTTAAATGGTAAAAGATTGATCTCAAGGAACTCAAAGTCTAGTACGGGGACAACACAAACCACAATGTTCAGTCAAGCTTTGTATACCATGCTAACATTAAAGAAGGATGGGAAAGACTTCATGTAGAAGGCAGGATTTTAGCTGGGACTTGAAAAAAGCCAAAAAAATCCAGGAGGTGGGAATGAGGGAAAGCATTTCAAGCATGAGGAACAGTCAATGGAAAGGCCTAGATTCAGAAAATGGAGTACCTTTTCAGAGAAATATCAAGGAGACCTACTCAGTCTCAAATAGCAGGTGGGAGGCAAATATAAGGTGTAAGAAGACTGGAAAGGTGGACAGGGCAAGTTATGAAGGGATATGAAGGCCAAATAGAAGAATTTATATTTTGTTCTGGAGATAATAGGGAATTACTAGAGTTTAATGAGTAGTGGGATGAGACGTCCTTTAGGAAGACCTTTTTGATAATTGAATTGAGGATAAACTGGAGTAGAGAGAAATGCCAGAGTAGTGAGTGACGGTGTCAGAGGAGAGAAAGGGGCAAATGCAAGAGATGTTATGAAGGTGAAATGGATACGCCTTGGTAACAGATTGAATAAAAGGGATATGTGTGGGAAAGAGAGAAAAGAAAAGGGAGAAAAAGAAAGAGAAAGAGAAAGAAGAAGAGAGAAAGAAAAGAAGGGGAAGGGAGGTAGAGAGGGAGGGAGGGTGACAGAAGGAGAGAGACAGAGACAGAGAGTCAAAGGTGACTCCTAGGTTGTGAGCCTGGAAGTATAGTGATATACTTAGCAATAATAGGAAAGTTGGGGTGGTTTGAGAAGAAAAGATAATGAATTCCATTTTGGATATGTTGAGTTAAAGATGTCTACGAGACATCCATTAAAGATGGATGTGTACTAGGCAATGGGAAACGCAAGTCTGGAGCTCAGCGGAGGGATTAGAGAGGTATAAGTGGATTTGAGAAGCATCAGTATGTACATGGGGGCTGAAGAGATAACTAAGTGGAAAGAGTATGTATCTATATTGTGTATATATATGGAAAAATGTATATATCTATATCCTAGATGGATAGATAGATAGATAGATAGATAGATAGATAGATAGATAGATAGGTAGATAGATAGATAGACAGACAGATAGACAGACAGATAGATATAGACCTAGGAGAGAGCCCTGTGGGACACCAGCATTTAGAGATCGTGGCCTGGATGAAGACCCATCAAAGGAAACTGAGAAGAAGCAGTCAGAGTGACAGAAGGAGAATCAAAAGAAATAAACATCCCAAAAACCTAGAGAGAAGAGAATATCCAGTAGAAGAGAGTGATTGATGGCGTCAAAAGCAACATAGAAGGCAAAGAGTTTGAGGAGTGAAAAAGGTCTATTATATTTGGCAATTAAAAGCTCTTTAGGAAATTTGGAAAGATCAATTTGTGTTGAATGATGAGGGGTGGCTAGTTGGCACAGTTGATAGAGTTGGGGCCTGGAGTCAGGAAGATGAATCTTTCTGAGTTCAAATCCAGCCTCAGACACTTACTACTTGGGTAAGTCACTTTACCCTGTTGGTCTCAATTTCCCCATCTGTAAAATGAGCTGGAGAAGAAAATGGCAAACCACTCCATTACCTGCCAAGAAAACCACAAAAGGGGTCATAGAGAGTCAGACACAACTGAAAAACATCTGACTGTTCATGCTGAGGATAAAAGTCAGGCTGCAGAGACAAGAGAGTTAGAGAAAATGAAGTAAAGGCCTGTGTTGAAGATAGCCTTCTGGATGAATTAGACACACAAAGGAGGAGGAGACATCTGTGACCATAGGTAGCAGGGATATAAATCAAGTTGGGTTTTCTGCAGATAGAGAAGAAATAGACATATTTGTAGGTAGTAAAGAAGCAACCAGTAGAAAGGAGAGATTGAAGATAAGGGAAAGAGGGATGACAGAGGAAACAATCTGCTAATGGATGGATTGGGATGACTTGTGCATCTTGGCCAAGAGAAGACCCTCCTCATCCCATGAAATGGGGAGAACGAGGAGGTCATGGTGAAAGGAATCTGACAGATAGGCGATAAGGAGGGGGGAAGAGGGGAGTCTGGGTGAATGGCCTCATTTTTTTCAGTAAAATATGAGACAAGGTTAAGATTAACACTGATTAAAATAGCAACACAAATATGTATTAGGTATGAAGAACTTAAATAACATGGCATATTGAGTGGGGTGCATGGTTTGAGTGTCTTTTATCATTTTAGATATACTGTATTTCAATGCATAAGAGAAAATGCAATGTAAATCTTTGAAATCAACTGTTTCGTACATGGAACAAGTAAAAATTCTGAGCAACATATTATTTTACAAACTGATTTGATGATGAAAACAGTGAAATTTGGGATGTTGATGAAAGAAATAGGCTAAAAACATTTGGGACAACATAGAATATATAACATTTAGAATAACATTAGAGGGGCATCTAGGCAGCACAGTGGGTAAAACACCAAACCTGGAATCAGGAAGATTTGAGTTCACTTCTGACCTCAGATACTTACTAGCTGTGTGACCCTGGGCAGGTCATGTAACCCCAATTGCCTCCCCCCCCAAAAAAAAAAACAAGCCAAAGGGAATAATATTGGGAGCATTTATACTGTGAAATAAATCACCAATGCCATCTAAGCTCTTGATGGTTAATTTGCAAAGGTGGTAGAAAAATGTGGTAATACATAAGGGACTATAATAAATAGCCCTTCCTCTCAAACCAAATATAGTAAATAAAAAATTCTATGAGTTGGAAGGCACCTTAGGGCTCTTCAAAAAGGCAGATGGGGCAATGGAAAGAATTCCATAAGCAGAGTCAGGAAAGTTGTGTTTGTGTATTGGTCCTTCCTCTTTCTAGCTCTGTGGCTTCAGGCAAATCTGATAACCTTTCTAAGTCTTCAATTTTTTTTTCAAAAAAATTATGGGACAGGTCCTTGGCAGAACTCAAGGTAGTAGGAAAATGCCATTGTGTCCTAGTACAACTTCTCACCTAGTGAAAAAAAAAACCTTTCAATATAAAAAGTGTATTGGGGTGGAAAGAAGGGGCAGGAAGTAGGGTATCAATGCTCAAGGAGAACATCCTAGCAAGGACCTTGACTATCACAGTGGAAGAAATACCCACAACAGTGAAACAATATTTTTTTTTGAAAAAATATTGAAGTGTTCTATTTTGCAACATACCAGAGTATAAATTAAATGGAAATGGAAATTGTAGATCATAGATTGTGTCCTTAGATCCCACAGTCCATTTTAGATCATACATGGTAAATTTAGACATGAATGAAGCCATAGAGGTCATCTAATCCAGACCTCTCATTTTAAAGATTAGAAAATGGAGGTGTGAGTTAGGTTGATGGGAATGGAAAGGCAGAAACAGATTTCAGATATGAATAGGACTTGACAACTATTTGGATGTTGGAGGAAAGGAAGAAGAGTCAAATATGCCTTGAATTTCAACGATGAGTGACTAGGTAAATGGTGATGCCACTAACAAAGAGAGAAGGTAGAATAAGAAGTTGAGAGAAAGGTTACAGTTCAGCTTTAGAAAAACTGAACTTGAGACAATGTGAGATATCCAGAAGTCAACCTCCAGAAGGCAGCTGGGTCTGAACATCAGGGGAGATATATGGGATGTGGACTAGAGGAAGGCCCACAAAATGAGAGTTCTCAAATAGAGATGTTTTCCGTTACTAGTGGCACAGATCATTGCAACTTGAGAGTAAAAGGGACAAGGATCGAAAGAGAAAAGGGGAAGAAGGAGAGATTAGAGATAAAGAAGAAGGATAGAGGGAGATGGAGACAGGGGATGAGGGGGAAGAAGGAAAACAGGGAGATGAGAGGAGAGAAGGAGGGAGAAAGAGAAGAGGGAGACTGGTTCCCCTATCTTTTGTTTTATTTATTTATGTTTCATTAAGTGGAATGAAATCATTCTAAGCCCATTTCAGAACTGATATTGGACCATCCTTTTGTGACATAACCTGGGGTTTTATAGCATGATATGAGATACATTTTCAAAACTCTATTTTGCAGGCAAATAATACATGAATGCAAGCCCTAACTAAAGTGGTAAAAAGGGTGAGAGAGCCCCAAACTAAATGGTTTCTTAGAAAAAAAAATGATGGTGAATAGTTCTCCTGGACTATCTGTCTGAGGCAACTAGGTGGTGCAGTGGTCAGAACACTGGGCCTAGATTAAGGAAGACCTGAATTCAAATACTGCCTCAGACATACTAGCTATGTGACCCTGGGCAAGTCATTTAACTCCTGTCTTTCTCATTTTCCTTATCTTTAAAATGAGGATAATAATCATACCTGTCTCGAGTTGTTTTCAGGAGCCAATGATATAATATTTATAAAGCACTTAGTACAGTGTCTGACCCATAGTAGGTACTAATATAAATGTTAGCGATGATGATGATGATGACGATGATGACGATGTCTTACTTCAAAAGGGGATGATGCAGCATCTTGTATAAACTAGAGAATTTGGGGAATGGTTAAATAAGCTGTGGTTAAAAAACAGAATTTGTGAAATAGCTGAAGAGTAAGAATATCCCCCCACTCATGGAGGTACAGGGGGCGCTATTCAGACCAATCAGCTCAAAGTTGAAGCAAATGTAAGATCATTCATTTAAAGCTCTTGCCTAATCACCTTATTTCACAGTTGGAAGAAACAGACCCAGAGAAGAGAAGGAACTCATATGTAAGGTCACACTGACAACATTAATTCATTGTTCACTCTCTACAGCTTACAGTGTCCACCCTATACATAAAAAAAAATACATCAGTTTGTAAAAATAAGATCAACTATAAAACTTCCAGAAAAAAACACAAGAAAAACTTATAGCCTTATGACTTATTTTGACCAGGTTGCAGCTTCTAATGTCAATATCTCTTCCTTCTGTATCCACTGCAGTCATTCAATTATTTATTGACAATATTCATCCAAGAATTAACTTAACAAATGGGTAATGTTAATTTCAGTCACTGAAAAGCAACCAAAAACATCATTACTGTCAAATCCCTGACAGCAGGGTGTCTGCTCCAATTAAATAAGTTTGCTGTTTCCCAATAAATCAAGCTAATGGTTCACCCTGCAAATGTGAGCACTAAAATGAATCATTTCAGTGGTATATGTACCATCAGTATTTGGAGTGATGCAGCTTAATGACCAAAAATAAAGTTTCACTCATTTTACCCTAAACCTTTGCATAGGCAGGTTCTGAATCTGGTTAGGCTTTGATTCAATTAAATAAGCATTTGTCGAGCATCTACTGCGTACGAGGCAGCACACGGGAAAGGCAGCGTGTTCCCCAGCAATCCCCAGCTTGCTACACTAGAGATTTCAGGGGACTTCCTCTTTGAGTGAGATCTGGAAATAACTCACTCTCTTCTCTCTCTCTCTCTCTCTCTCTCTCTCTCTCTCTCTCTCTCTCTCTCTCTCTTTCTATCTTTCTCATTCTCCTCTCTCTCTCTCTCTCTCTCTCTCTCTCTCTCTCTCTCTCTCTCTCTCTCTCTCTCTCTCTCTTTCTCTCTTTCTTTCTCTCTCTCTTTCTCTCATCTTGCTCCCAATAGGAGATCTCCTTCACTCTGTATTTTCTTTTATAATTCTCCTTTGTAGACTTTCTGATTTTGGTTTTGCTATGATTTGGATAAATGTGCTTCTTTGCCATTTATATGAATGTTTACCATGGAACTGGTATTTGGTGGGGAAGGAGCTATCTTGAATACAAAGTTTGGGTGACTGCTTCCCACTATTAAAGAAATAGCTGCCAGAAGTTTAGCTTGAACTTGAAAACTACAACTCCTCACCTAATAATATTTCAGACAGCAGATAGATCTAATTGTAGTCTGGCACACACACGCACACACACACACACACACACACACACACACACACACACCCCCTAAGGAGAGCAGAGGAGCTAAACTTTTGGCCCCAAGCTGCTACCCCTTCTGGCAGGAATTGAATGCTCCTTGGAGAAGGGTGGAAGAGGAGGAGGCAAGAATGTCTCTTCTGCCTTCCTTCAAGCCACACAACATCTACATGCTGCATGTATGTTATCCATGTTTTGCTGTTGCATCTGATTCTTTGTGACCCCATTTGCGGTTTGCTTGGCAAAGATACTGGAGTGGTTTGCCATTTCCTTCTCCAGTTCATTTTACAGATGGGGAAACTGAGGTAAACAGAGTTAAGGGACTTGTTCAGGATCACACAGCTAACAAATGTCTGAGGCCTGATTTGTCCTTAGGAAAAGTCATCTTCCACTGCACCACCTAGCTACCTCACCCTTTTTTAAAATTTTAGCAAATATTTCCCAATTACATTTTAATCTGATGCAGGCTGCACTGTAAAGTTATATAGGCCAACATGTTTAACACCTACTTTCTTTGCTATCCTCTCTCTTACTCTCAAAAATAACGTGCTTTTATATAGCCCACGTGACTGAGTTCTCAAAGTATATGCCAATAGAATAGAAGTACTAGAAGGTCCTTCCAGTCTGAAAAACAGTCGAGTGTCTTAACTAGCGTGTGGGCAATCAGCCTTCAGAACTATAGAAACAACTGAATGTGTCACATACTCATTAGAAATACTTAATTAAAAATAGGAGGCTACCATACGAGCTCTTCCTCATAATTCACGTTTCTGGCCTGAAATGAATGAAATTGATGGATGAAAAGCATTCTGTCGGTTCTTACTCTGTGCCAGTCACTGTTACCAAGTGATGCAGATCCAAATACAAAGCTGAGATAGTCCCTGCCCTCAGAGATTATATTTCCTTGAGGGAGTGGTGACCAGCAAAGGGTGTTTTGGCCTGGTAAGATCAAAGGATGGTATATGGAGAAATACAGGAGTTGATTAACACACCCTTTCAAGAGGAGACAGTAGAATTGATTTGATTATGATTTCTAAAGTAAGAAATGGAAAGCAAATATGTGTGCATCAGTGGCAGGGTGCATGGCAAGGGTATAGAGTGGATGACGGAATGAGAGGGGAAGCAAAGTCTAGTCCTCTGTTGTTGTTTATCATTTTTCAGTCATGTCTGACTCTTTGTGACCCCATTTGGGGCTTTCTTGGGAAAGATACTGGAGTGGTTTGCCATTTCTCACATGAGGAAACTGAGGCAGGACAGGGTTAAGTGACTTGGCCAGGGTCACACCACTAGTGAGTGCTTGAGGCCAGATAGGAGCTCAGGTCTTCCTGACTTCCTGGGCACTCTATTCACTGCCCTAAGCCTAGCCTGGGATCAGCTAAAGAAAATGGGCTGCACGACTTGCCACTTACTCTGCTACCAATCAGGACAGCTCAGTCACAGGGTCTGGATTCCAAAACTGGGCAGATAAGGACCCCTGGCATCTCTGGAGGTCCAGCGATCTGGAAGGTATAGCCGCAAGGAGAATCATAAGAAAATGGCTGGAATGAATTGGGACATGAAGCATGTGAGAGGCTGTTTCTTGCTGCTTCCCTTATGTACGTCTAATCTCAGGTAAAACGATAGTGAGTTATGATTGTGGCTTCAAGTATGCCTCAGTGATAGACTGTCTCTTATTCAAGGGATAGGCCAAGGTCAAAGACATTCACCACTGTGTTGGCCACAGGGTGGCAATGATAGAATTTTTGGCCGCAACAAACCTGAAAGACTGTCTATTAAGTTACAGAGGGGTTGCGATATGTAACAGTGAAAGGAGCACCTGTACCAATAAAGTAATAAATTGTAATTATAATATAGCTAGTACTTTAAGGCTTGCCACGTACTTTTCAAATATTATTACATTTTTATCCTCACAACAACCCAGGGTGGTAGGCGTTAATGTTATTTCTGTTTTACATTATATTATATACATGTATGTTATATGCATAATATATATCTATTTTGCAGATGAGGAAGCTGAGGCAGGCAATGGCTGTTACTTGTCCTGGGCTCACAGAGCTAGTAAGTGTCTGAGGCTGGGTTTGAATTCCCCTCTTCCTGACTCCAGACCCAGTGTTCTTGTTGGTGTAATGAAATAAAAGATCCTTGCTCTAGTCCTCTCATCTCACAGATGAAGAAACTGAGGCCTAGACAGGCCTAGTACACAGCAGAGGTAGAATTTAAACCCAGGTCCTCTCACCCTGGGGGCAACAAGGTGGCACAGTGCCTAGAAGGCCAGGGCAGAAGTCAGGAAGACATTTTCCTGAGTTCAAATCTGGCCTCAGACATATGTGACCCTGGGCAAGTCACTTCACCCTGTTTGCCTCAGTTTCTTCATCTGTAAAATGAGCTGGAGAAGGAAATGGCAAACCACTCCAGTATCTCTGCTAAGAAAACCCCAAATGGGGTCACAAAGAGTTGGACATGACTAAGAAATGGCTGAACAACAATAACAACCTCTCTCTCCAGATCCCACACAATTTTCAATATACTGTGCGGCCTCTCCAAGGTGTTATTGTCTTCTTTTTTTTTTTTAGAAAGAAGGAATCTAAGAATTTTAGTGTGAGATGTCCAAGTTCATAAGGCTAGTTAGTGGCAGATTTAGGACTTAAATCTGGCCCTCCTCACTCATATTCATTAAAAGTTATTATTATTATTGTTGTGTGCATATGAGGTTTCGGTTTGGGTTTTGCTTATTTGTTCAGGAGACATAATAAAGGCTAGTCTCCCCTTACCATTACCCAATTTCCATATGGAAAATATTTTCCGAGCCAGTGCTTTGCTTTAAACATAAAAGCATCCTTAGCATGTTGGTTAATACCAACAGTGTGCTAGTTTCCTAGAGCAGGTCTCTGAGTTCCAAAGGAATCAGGCTGATTTATTGGGAATCCTCTGGGCCTCAGCAAACAATAGATCAAGATGGTTTGGATAGCACATACCTCACAAGCTTCAGCGGCAAATCCAGACTTCCTTTGGCCTCCTATTGAATATAAATGCAGGGACCCTCTCAGGGTGTCCATTTCTACAACTTCCTGCATCCATGTCCAAAAACCCAGAATCCGTACAGCACCGAGGAAGGATGGAAGTTTGTATGAAACAGATCTCTTCTCACCACAGCCCACCACTAAAGTTCAGTGGATGGGAGGCTCTATATGAATCAACGGTGGGACAAGATGGCCAAGGAAAAGACTTCCTAACAATTAGAACTTTCTCAGGAGGTAGTGGACTGTAGGTTTACAAATGAAGGGTGAGTGACACTTAGGTGTGTTGTGGTGAACAGATGTCAACTGAGGCCCCTTGTATCTCAGAGATTTCCTAGATCTGTCCGGTGTGGGGATCCTGTATTTCACTGATCTCCCAAAGGGATACAAAGTCATTCCTTCGGTTTCATCTCCTCCTCCAAGCACAGCCTTTGTTTCTTCCAAATGCCTACATGGGAGATAAACCTTTTTTAGATCCTGCTGCTGTCCTTTTAAAAATCCACTTTTCTCTATTCTTTCGTAATTCTGTTGATGTCATTTTACCACCTCTAGCGAAGGGCTGACTGAGCAGTCTTTATTATAGAACAGAACTGCTTACTCCTTATAAAGGGACAATTAACTGATTTCATGTTTGATAAGTGAAGCCATTTTGCATCTCTCTCCTTCTACCAAGCCATTATTGGAGCTATTAGCTACCAATATTCTTTGATGGAATTCAGTTCTTTTTCATTTTCTTTCCTCTCTCTGGCCTAAATGCTAGTGAGTAAGGAATTAACCCACAAGCAGGTAATGGAAAGAAAGATGAGTCAAGGCAAGACCCAAGACTACTCCACACATTGTATAATATGCATCTGAATACCTTAGTCAAGCCTCTATCCACCGTATCTCCACAAAATCTCCAGCATCTCTCCCCTTCTCTATTCTCATATGCTCACCTCCACCACTGCCCCCATTTGCCCTAGACTATGTCAGTGGCCTTCTAACTGGTGTTGTTTCCAGTGCCTCCCCGTCCCTAATCCATCCTCCTCCTTGATGCTACAATAATTATTCTAAAGCACAGTGCTAGCATACAAAAGGAGTGACTGACTGAGTGACAGGTCTGACCATGTCCTTCCTAGCCTCAAAGATCTTCTGTGGTTACCTATTGTCTGAGGAATGAAATACAAACTCCATGGGTTGGCTTGAAGTGCCCTCCATATTGGGTCTTAACTTTCCAGCTTGTCACATACTACTTACCATCATGAACATTCTAGCCAAAGTGGACTGACTGTTAGACCTTCCCTGAACTCTATACTTTGGCTCTCCCTGTGTTCATTTAAGTCCTTCTCCAAGACTCAGAACTTTTATCTTACTTTGTGACTCAACTCATGTGTCACTTTTGCGGGGATGCCTTCCTTTAACCTCCTCACTACCTAGTTGTTAAAGATCACACCCTCATGAATTTTGCTCCTTCTTTTGCTTTTTTTCTTCTCATAAACACACACATACACACACACACACACACAACACACACACACACACACACACACACACACACACACTTTCCAGCCATCTTCTCCCCAACTACTCTGCCACCTAAACCAAAGACCATATGCAGAGCTCTCACCCTGACACCACCATTCCCTTCACTACCACCACTGTCAACTGTCAAGTTCCTTAAGTAATCCAATATATTTAGGACATTGCTTGGCAAGCTTTGTTCTACTCTCTGGCTATTTTGCAGGTACTTTCCATCTTCTACCGCTCTGCTTTCTAGTTCTGGAACTAGAATCAAATCAATAATACCATTGTTCCTGGAATGAGCATGTAAATCTATGTCCACTACACCTCCACTTACCATACTTGTAGCTTTCCAAACCAAAATAACCATCCTTGGCTCCCAAATCCACAATGTGTTGTCTCTGCAACAGCCTTAGAATATAAGCTCTCTAGGGTAAGAAGCTGTCTTCACTTGTGTATTTGTTTTCCCAGGATGGGGCAAAGTAGTTTGTATACAATAAATACTTAGATAAATGTATTTTTTTTCATTCATTCAGTCACTTCATTCATTCATGTGGTATCCCTACAACGGTCGAAGGCAAACTCCTTGAAGATAATGACTTTCATTTTTTTTCTTTGGATCCCCATTGTCTACAGACAGCTTGACTCACTGGATAAAGAGTTGGCTTCTTGGCTAGGAAAGGCTTAGGTTTAAGTTCTGTTTTTCATTCATACTGGATGGGTTGCCCTGGACAAGTTATCTAACCTTTCAGAGATCTAAGCCACTCTGTAAGATAATAAGTTGCAAGGAAGGTGCTGCCCTGAGTTGATAAACAGAATTTCTTCTTCTTCTTCTTAGAGCCAGAGTATGAAGAACTTTAAACGTCAAAGATAGGAGGCTGTTGTTGTTGTTTTTTTCCTATGGGTAAGGGGGAGTCTCTAACACTTTTTGATGAGGAGAATGAAATGAGGCAAACTTGTTTTAGGAATACAAGTCTAGAAGTTATGTTGTTGATATGTTGGAGAGAGGAAAAGTATTTTGATATTTCATGCAATCCAGGGTGTACTTAGGTTGTTTATCCTTCATCCTTTGCTCTTCACACATGCTTGGACCATCTGCTTCTTCAAACATACATCTCCTACGTGGTGCTGCTTCTACCCCTTCTCAAGTATAGGCTATCATTGAGAGTATGCAGCAGTTGGTAAATTCTGATTTTAGTTCACAGATAATAAAGACCACAGTTGCTAAGTCCAGCAGAATAGTGGGATGGAGCAAAATGACATCATGTGGAAGGAAAGTGTCCTCGATTCATCTCCTAAGTTCAGATGAGTGTTGTGTCTGTCACTCAAAAGGAATGTTGGGAAGTACAGGAATCCCTACAACCAAGTCTGATGGGCATAAGGCAATGCTTTCAGCTGGGAGGGGAGAAACAATAGCCAAACTTCATCTTTGCTCTGTGAAAATGTCACATTAACTATGGCCAATAGACATTCTTGGGCTTCTCCTTCCATATTGAATTTTGCTAATCGTCACAAAACTAAGAACCACTGCCAGAGGAACGTCGCTCTCACCACCTGCCAGGTACTTGTGCTCTTTTATAGATGTATTGTAAATTGGGCCTTACAGACTTGGTCTTGCTTTTGGAATGATTGGAAATTGATTAGTCACAGCTATCACACATGTTTCTGTAGGCATGGATTATATGGAAATGAAGGTAAATATTTCCAGTTGTTTTCTTTTTCATATATACATATATATATATATATACTTGTGTGTGTGTGTGTATTTATTGTTAACCACTTACCAGGCACTTCCTAGCCTCCCTATTTCTGCAACAAAACAAGGATTTATTAAGGGCCTACTACATCCCAGGCATAGCATTACGTGCTAAAGGAATAAAAACAAGAATCCAATGTCCCTGCCCTCAAGGAGCTTAAGTTCTCTGGGAAATACAATATGTATACAGTTAAATAAGTAGTTTAAAAAAATACATGAATACAAAGTAATATTGAGATGTAGGCACTAACAACTAGGGTCATTAGGAAAGGCACCCTACTCAATTGTACAAAAATATTGATAGCAGCTCTTTTTGTGGTGGCAAAGAATTAGAAATTGAAGGGATGCCCATCAACTGGGAAATGGCTGAACAAGTTGTGGTATATGAATGTAATTGAATACTCTTGTGCTATAAGAAATGATGAGCAGGCAGATTTCAGAAAAACCTGGAAAGAATTACATGAACTAATAATGAGTGAAGTGAGCAGAACCAGGAGAACATTGTACACAGTAACAGCAACATTGTGTGATGAACAGCTTTGATAGACTTAGGTCTTCTCAGTAATGCAATGATATATTAAGACAATTCCAAAACACTCATGATGGAAAATGCTATCCACATCCACAGAAAGAACTATGGAGTCTAAATATAAATTGAAGCATACCATTTTCTATTTTTGTTGTTTGTTTTTTCTTTGTCTCGGTTTTCCCTTTTGTTCTGATTCTTCTTTCATAACATAACTAATGTGGAAATATGTGTAATATAATTGTACATGTATAGCCTGCATCAGATTGCAGTGCATGTTGGGGAGGGAGGAGAAGAGGGAAGGAGGAAATTTAGAACTCAAAATCTTACAAAAGTGAATGTTGAAAGCTAAAAATTAATTAATTATTTTTTAGAAATAACTGCTTTGGCTGCATCCCATAAAAAAAAAAAAAGAAAAAAGAAAAAGAAAGAAATGATGAGCAGGCAGCTTTCAGAAAAACCTGGAAAGACTTACATGAACTGATGCTGAGTGAAGTGAACAGAACCAGGACAACATTGTACACAGCCACATTACACAATGACCAACTTGGATAGACTTAGTTCTTCTCAGCAATACAAGGATCTAAGACAATTCTGAGACTCAAAATGGAAAATGCTATCCACATCCAGAGAAAGAACTATGGAATCTGAATGCAGATCAAAGCATACTATTTTCTCTTTTTTTGTTTGATTTTTTCAATCTTATGTTTTTTTCCCTTTTGTCCTAATTCTTCTTTTACAACATGAGTAATGTAGAAATATGCTTAATATGATATACATCTACATCGATTGCATGCCGTCTTGGGGATGGGGGAAAGGAGAGAGGGAGAATGCTGAAAACCATCCTTATATGTAATTAGAAAAAATAAAATACTATTAAGGGGAAAAAATAAAAATAAAAAGAGAAAGGTATCCTAAAGGAGACTTCCCAGTAAATGAGATGCCCAGTATCAGAATGATCCTTGACTTTTCACTCTACTTCCCTCATCCCCATTGGGTTCGTGCCCAATCAGTTGCCAAGTGGGGCAATTCCTCTTCTACAACATCTCTGATATTTGTCCCCCTTTCCTCTAATCATCCCACTGCCACTCTAGTTCGAGCCACCATGATCTCTCACTTAGAGTACTGCCATGCTGTCCTACTTGGTCTCACAGCCCGCAGACTCTTTCTTCTCTAATCCAGCATCCAGACACCTGCCAGATTGATTTTCCTAAAGTACAGGTCTGACTGTAAATGGCCAGCTCAAAATTTCAAGTAGCCTACTAGGATCAAATAAGAATGCCTGTGTTTGAAATTTAAGGGCCTTAGCAACAACTTTTCCCAGGTTATTTTCTATTTCTCCCCATCACCGACCTTCCATCCTAACTAAACTGAACCATTCTTGATGTTTTCCACACATAGCATTCCATTGTTCATCCCTGTGCTTTTGTATGGACTGTCATTCATACTTAGAACACACTCTTTACAACTGCCTGTAAGAATCCCTAGCTTACTTCCAAGTTCATGTCACATCCTACATGAAGTCTTTTGCCCCCTACCCCAGCTCCTAATGCTCCCAAATTGTCTTGTATTTCCTCTGTATATATTTTGTGTTTATTCCTATCTGTAAATGCTGTTTCCCCTGATAGAATGTAAGCACCTTGAAGACAGGAAATTTCATTTTTGTTCTTTTTTCTCTCCCACCCAACACAATGCCTAAAATGTACCAGGCATTTAATACGTGCTTAATTAGTTGATTATTGTCAAAGTTTCCTTCCCTGTTAAATGAATGTAATACCTACTTCTTTCCCTACCTGAGAGGGTTGTTGTAAGGATCATGAAATAATAAATGTGAAAATGCTTCAGAAATTAAGAGGTGGCATGGAATACAGATAATATCATCACTTATACAAGGTACATAGATTTGAGCCTGCATTCACTTATCAGTGGTGTAGAAAATCAATGAATAAGGACTAAGTCATAAATTAGTGAATCCAATTAATAGTTTATAAATGGGTGGAAGAAATCTTATGATTTTCCTGGCATTATGTTAATTTTTTTTTCCCTACACACACACTGAAGACAGGGAGGTAGACATTGCCAGAAGCAGAGAGTCAGGCAATTTTATAATGGCCCGGAAGATCTGCTTTTAACCATCAAGTTCTAACATTCCTATTTTATTGTGAATTTCTATTAATGCAAGATAAAAAAGAGTCCATTATTTCTGGGAATTTCAAGGAGAACGCCCCCTAGGCATTTTGAAATGAAGTTGAGTATTCTGTTTTTACTTTAAAACAGAAATATGCTCAAGGAAGTCATACAGAAAAAAAAATTGTTGATTATAGATGTGCTCAGAGTGAAGGCTGCAAGTTTGTAAATGTATATTTAAAGATCTTAGTAATTAAGGATTTCCTTTTTGCAGCTATCCAATTTTCTGTCATGCACTGTTTCTGTTTAGCCATTATATAGTGAAAACACTCTCTTTCATTTTGGGAAATGTCCTTTGTTCAAGGTTTTCAAATGCATGAATAACATTCTAATGAAATGGAAATATTTCTATGGTCATGGAATCATTTTTGAACAAGTTGACTTAAATCTATGCCATTTAAATAAAAAAAATCTTTATAACATCAAAATGTGAACATGTGATTAAATTAATAACTTTGGCATTTTTTCTAGTATATTATCAAAATGTTTTTGAAAATATCGCCTTACTATCATCAAAAGGTTCAGGATTTCAAGCAACATAGTAAGCCTCACTTGTCTACTTTAAACCAACTTCAGAATTCATTTAATAATATGGACATTTTCATATGTAAAGAATGCAAGGAGATATGTACATTATTTACATTATTTTATCCACCTCACTACCTACTGCTGGGTGGCAGAGAAATGAAGCTACATTATGTAACTGATCTCCAAGGATTAGTTTTACTCATGTAAACAGTCTGACCAATGCAAAGATGTTTGAGGGTATACAGTTTATACTGAGGTAGATAAATGGGGCTACCAATCTTTGATAAATCTGAAAAAGCTATTCACAGGGATTTATAGAATTCCTTTGGAATAATTGGCTGCATGCACAGATTTTTATTAATAGCCAATCCACCAACTAGCATTTATTAACTACTTACCCAGGTGCCAGGAATGCAGTGAAAAGAAAGAAATAGTCCCTTCACTCAAGAAGCTTACATCTACTGGAGGAAAATACAGATAGATAACTAGACATCAGATGTCATATAGATAGATAGATGATAGAGAAAGATAGGCCTACAAATAGATATGTAATAGATGGATAAGTAGGTGGATAGATATATAGATATAGGTAAATAGGTGGACAGATAGATGGATAGATAGATACATAGATACATAGATACATAGATACATAGATAGATGTAGATAGAGAGATAGACAGAAGATAGATGGATAGATATAGATCCAAAATATAATGTAAATAGTAAATGCAAGGTAATTTTAATGAGCACTAGCAGTTGAGATCCAGAAAGGCCTCTAGTAAAAGAAGACCCTTGGACTAAGTTTTGAAGGAAATTGAGTATTTTAAGAGACAGAAGTGAGGATGGAAGGCACTCCAAACATTGGGGAAAACCGATGCAAAAGTAAAAGACAAGTTGATGGAAGGTGTGTGCAAATAATATAAAAAGTCTGGAAAAGTAGGTTGGGACCAAATTACAAAGTGGTTCAAATACAAATAAATTCACCATGAGATAAAATACACTGAGCAACAAAAAGGAGACCAGGACAGAGCCTTGGATAAAACCCACAGTCATTCCGGCTTTCTCTACATCTAACTTCCCTCCTTTCGGGACAAAAGGAGTCTGGTTTAACTGTCCTGCACAAAAACTTTCCAAAAATATCATGTAAACTCTGAGCCATTTGCAAAGGGCATAAGACAACGGATCCCATGAAACTGTCATGATGAAGCATATAAAATTGTGAGGAAAAATGGGAGAAGAAAGATTGACTTTCAGCTGAAATCCATGTGCTCCCTAGAATGAGACAATATTTTAGAAAGTCAGGGGTTCTAGCTAACCCACACAATTGATGCTTAATGTTAGGAGTGCATATATTTATATACTTCATTAGCTTGTGGAAACCCCATTCATTAATGAAGAAACTATCATATACAAGCAGAGGCAACTAGTTGGCACAATGAAGAGAGAGCTGAATCTGGATTCAGAAAGATCTCAGTTCAAATTTCGCCTCAGACACTTACTAACTTTATGAACTTGGGCAAGTCACTTCACCACTCTCTGTCTCAATTTCCTCATCTGTAAAATGGGGATGATAAATAGTACCTGCCCCTCAGAGATATTGTGAAAATCAAATGATATATTTGCAAAGCATTTTGCAAATCTTGAAGTACTACAGAAATGCTAACTGTTATCATTATCGAGTTGGACTCCTGAAAAATCCATGTTGCTGTCCAGTTCCATTTATCATAATCTGCATTTCTAGAGACCTTTAATCTTTACTTAGATCTTCTCTTGAAACAATTTTTGGGCTAGGTAATACAAGGATTATTTTTCCCTGTTTTGCAGAGAAGGAAATTAAAGCTGAGAAGGTTGGGTTTTCTTCCCCTCCATGGGGTCACAGAGGTAGCAAGTATAGAAGGTAATAACTTGTGAAATGGAAATACCATTAGTTTTGGCATCAGACTAAACAATTTCAAATCTGTGACGCTAGGCAAATCAGTTACCTTCTCTGAATCTTAATTTTCTAGGCTGCAAAATGAAGGGACCTCTCCAATTCCTTCCAATTAAGGATCTGCGACCCTACTATGTGGTCTTGGGCAGGTCACATTGGATTGCATTCCTTCATCTAGAAAATGAAAGAGATAAATTAGATAATATCTCACCTTTTTTCTCACTCTAAATTCAATAGTCTGACAAGTATCAGAGACAAGATTGGAACCCAGATCCCCCAAATCCAATCAATCGAAAAAAAAAATCTTATTAACAAGCCAATTTGAATGTTTCTTTTTGCTTAATATTGGTTTTACACAGAAGAAAACATAAAATCAAGCAGAAAATTAAGCAGCGAACTTAGGGATAAGTGGCCATGTCCTGGTGTGCCAATAAGTCAACCATCTCTGCCAGGTATTTCATCGGAAAGTTATGATTTGTAAGTCTTATTCTGTCATCTTAGGGTTAGGTCACTGAAAAATGATTTTTATATAAACATGTTCTCATACAGATAAATGAAACAATAAGGACTGTGTTTAGCTATTTACTAAATTCCATTGGTGGGGGCCAGGTGGAAAAGTAGATAGAGCAAAAGGCTTAAAATCAAGAAGATGAAGTTCAAATCCTATCTTATGTGCTTTCTAGCTGTGTTACCCAGGACAGGTCACTTAAGCTTTCTGGGCCTCAGTTTCCTCATTTCTCAAAGGAGGGAGTTAGATACAATAGCTTTTAATGGCCCCTCCATCTCTAATCTTTGATCCTATAGTACCATATACACATTCAGGCCATGTGTCCTCTCTCATTGGACCAGTAAAGCACAGTCACCAGGTCTCTGGCAGATACTGTGCCGTAGACTTGCTAGAGCTAACTTTGAAAACTGGTCAGCAGGTGTCTGAGAACCAGACTGCAGGCTGCTCAGAGATGCTGCCCCTGGCCTTGGGCACAGTAGGGAAGAAATCAGTGTCAGAAGTCAATGGCTGACATTCTCAGAGCACCTGCCGACTCATCCTGGGAAGCCTTTTGGACAAGCTTTTCAAACTGTATTCCCAGCCACGTCCCAAGACAGTGTTGTATCATTTGGCTTCAGACACTTCCTGCTGCATTTCCTTCAATGCCAAGAGGACATGTGAAAGAGAGACAAAAACATTTATTCTTGGCAAGAAAACAGTCTGGCTGGAAAAGATGTTATCCATGAAGACATAGCCTTAAGTTCCTCCTTGTTAATAAATTAAGAGGAATCTAAGCCCACCCAAAGGTTCTCTGGTTACAATTCCCTATTCCAATTTGTTTTCAAAATCTATTGCAAATCTGCCTGGAAGCAAATTCAGAAGTACCAATCCCTAATACCCATAGAACTTTTCCTCAAATCATTGCATTAGGACAATGTGAATTAAGTTCATAGGGAAGTAAGGTGCGGTCTGATCACAGTGTGTTATTTAAGGAATTGCTTTTCATAGGAAGATTAATTCATGGGGCTATTATTGTTATTGTTTAGATTGGATCTGCTATTTAATTAGTTAAAAGATAATTCCAGTAAGGAAATTCCTTCAACCAATGCAAAGAATCATCTGGCTTTGTAACTTATCATCTGAGAGAACTGTCTGGGGACAGTGAAAGGTTATGTGCCTTGCCTACGGTCACATAGACAGGATGCATCTGAGACAAGCTTAAGCTTAGTCTCTCTCGAAATCTCTAAGCCTAGGTCTCTTTGTACCCCATCGTCATGGTTGCTTCTCTCAATTAAAAGCTTCATTATCAAACAAATAATTCACAATGTAAACTTTGAGAAACATTAGAACAAGATAAAAAAGAAGAATGCAATCACTATTTCCACTGCTGAGCAATGTTACAGAATGTCAGAACCATAAGTGGCCTCCTGTCCAACAGTTCCACCTCAGTCTCAGAAAGGATCCTTTTAAGACATACTCAGCAGGTGACTTAAAAGGAAAACATTGAATTAAAAAATTAAAATTCTGTCTGTTGGATGAGCATATTACCATGGCACGTCTAAGATGAATTTTAATACAATTGCTGAAGAAATCGATTGAGTTTTTCTTCCAATTCAATGTATAATATGCAGACAACATAATACTTTAGTAGCAAAGACGCCCTACTAAAATAACAGTGTGAAAAATAATTCACATGAACTGGAAAGACAAGAACTATTATGTTTGGGGCACAGTGGGGTGAGAAAGAACTAAATTCAAATCCTGCCTCAGACACTAGTTCTGTGACCCCAGGCAAATCACTTACCCCTCTGAACCACCCTTTCCTCATCTGTAAAATGAGTGGATTTTATTTTGTTAAGTTTCCTTCTAGTTCTTAATCTATGATGCCATGATCTTGAATGAGTCACAATCTCTCTGGGCCTCATTTTCCTCATCTATGAAGTTAGAAGGTTGGATTCAGTCATGTCTAAGGTCTCTTTGGACTCCAAATCTATGACCCTGTGATCCCTTGATAAGTAAACTTGATTATATTATACAACTAGGTTGTGGAAGTGCAACCATACAAATAAATGTCATCCTAGGCTTCTGAAAGAATTCAAACTACAAACTGGTTTAACTGAACATAGCTAAACTAGCCAGGGAAGAATTAATATAATTTCATACATAGACCCTTGCATTTAGTGAAGACTAAGGTATTAGAACTTAATACTTCAATATCTCAGGGATCTATGGTTTTTATTCCCTACGATGATTTTGTTTGTTCATTTTACTATAGCCAGGAAATTAGTTATCTCAGGGCCAACAAGGTGGTCAAAGACTGATCCTTACATAACACTGTACAGGATATCCTGATGCCTAAACTCAATACTTTTTCTATGTTGGCAAGAATCTCCAGGGCTGGTATTCTGCTTGTATAGTCTTCAAGAAACCAGTATCACCATGCATGGCAACGAGCCATCAAAACGAGACTGCTGTGCATGTGGAACTCAAGGTCAATCAAAATCAGAAATTATGAAAGTGAGGCCAAAGATAATTGTAGGGTATTTATAGTCCTAGGAAGCCAACATTTAATGAGATTCCTTTTTTATTTTTGCTTTATCAGGTTAGATCCTACAATTTCATAAAAGATGATCAATTTTGACCCTCTGGACGTGAATGAAAAGTTTCAACAAAAAGCAGAGCATTTGATAAATTTCCATTTTTTTTTTTTGCCAGTGTGGGTTGGGGGAGTGAGACCAGATGAGATGTTCCATTTCCATCTCACTACAACCTTCTACCTTTTCATCTTTCGCAGTGTCTCAATCCTCCTAATTTATTCATCTTCATTGTGACCTCAAGTAACAAAATCGAACAGGGTTCTCTTCTTTCCTTAAATGTGCTTCATCAGCCCCCTTTTCCCATCCCTTCTCATCCTCCTACTTTTCTCTTTCTTTATTGAGAAAACAGATACTATACTTCATGAGTATACTTTCCTTCCCATCCTACATTTCAAAATCTTTGAGTATCATCCCCAATTCTCTCCTCTTTTACTATAGTCTCTGACAAATAAGTGGTCCTTCTCTCTATTTTTTTTCAGTTTTATTGTTTACTATTTTATTTTTTTCCCAATTACATGTAAAAACAATTTTTAACATTCATTTAAAAAATTAAGTTACAAATTCTTTCCCTCCTTCTCCTCCCTTTTTCCTAAGATGGCAAGCAATTTGATATAGGTTATACATGTGCAGTCACTCAAAATATTATTCCATATTAGTCATGCGAAAGAAAACACAGACCAAAAAAGAAAAAAATAAACAAGAAAAATAAAGTTGAATAAAGCATTTGTGTGTGTGTGTGTGTGTGTGTGTGTGTGTGTGTGTGTGTGTTTTAGGCAATTGGGGTTAAGTGACTTGCCCAGGGTCACACAGCTAGTAAGTATCAAATGTTTGGTCTGAGGCCAGATTTGAACTCAGGTCCTCCTGACTTCAGGGCCGGTGCTCTATCTACTGTGCCACCTAGCTGCCTCCAAATAAAGCATTTTTTGATCTGCATTCAAACTCCATCGGTTCTTTCTCTGGAGAGGGATGGCATTTTTCATTTCAAGTGCTTCAGAATTATCTTGGATCACTGTATTGCTAAGAATAAGTCAATCACAGTTGATCACTATAAAATCTTGCTGTTACTGTGTACAATGTTTTCCTAGTTCTGCTTACTTCACTTTGCATCAGTTCTTGTAAATCTTGTCAGATTTTTCTGAGAGCATCCTGCTCTTCATTCTTTACAGCACAATAGTATTCTATCACAATGGTATACCACAACTTGTTCAGCCATCTGTGCATTGATAGTCATTTCCTCAATTTCCAATTCTTTGCCACCACAAAAAGAACTGCTATAAACATTTTTGTACATATAGGTCTTTTTTCTTTTTTAAAAAAAATCTCTTTGGGATACAGACCTAGAAGTGGTATTGCTGGGTCAAAGGGTATGTACAGTTTTATAGCCCTTTGGGTGTAGTTCCTAATTATTCTCCAAAATTCCACTCTCTCAATTTTCCCACATCCTCTCCAACATTTGTCATTTTCCTTTTCTGTCACAGCAGCCAATCTGGTAGGTGTGGGGTGGTACCTCTGAGTTTTCATTTGCATTTTTCTAATTAATAGTGATTGAGAGCATTTTATGTGAATATGGATAGCTTTGATTATTACATCTGAGGGCAGCTTGTTCACATCCTTTGGCTACTCATCACTTGGGTAATAAGTTGTAGTCTTATAAATTTGACTCAGTTCACATATTTGAGAAATGAGGCTTTTTTCTGAGAAACTCACTGTAATTTTTTTTTCACAACTATGTTCACTGTCTTTGTATTTCTCTCCATTCTGTTTTCCTCCTGTTTATCCTATTCTTTTTTCACCCTGTCCATCCTCAAAACTGTTTTGCTTCTGAGTCACAGATTATTGTTGTTTGTCCTTAGTTCCAAAAGAGGACCAATGACAACATAAGGGTGATGTCTAGGCTTGCAAGTGAATTGGATTTAAGTGAGGCAGAGCTGTGCAAAGTCTTCACCCTCCTTCTCTCCTCCAGAGTCATCCAAGTCCAGTGGCAAGATGTAGGTCAAGATGACTGGCGATCGGATGCAGTGAGAGACCTTGGCCTTTTTAACCTAAGGTCTTTCCCAGGCCTCAGTGTATCTGAGACAATGTCCATTCAGTGATAAAGGCTAGGTAAGGACTGAGGAACAAGACAGCCTAGTTTGCCTTCATAAAAGAATCAATCTGTGTGAGGAAGACCCTCAGATTTTCTGGCCTGAATAGAAACAACTGCTATTTACACTCACTCTGAGCCATCTAGACCCAAACAATGAGCAAGTGAGGCTTGGGCTGGGACCTATTATTAGCCAATCAGTGAAAGCCAGAGTGATTTGGATTTAAAGGCATAGTCAAGTATCTCCATTTGAATCACAATGGGCTTTAACAAAGCCTGGTTTTTCAGAGCTATCTTTCAAGAAATCTTAAATGGAAACTACATGAGACAAAAGAGTTAATAATCCCAGTTTAAAAAAATAAAGATAGATTAAATAGAGAAGAAAAAAAATCTAGCCCCCCCCAAACCCAAGATACCTTGTGAAGTATAAGCGACCAAAATTTATATTCCATTGGACAGAACACCCACATGTAAGGGTATGACTCCCCACGTAGACAGAAACATGTTGACCTAGATAATCTCTTCCAATTCAACCATTCCATGATTCTTTGATAAACTACTAAAGCCAATCATTTTGGAGCTTTATCCCCATATAGTTAAAAAAAAAAAAAGGATATTTAGTCATTTGAAATGCAGAGGGAAAACCCATTAAGGCTTCTCTAAGATTGCTGCTTCCTGAAACTTTTAGAGATGTTTGACCACTGTTTATTATTAAAGAGGATATTTTTGCAGGATTTGCCAAGTAAGATGATGCAAAGACCCTCTTCTATTCTTCTCTGTCCTTCACTGCTTAGAAACCTGCTGTCTAGTGGTTATTATCTATTCACAGAAAATATATTTAGTGAGACTACTTTATTCAGGATATTATGCTAGGTGCTGGGAGAGATTTTTTTTTTCAAAACATAAGATGCAGGCCCTGTTACCAAGAGCTAAAGGAAGAATAACATTTGCTGTTAAGAGATTGGCTACATCTCTTCTGCAATAGACAGAAGATTGGATTTGGTATCAGTAGACTATAGTTCAAGGCCTGACTAAGCTGCTTTTCCCCTCTGAAAACCTAGGTAGGCCACTTTACCTCTAGAGTTAAGCATCAATTTTCTTATCTCTAAAATGAGGTGGATGGATGAGCTGATCTCTAAGGCCCCTCAATCTGTAAGCCTAGAATCCCTGTTCTTTACTTATACAGTATGAATGTGACCACTGTGCACATTTTAGGTACCCGTCTCCGCTCTTTCTTCTCTCCGGGATGGCTCATTCACCCAACCTGCCATGCCACTAGAAGTGGGGTTCAGGAGTGGCCAGGAAGCTGCGATGAGCTCTCAGAGTCTTAGAGCAGGGGTCACCAAACTACTGGGCCTAGGCCTGCCAATTTTTTCATGATCTGTGAGCTAAGAATGATTTTTACATTTTTAAATACAATAATACTTTATTCTAAAATGTAAAAAAAAAAAATGCTTAGCTTGCCGACTGTCTATAATAGACTTCTGGCTGGATCTGGCTCCTGGTCTGTACGTTGGCAGGCTCCATCTTAGAAGTAAGCCTGGAAGGCTGTGAAAGCCTTCTACTGCCACTCTTCACAGTGGTATCCCTGGGTTTCTGCTTTTGTGCTTCCTTTTTGTACAAATCAGTCAAGATGACACCATTTCCTCTTAATCTTGAAACATTTGCTAAGTATGCAGATCATGAATACGTAAGCACAGTCATACAGAACAGCCATGCTACTAGGTTCATAATCTCCCATCGGTGCACACAGTGCCCATAAGGAAGAATAAGCACAAACTCAGAGAATCCTATCAGGGAGGCATATGGATAGAGAAATTCACGTGCCCAGGACAAATCATGACTCTCCATCACCGTCTATATCTTTGATCTCCTTAGGGGACTGTATGCACCAAAAGTCAACTTGGTCAGGCTTTGTTTCTTCATTGGCTGCTCAATTAGGGAAGTGGGGTAGAGGGAATATGCCTTTATATAGCACCTACTATGTGTCAGTCACTGTGCTAAGTGCTTTTCACAACTATTATCAGAACTGGTCCTAAAAAGAACCCTGCAGGGTAAATGTTCTTACTATCCCTATTTTAGAGTTAAGGCAACTGAGGCAAACAGAGGTTAAGTGATTTGCTCAGGGTCATACAGCTAAGTGTCCAAATTCAGATTTGAACTCAGGTCTTCCAGACTCCAGCCCTAATGTTCTATCCACCAGCTGTAGCTAGAGAATTTCCTTTGCTGATCTCTAAAGCAATATCGCACTATTTAGAAAGCAGTTTCCTAAGCCTGAGATTTGAAGAGGTTCTCAGGTCTGCTTTCTTGACTGGTTCTGAGGAATTTCTCCTCTATCAAGCCATATTAAGGGCAAGGCAGACAAGCTTCTCTTTTCCCCAGCCAGTTCTGTTAACAGCCAATTAATAACTAATTGTTTCCTCCAATCAGTTCAGCTCCCAGCAGGGGTTGCAAGGCCTGTCTTTTTTCTAGTCAACTCAAGAATGGAAAAGTGGAGGTGCTAAGCTCTTCTTTTCAATTTCCCTGAGAGAAACAGCTGTTTTCATGGAAGCTATCCACTCAGCTGTGTCCACTTCCTTTCAAGAAGCAGGAGTCAGCCTTGGTCCCTCCTTGACTACCTGGCATCACAGTGCCTTGCTTTACTTTGCTTCCATCTTCACTCAATTTCTTCAGCCTTTTATTTCTGCAGAAAATGACTGATTCCTTCCTGAAAGCAGTCTCTTCTGTGATGCAGCTCAACTTGATCTTAGAATGAGAAAGACACATCACAAATAGGCATCATAAAATGCCTGTTTTTCACCTCAGATTTCTAGTTACGAATTTTCTAGCTAGCAGCATCGACATGCCCACAATAGTCATATAAACCAGCTGCTGGGAAACACCACACTTTGGATATCTTTGCCCTCAATAAGTATATCTCCCCCCCCCCATATACTCCCCAAGGTCCCTGCAGAACCATCAATGTTTTTCCCCAAACAATTTTTGAGCTGCTGCTTCCTTAGAGATGCTCTCAAAATTGTCTGCCCCCTTTTCCAAAATAAAATTGTCCAAATCTGAAATGTACAGCACCTCAAACACAAACAGAACAGTATGACTCAAGTTAATTATCCATGTACAAGAAAATGATAGAATATAGCATATGATAAGTTCCAGATGAAGGACAGACAATGATTGCTAGAGGAGATAAATTATTTCTAGCCAGAGTAACTAAGGAAATTCTATAGGTGAGGTATACTTTGAGCTGTTCTAAAGGGTGACTATGATTTTCAGAGATAGAAATTGGGTTGAGGGAAGGAGGGAAGGAGGGAAAGGGTTATTCCAATCATTTTTTCCTCTCTTTCTTTTGTTGATGTCTCTATTTCTGGAACCTTGTATCTGTTCTTTGTTATTTTGTTTGCTATGTCAGGCTGAGGATGGGCCATGGGCCATGTTCTTTTTGCAGAACTGGACCTTCTGTGCCAATGGGTATATTTAAACTCTGGGCCCCCAGCCCACTTTCCTCAGAAGCATCCTCAATGGACTCTCAGTGATCTTTTCATGGATTTTCAAGCATCACCAGAGGCTCTCGGTGAGAGGTATGTACTTTTCATATATTCATTTCCTTCCTGGACTGATTTCGGTTATGGCACAGAGTTCTGTTCGAATAAGATAACACAGGAGAACCACATAGGACATCTCAAGAAACATGAGGGAGGGGGTTCCAGATGTTGTACTGGGGAAGGTGATGTCATTGATTGACTACTGAGAGGAAACTTAGCTAAACATGTGTAAAGGTAACATTTCACAATAAGTAAAACACCCAAGCTCTGAGAGTCAGGTATTTGTTTACCACTAAAAGGTGGCTGTAAAAGCAAAGACAACTTTTATAAAGCTAGAGAAAGAACAAAAGGTAATTGTTAATGATTTTTCCTTGAGACAAAAACTGTCCTTCATTCTTGTCAGGTCCTGACAGTCAGCCTGAATAACTTCAATTTAAAGCTTATTTATGATTCTATGTCTGTCTTTAGTCCCTGTTTCAATTTCTCTCTCTGTTTCACTCTCTCTCCCCCAACTCTCTCCCCTTTTCCTGCTTCCTGTCCTTTCTTCTCCTTTCCTCTCTCCTCTTTCTCCTTCCTTCCTTCCCTTTCCTCTCCTTTCTCTTCTCTCCTATTTTATCTCCCTTTCTCTCCTACTCCCCTTCCCCTACACACACACACACACACTAGTAGATTGCTGTAAATTTAATGAAAACCTCATTAAATGTGACATGAAGACCATCATTGCCCCAGCCAAATAAAAACATGCATACTATAGTTTATTTACAATCTTTGTTCTGCTTAGTAATTATGACTAAGAATTTCCCTCACTGATTTTTCTAACTCAAGTTTCTATAAGGTTCAGTATTTTTATATAACCAATGGAAGAAGCCTTTTCTGAATTTCCATATGGAACTCACTCACATAATGATTTTATATTAGGCAGAAGGGGAAGAAGAAGGAGAAGGAAAAGGAGAGAGAGAGGAAGAAGGAGCAGGGAAGGAGAAAGAGAAGAAAAGGGGGAGAAATGTGGAAGGGAAAGGAAAGGGGAGGGGAAAAAAGGAGGAGAGAGAGGGAGAAGGAAAAGGGGGAGGAGAAGAAAAAGGAAAGGGAGGAGAAAAGGGGGAGGGGGAAAGAAAGGGAGGAGAGAGAAAAAGAGAGGGAAGAGGGGGAAGAAGAGGGAAAGGGAGAGGGAAAATCTGAAGGGAGAAGGAAAAGGAGAGGGAGGACAGGGAAAAGGAAAGAGGGAGGGAGCAGGGGAAGAAAACAGAGAGGGGGAGGGAGAGAGGGAGGAAAAGGTCCTCAATATGCATATTCTCAACTAGTATGTAACTTAAATAGTTAAGAAAATTGGATTAGAATAGCAGAGTTATTATGGGTCAGAGACAAGTCTGGAACACAGATGTTCTAGGCTCCAACACCACCTTTCTACATACAGCATTGCCCTAAAATTTATGTTAATCACATTATATTAATATGTTTAAATAAGTCAGGATTATATTTTTTTTTGTTAGTTTAACCAGGAGTTCCATCAGTGATGTGACCTTCTTCTCAGATATGCCTAGGTTCATAATGCTGTAAGAGTAGACATTTATTCAGAATTATAACTCAGTGTCACACCAATATATCCCATACTGGACTAAGCCAGATGATATGTATTTAAAGAAAAAATAACCAACTAAATAGATAAGCAAGGTACATAACCAGAAATTTTTCCTTCTTTCCCCATGGACAAAAGGGATATAATTTCCCACATATTCCCATTCTCTTGGTAGAAGAAGAAAAACTTTTCACTGGACAACTCATAACCCTAACATAATGGCTATCCTGGTTCTTCTTTCTAGGGTATCTTGATGCTGTTCTACTCATACAACTGCCATTCCTGTCCGTTTATAAAGCCAAGTCATGCCGCTTTTCTAATGCTGAATTCAGATTCTGCCTGGATATTTCTCACCTACAATGGAAGTGTTTGTCACTCTTGTGACACAAATATATGTCTCAGGCTATTTTAGCTCTTTTGTTGACCAGGCCTACAGGCATACCCAGCCAGTACAAAGGAGAAACCCTCAGGGCAAAGTCTTTCTTTTTGATAATTCAGTTCCCCTTTAACTGGAATTCTGCCAAGTTTTTGATATTCAGGATGGAATGAACAAATTCCTTTCATCTGTCATAATTCTCCTGGCAAATAGTGCCAAGGTCATGCACACTCACACAAGGTTGCTCATGGAAGAACATAACAAAATTGGTGCTGGCAGCCTGTATTCCATATTTCTATAGCTATACCTGGGCTGATATTCTTTTTATCCACAATTTAATTAAAAATTGTTCATTTCAACTTCTTGTATTGATTTTGATCATTACAATTTCATGCTACTATTATTTGACTTTTATTTTGTCAGGAAAAAAAAGAAAATCATGGGAAAATTAATCTTTTAAATCTATTCCCACCTAATATAATTAGAATATTTCAAATATAGAATGGTATGTCTTAAAAAAACATAGTGAGTTTTTTTATCATAGAATGCATTAGAGCAGAGGTTATGTCACTACCTGTCATGAATGTTATAAAGAATATGCATATATTGGGTGGGGGAACTGACCTAGGTGACCTATAACACCTATTTGAGCTTTATAATTCTAGTTCTCATTGCTTTAGGTATTTCAATATAATAGAAAGGAAATAAAATTTTCTTCATTTTATTTATATATATATATATTATGTATATATATATACACACATATAATCTATGTGAGTGTATATATACACATATACATATTACATACATATGCACATGTCTATGTGAGATATAGACATATGTGTGTGTGTATATATATGTTTATTCCTGTTACATCATCCTTTCTTCCATGTCTTACAATTTAGTTATGATTTGGAGGCAGACTTGGAATGTTGGACACTCCTATAGAGCCATTTAATCACTGTGGTAATAACTATGGGTGCTGTTATCATAAAGCTCCATGTTATTTCTCATTAAAGGGGATAATTCCTATGTGGCATTTGCATCATCAGCATCATAGCTAGAATGTAATTCTTTAAAGGTTACATATGTTTGTGAATATTTAATTTTATCTTCATGATAAGCCTGTGAAGTAGATGCTACTACTATCCCCATTTCATAGATGAGGAAATTGATGGTGAGACTTGAAATGACTTGCCCAGGGTCATGTATCTATCTATTAAGCATCTGAGCCTTGCAGAACTGTCTCCAAGGCCAACACTACCCACTCCACCACTTAGCTGCATAAATGAATAGAGAAGACAGCTGGTTTTTGTATCTTCCTCAATCATTCCATTACCTTGCCCCTCAAATTCAAATCTAGCATACAGCAAGAAAACCCTAAAAGGGGATTTAGCAAATACACTCTGATAGAAAGGAACATGAGCAGATATGAAAAGAACAGGGTCTTCTACCAAAGGGACTTTCCCATAATGCTATAGCCTTGGACCTCAAGTGCAAAGGGGAGAGAAGGCAGCTTTTGGCAGAAGGAAAGCCTCTTGGGAATGAAGAGAGTATCCAACAGTACATAAATGGCAATGAGGAATGCAGAGTAAGTAGGAATAATGAAGAGCAGCTGATCTAAAATGAGAGCAGGGGGATTGCAAAGATGTGATGGTGCTGTGGGAAGTAAGGACAGAGGACCAGGAGCTGAGAGATGGGCTAGAGACTTGGGCAGCGGAGCAGAAGCAGGAGAAGGCAATTGACCAGAAACGGATGCTGCTACAGGCCAGACTCCCCCCCCCCCTTTTTTTTTTTCAGCCAAAGGTAACATTTATTAGAACATCCATCATATTGGGCAGACTCTTAAGTAATCTGAACATGAGTAAGCAGTGGCTAGATTATAAGAATCTAACAGTGGCTGGATTTTAGGAATCTGAGCAGTGACTACATTCTAAGAATCAGAGCCATGGCTAGCTTATAAGAATCTAAGCCCAGAGTCCCCATTTTCACTCATACTATTGGGATTTGCTTTATAAGGATGATGAAGGCAAATGTTTTGCTTTGTTCTGTTTTGCTTCTTCCCGATATCCCTAGGACCTAGTACAGTGTTTTGTATGTTATAAGCAGCTAGGTGGCATAGTGGAGATAGCGATGGACTTGAATTCAAATGCGACCTCACTTCTTTACTAGCTAGCTGTGTGACCCCAGACAAATCATTTAACCTCTCTCACCATCAGTTTCCTTATCATTAAAATGGGCATGATAATAGTACCTGTCTCACCAGCTTATTGTGAAAATCAAATGAGATAATATATGTAAAGCACTTTGCAAACCTTAAAGTGCTATATTAACGCTATTATTGTTATTATCATCGTTAGGAGTAAGAGCACTAACTAGTAATTTTGTATCCTGCACAAAGAGATTGAAAAGTACTCCAGGCATGCAACATGAAATGTGTCCTCAGATGAAATTGTTTTTTAAAAAAATTTGGTTGAGGGGAGGGATAAGGTAAGAAACTACACTCTGACCTTCATGGTCCAAGACTGTGAGATACTATTGAGCCACTGCTAGGAATTTTGAGATGGGGAGGAAGAACTGAGTGAAGATCATCTGGGAAAGATACCATCTGAAAGCATCTCTAGTCATTGACACCATACACACAGGATGCATCATCTCCTCCTATTAGGCTGCAGTAAGCTCCTGGAGAGCAGGGACTATCTCATTTTCAAATTTGTATCTCCAGCATTTATCACAGTGTCAAACACATAACACTTAATAGATATGTTTTCTTTCATTCATTCCTTCACGCATGCATGCATTCATTCCTTCATGCATGCATTCCTATTTTACCTAATTGTTCTTAAGGTGCTCTGCCAAATTGTTTCTCTTCTTAGAATTCTAGTACAGTCAGCGCCCTCCAAATTTCAATGTCCCAGATTGCTGCAGCCTACTTCCAGACTTGTAACTATAATTCAAACTATAATTTGTAGCCATGATTATTTGTAATAATAATAATTCTTCTTGGACTAGATAGGATTTAATTAGAAAGCTCTTTCTCACTGTTGAACAGTTAGCTTTGACATTGGCATATAGAATTAGGACTTCTCCCTGGGCTATAGGACTATCTCTGAACACCACCCTGAAGACCTTCCCTGTGACCTCCAACACATGTTGATTTTTTGACTCAGATACTAAGCTGTTGATTGCCTGAACAGACCTTGCGTTTTGTCTCCAGATTAGAGGATTAGTTCAGCTGAAGCCTGTATTCTCTCCCTGCCTACACGTAGAATAGATTACAAAAATGGTGAGGTCCAGCGCCAACTTGCTTTTTCATTGTAAAGTCCCTATAAATATAAGTTGTTGTGGTTGCTTTTATTATCACAAGCAAGAGGGTTCTTAGATCCCCAGTCAGATGAAATAATGTAATTCATTCACCAAGTGCTTGTTTAACTCTTACTGGGTGCCAGGAACTGTGTCAGGGGCTGGGGATACAAAGGCTAAAATGAAACATTCCCTGTTCTTAAGGAAATCCTGTTCTATTGGAATGAATGAACGAATGAAAAGCATTCATTAAGTTCTTACCATATTCTAGACATTGTACTTCCTGTTCTTATAAATATATTCTTATGTATTTCCCGTCCTCAAGTAGCTCACATCCCTATGAGGAAGACATGTACGTGTGAAAGTCATCTGTGGCCAAGTAGATACACGATACACACAGATAAATAAATACACACAGAATAATTGGGTGGGAGTGTTAACTTTCGTCTTTACTTAGAGGTAGTATAATATAGTGGGTAGAGCCTGTCTTGAAAGCAAAAAGACCTGGGTTCAAATTATACCTCTCAAATTCTAACCCTGTGACTCTAGGAAAGTCACATGACCTCTAAACACTTCTTGATTGTCTAGGTAACTCTCCACCACTATTAGCTGCAGAGGTGTCTACTTGCATTGGAAGAAGGAGTTTCCTCCCCTGGGAGTTTCCTATAACCAATGAAATCACACGTCCATCTGTACTATGATTATGACCTTTTTTGAAACTGATCTGAGAAACATTCTCATTAAAAGATCACAGATTTAAAAGTGGAAGGGACAGGAGAGGTCAGTTAGGACAATACCCTCATGTGAAGAAGAGGTAAGGATACTTGGCCAAAGTCACAAGAGAAAGTAGGAGAAGAGGATTTGCCTCTTGACATCTAACTCCAAACCCAGGACTCTGCACTATACCACATTCTCTAACATTTAAGTTATTTTTGTTGGTGCGGTCCATTTTAAGTAATCACCATTTAATGCTACTTAGGAGCCAGTATTTTCCAATGGTTCATTTTGCATTTCATATTTTTTTATGAGTTGCTTTCTTTTCTGGAAAGAACTCTGGGAAACAGCAGCTTTTGGTAGTTCAAACACTATTTATTCCCATGACTGCTGCTTTTGTAGTTAGAAGTGATCAGCAGCCTCAACTCATGGCATGACCAAGGTTTAATAGCATCTTAAATAGTAGAGGTGCTCTCTCCACCTTTAGAATTGTAGTTATTATTCCAGACATCAGGCAACTGAGGGAGGAAGCTGGTCACAGAATTGCAGAGCTGGGTAAGTCCTCCTCAGTTATACAGAGCTCACTTCAATAAGAAAGCAAACCTGGAGCAAGAGTAATTTGTGGGCTTTATAAGCATAAAGAAAAAGAAGTACTGGACGTAGAAATGGAATCTTTTTAAATAAGCAGTTTCATCAGCTGGCAATAGTGTCCACAAGGGTGGAAGAAAAGAGGCTGTTGTGAAGAGAAAATTGGGTGGTACGTTACCAGGGTATGAATAACAGTCCATTTCATGTCATATTAAAGGGAAATTATGCTTTGAAAAGCACATGCCTTTCAAAATTCTCTGCTGATATTAGGGTTTTTTTTTAGTCATAGTTATAATTAATAAATATTACATGCCTCCTCTGTGCCAAATACCATGCTAAGCACACTGGAGATACAAATAAGAAAAGATAGTCCCTACTCTCAAGGAACTTACAATCTAATGGGGGATAACTTTACACAAAAGGAAGCTAAAAAGAGTAGGGAGGTACCACAGGGTCCCCAGAAGGAGCAGCCGGTGGGAAATAAAGAGTTGTGAATTCTGAAGCCTCTATACAGGGAGGAATTTTTTTATTTTGCCTTGCTCTCTAGCCCTTCAATCAGAGAAGAGAAGACACCAAGAGGTGTTACACGTTAAAGTTGAAATAATTGAATTCAATTTAATAAGTATTTATTAAATGGCCAGTATATGCAAGATATTATACAAGGCATTGGGGATACAAATGAATATAAAATCAAAACAGCCTCTGCCCTCAAGAAGCTTACATTCTGCTATGAGGATACTGTATATAAATATAATCAAATAAGAGATTTTAAAAGTCAGTACAAAATCATTTCAAAGTTGGTTGGGGGAAGCACTAACTCTTGGGGGCATCAATTAGGTGGAGCAGTGGATAGAATGCTGGAACTGGAATCAGGAAGACCTGAGTTCAAATCTAGCCTCAAACATTTACTAGCTTTATGACCCCGGGCAAGTCACTTAACCTCTATAGGCTTCAGTTTCCTTATGTTTAAAATGGGAATCAATATAGCACCTACCTTCCAGGGTTGTTGTGAGGACTAAATAAGATAAGGATTGTGAAGTGCTTGGGATGGTGCTGGGAAAATAGTAAGCATTAAATAAATGTTAGTTATTTATTAATATTATTATCATTATAATCATCCTCATTATTACTACTATTGCTACTACAATTACTACTTGTACTTCTACTACTACTGCTGCTGCTGCTGCTGCTGCTGCTACTACTACTGCTACTACTACTACCACTACTACTTCACCACCACCACCACCAAGAAAGACCTAGAACCTAGAAAGAATCTAGGGATTCCAAAAGGAAATTTTCCAAAGAAAGTCCATCATGTCTTACAATAAAGACATCAATGACAGCTTTAGAGAGGGAAGTTTTAGCTGAGTGACAAGGCTGAACATCAGACTGAAAGGGGTTGAGGAATGAAATAGGCTATCTTTTCTCAGCATTCATCTTTCTTGACTTTTCTGTGACATTTGACACTGATGGCCACCCTCTCCTCCCTGGGATTTGCTGACACTTCTTTCTCTTGCTTCTCCCCATACACAGCTCACTGCTCCTTCATGGTCTCCTTTGCCCTATCATCCATTTCCCACCCTTTCTGTATCAATGTATGTCATGATTTTGTCCCAATCCCTCTTTTTCCCTCTTACAATTTTTTTTCCATCTTCATCAGGAGCCCAAAGATTTTCCCACTTTAAGCTTGGTTTTTCTTTGCCTTGCCCAATCCATAGATTTCCTTCTCAATTCCTCTTTCTGGGGCCCCTGTCATCTGCTGTACATAATCCCAAAAGGAGTTTCTCATCCTCTGACTTCATTACCAGCATGATATGCTGGTTGTGTGAGGGTGAGGAAAAGTAGATAGAACAGCAATAATCTAAGGGCTGTGCTTCAGCACAAGTGTTCATCATTTCTCAAGTACTTTAGGACTGTTAGTACCTGGAATGTTCTTCCTCTTCACTTTAGCTTCCTAACTTTCCTGGATTCCTTCAAGATTCATCTCACATCTTACCTTCTACAAGCAAGCTTCAGATACCAGCTTGTGACTCTGGGCAAGTCACAACCTCTGCCTCAGTTTCTTCATTTATAAAATGGGGGCACCTACTTCCCAGGGTTGTGAGGAGCAAAAGAGATAATATTTGAAAAGGGCTTTGCACAGTACCTGGCTCACATAAGCATTTATTAACAATCAGATGCCAGGTAAAATTGGAGGGAAGGGCAAGTGTTGACAGTGGAGAAGAAAATTCTCCTCAAACCCCTGAGAATGAGTAAATGAGTGAGTGAGAAGCAATGCCACAAGGCTCAGCCTTAGTTTCCATATCCTTCAGATCCAATTTGAACTTCAAAAAGAGGAAACCAAAAATCTGGACCAAGGAATGAAAGGGATTGGACCGTATCATCTCTAAGCAAAGCATTTGACAAAGTCTCTCAAGATGTCCTAACTGTCTGAGCGCGTTAGGGGGCATCGTGGCATAGTGGGGAGGAACAGAAGGAACATATGCTTTGGAATCATAAGATCTGCGTTCAAATCCCACTTCTGATGCTTACTACCCAAGTAACCTTGGGAAAGTCAATCCCTCTGAGTTTCTTCATTGTAAAACAAGGGGATTGAAGTGGAAGGACCCAGGGGTTTCTTTCAGCTCTAGATTTATGGCCCTGTGTCTATCTACTGCCTCTATGAATTTACAAAGGCTTTCACACGTAGTATTCAGACCATAGAGTCATACTGCAGACATCACCATCCAAGGACACAGCAGTTTATCCAAATATTAGGTGCAGTACCTCTGAGGAAAGACAGTATCTGAACGTGTAAGCTTACAAGCCCTGACTAAAAACTTCTAAGATTTGAACAGAAAGCAGGAATATTTCTCTATGTTAAGATTTTAGCCAATAACCTATTTTGTCTATATGTATGACTTTTAAGGAAAAAGGAACCAAAACTTTTGTGTCCAAAGTACCTGTCTATAGAAAATAAGATGGCCCCATTCTATAAGGTTCCCTTCAGAGCAGATTGCCTTTGTTTACACAAATATGCCTTCATAAAAGTGAGTAGGCTATAAACTCTGAATTAGTCTTTATTAGTATTCGCAACTCTCTTATCCTTAACTGTTGTGATACAGTTTTAATTCAAGGAGCTAGATTACATGTAGAATCATGTGACCACAAATACATAAGCCTTTCAGGAAAACACTTACAATGTTTTGTTTTGTTTTTCCCAATAAAAATGGAGTTTTGCAAATACTTCACTAGATCACAGAAAGTGGCCCCTCCCTCCTAAAATCTGGCCTGTATCTGCCTGCAACTGGTTCACAGTCTAGTCAGAATACCCAAATTCTTCATATTACCTAATGCTCCCATTTGGTTATAGATTCTCATGGCAGCTAACCTGATACTCAAAAGCAAAGTTACATAACATCCAACCTGTTAAAAATCCCTTTTCCAGAACTTTTCTTTTGAAATTCCTTTTATTTTTTTTAATATAAATTTATTTATTTTTAGTTTTCAACATTCACTTCCACAAGTTTTTGAGTTCCAAATTTTCACCCCATCTCCCCTCTCCCCCACCCCAAGATAGCATGCATTCTGAATATCCCTTCCCATACTCTGTCCTCTCTTCTATCTCTCTCCCCTTCTCTTATCCCCCTCCCCTTCTATTTTCCTGTAGGGCAGGATAGACTTTTGTACCCCATTTCCTATATTTCTTACTTCCCAGTAACATGTGAAAACATTTTTTTTAAAACTTATGTTTTTAAAACTTTAGGTTTCAAATTTTCTCTCTTCCTCCCTCCCCACCCACCCTCATTGAAAAGGCAAGCAACTCAATATAGGTTGTACATGTGCAGTTATGCAAAACGTGTCCATAGTAGACATGTTGTGAAAAACTAACTCTATTTCCCTTAATTCTATTCTTTCTTTTGACCCTGTCCCTCCTTAGAAGTATTTACTTCTGATTACACCCTTTCCCAATCTGCCCTCCTCTCTATCATCCCCCTGCTCTCTTGTCCCCTTCTCCCCCTATTTTCCTGTAGGGTAAGACAGATTTCCATACCCAATTGAATGTGTATGTTATTCCCTCCTTAAGCCAAATCCTATGAGAATAAGATTCACTCATTCCCTCTCACCTTCCCCATTTCCCCTCCACTGTAAGAGACTTTTCTTTTCTTTTTTTTTTGTGAGATAATTTACCCCATTCTACCTCTCCCTTTCTTCTTCTCCAAGTATAATCCTCTCTCATCCCTTAATTTTATTCTCCAGATATGACCCCTTAATCTTCAACTCACCCTGTGCCCTCTATCTATCTATCTACATATACATACATATAATTTTTTTCCTCCAACTACCCTAATACTGACAAAGGTCTCATGAGTTACAAATATCATCTTTCCATGCAGGAATGTAAACAGTTCAATCTTAATAAGTCTCTTATGATTTCTCTTTCCTGTTTACCTCTTCATGTTCCACTTGAGTCCTGTATTTGAAAGTCAAATTTTCTATTCAGCTCTGGTCTTTTCATCAAGAATGCTTGAAAGTCCTCTATTTCACTGAATGACCATTTTTTCCCCTGAAGGATTATACTCAGTTTTGCTGGGTAGGTGATTCTTGGTTGTAATCCTATCTCCTTTGCCCTGGAATATTATATTCCATGCCCTGCGGTCCTTTAATGTAGAAGCTGCTAAATCTTGTGTTATCCTGATTGTGTTTCCACAGTACTTGAATTGTTTCCTTCTGGCAGCTTGTAATATTTTCTCCTTGACCTGGGAACTCTGGAATTTGGCTATAATATTCCTAGGAGTTTTCCTTTGGGGATCTCTTTCAGGAGGAGATCTGTGGATTCTTTCAATTTCTATTTTGCCCTCTGGTTCTAATATCAGGGCAGTTTTCCTTGATAATTTCTTGAAAGATGATGTCTAGGCTCTTTTTTTGATCATGGCTTTCAGATAGTCCAATAATTTTTAAATTCTCTCTCCTGGATCTATTTTCCAGGTCAGTTTTTTCCAATGAGATATTTCACATTGTTTTCTAATTTTTCATTCTTTTGGATTTTTTACTGTGTCTTGATTTCTCATAAAGTCACTATCTTCCAATTGCTCTATTCTAATTTTTAAGGAAGTATTTTCTTCAGTAAGCTTTTGGACTTCCTTTTCCATTTGGCCAATTTTTCTTTTTAGGGCATTTTTCTCCTCATTGGCTTTTTGGACCTCTTTTGCCATTTGGGTTAGGCTATTTTTTAAGGTGTTATTTTCTTCAGTATTTTTTTGGGTCTCCTTTAGCAAGCTGTTGACTTGTTTTTCGTGATTTTCTTGCATCACTCTCAGTTTTTCCTCTACTTCCCTTACTTGCTTCTCAAAATCCCTTTTGAGCTCTTCCAAGGCCTGGGACTGATTCATATTTTTCTTGGAGGCTTTGGATGTAGGAGCTTTGACTTTGTTGTCTTCTTCTGGTTGTATATTTTGATCTTCTTTTTCACCAAAGTAAGATAATATAGTCTGACTCTTTTGTGCTGCTTGCTCATGATCCAGGCCAATTACTTGAGTTTTAAACTCCTTGTTAAGGTAAGAATCTGCTTCCAATGTGGAGAATGTACTGTCCCAAGCTTCAGGGGTTTGTATAGCTGTTTTCAGAGATACTTGTAGGGCCCTGTAAACTTTCAGTTCTTCCAAGGTGGTATGATAAGGGGCGAGGTGTTTACTCCTTTCCTGGCACCACAAGTATTCCTTTCTGTCCTGTAACTGTGAGGAGGGGTTCCTCTTCACAGCCACTACAAGCACCACCATGCCAGCGTTCCTCCTTACCCCAGCACCGCTGCCCAGAACTGTGACCCAGATCCAAACACGGTCAAAGCAAGAGATTTCTGCCTCAGCACTGGCAAAGAGATCCCTGCAATCCCTCTCTGATCAGCCACTGGATTCCCCCTCAGTTTGTGGGCTGGAAGCTCAGGAAGCAGCTGCCCCCCCCCCCACCAGGGCCATGCTCTTGGGGAATGGTGCTGAGACCCCGCCCTCCTTTCTCAGCACGGACAGAAACCGACTTTTCCCACTGACCTTCTAAGTTGTCTTTGGCATTGGTGGATTGAGGAGTATGGAAACCTCCACAGCTGCCTGAGATTCGGTCCTCTGAGGCCTGCTCCAGGTTAGCTGTGGCCTGCGCGCCCACTGTGCTGTGCTCCCAGCCCGGCGCGATACACCTTTCTGATCAATCATCCAGGTTGTCTTGGAATGGAAATTTGTTTCACTCTGTCTTTTTGTGGGTTCTGCTGCTTCAGAATTTGTTTACATCCATTTTTTTTATGAGCATTTGGAGGGGTTTGGGGGAGAGCTCAAGCAAGTCACTGCTTTCACTCTGCCATCTTGGCTCCTGAAATTCCTTTTTAAAAGAGGAGAATAGAGTTGTTATTCCACCAGAGAGCCCCATTGTCTTTTACTCCCCAATATGTATCACTAAATCTTGATGAGGACAATTGAATAAATCTGCAGAGGCCTTAGATGATCCATTTCTTCACTTTGAAAGTTGACTTATTAAGCAGCTGTACCATAAAAAGGAATTGGGTGCAGTTGTTTTTACTTCTGGCACATCTCAAGTAATACATAGAAACAGCTACTGGCAGGCCTAATACAAATTCTCATTAGGCAGCCAGAGCTGCTGATGGATCAATATCATAAAGAATTCCTACAGGTGAGTTTACCATATTAGTTACCAACTGAATTGTCCCCAACAAGGATAGATTTCCCAATAAGTCTCTGTACCATCCGTGTTACATAAAGGGAAAAAATCAATTTCATAGCAGCTCTCTCCCTAGGAAAAAAAAAATCCAGGTAGAACTCTCAAATATTCATAAGTATTAAAATCAGTTTCTCTTCAAATGAGAAAAGAATTATAGCACAGAGCTAGTGTGAAACTACTTTTAAAGAGCAGTTATCCTGGCTCTAGTCCTGATTATTCAAATATATTTAATCAAAGAACCCTGCAGAACTCCACCAGGATGATTGTGTAATGGTGCCCTGCTGATTAATGCACTACATATGCTCATCATTTTCATGATTATTAACATTCTAGTCACCTGGTCCAATATTTTTCAGCTGAAACAGAGACATCGATGGCAATTTATGCCAAGTCACTAAATTCTCTATCTGATGAAATCATGTCACATTGAATAACTAGGCTTACAGCTAGAAAACCACCTCCAATACTCGTCCCACAACTGGTACCAATATCCTTCCTCTATATTAGTTGAGGGGCTATTCTATGACCATTGCTTAAATGATCTGTTTGGTTAAGGTCTGATCACAGCTGCAAAATTACTTCTTCATAAAGAGAGCAAATAATGAACCAACCTTCTTGAAAGAAATTTGTCTCCCAGACCTTGAGCAAAAAAAACTCTGCTCCTAGAAAAATGATTTTGACTCTTTTTTTTTTTCATTTTCCAGATGACTTTGAACAGGCCTTGGGGGCTGTTAAGCCTGGCAAAAACAAACACGTCAGCTTTCATTGCAAATCACTGCCCAGCTAAAATAGGATTTTGAAAAGACATGCCACCTGCTTCATTATGAGGAATACCAACTTTGTTTTCTTGTTTGTTTTATAGATATAGCCTTCTCAGTCTCATAAATCATAGCTTTATGTGTCCTTAGTGTTACAGAAAGTAAACTTTAAGTTTTTTTTTACTTTTGTCAATATGAATCTCTAAACATGAATTATTTTTACAAAAAGCTTTTCTTCCCTTCTCAATTAATCCCAAGAAGACATAGAAGGAAAAAAATAAAATAAACAAAACTTGCTAGTAGACACATAAACTATGAACGATATTATCTCCAGGAACGTGAAGAGGCAGATGATTCTCAAAGGAAGTGAGAAGCTAAGAATTTATTTACAAACCAATTTAAATGAGGACAATACCCTAACTGGACCAGCTAGACTGTGAGGTTAAAAGTCAGCACTTCACCACATCCTCTAATTGTCACTCAGAGAGCCAGTAGAATGGATGTTGAATTGGAGGCCGAGATAAAAGGAAGCTTCTACATCATCAGAGATGGCACTGACTTCAGAATAACTCCAATAACAATTAACTTATTTGATGCAAGCAAACTTTCCAGGGCTATGGTGGGTAGCTTTTTTTTTTTTATCTTTCTTTTTTTAATCAAGATTTTTCTACTCTTTGCCCTAGCTGATTATCATATAGAATTTGTGTTTTATAGGTGCAGCCATCAGCTTGTCACTTGTGCCCCAGGCAGATATATCCAATTTAAAGCAATTGTTTCTTTAATTTCAAAATCAATCTCTGATAGATGGAATGACAAAATCGTGCCATCTCATCACCCAAATGAAACAAAACAAGTCTCCCATCGTCTGTCCAATCTTATCACCCCGGATTCTGAGGGCATGGCAAAGCATAGCAAAGACAGCTCAGGAGCAAGAATGAGTGGGGATGAGAAGAGCAAGGAAAGACTGGGGGAAGTCAATTGAGTGAGAGCTCTACAACATTCTAAGATATATGCTACATTAATGGTACTGTATGGATGATGTGTATTTTTATCCATAGCACTGAGTGGGCAGAAAAGTGGTAGGTTCAAATTCATTGAAGATTGATGTGAGGCAAAGAATCCATTTACATGGGAAAATTGGAGCTGTTTTTGAAAGTTTATTGGCCTCAAGCTCACAATGACATCCTACAGAGGAATCAAGGTGTCTTTGTAGATCTTTCCCTGAAGATATTAGCTCAAGTTGCTATTGGTCAAAAAATGTAACCAGATTCTGATTATATATTGAAATGTATTTTGAAGGGATATAGATGATAGTATTACTCTTCTTCTTATGCAAAATCCTGGTTCATCCATTATACATTATGGAACCACAGAACTAGAACCGGAAGGCACCATCTAGTATAACCCCCTAATGTTAAAAATGAGGAAACTGAGGCTAAAAGCTTTAAGAACTATTAGAACCTGGGATAACACAAACCATCCCCAGGTCAAGTGGTACAAAACATTCCTTCAAATCGACCATGGGGCTAATGTGAGTAAAGTGAGGGTGGAAGGGAGATAGGTCATAGGGATAGTTTCCTATTATAAATAACTTCTTATTTATTAAAGGCTAAGTGCTCTTGGTTCTATGATTTTAAAGGACCCTAAGTCTTCTGTAAGAATGATACAATGGGGCAAATTCTCTGTTCCCAGTTATATTTATGGCTCTTTCTAGAATATTGTTTTCAGCTCAGAGCACCTCAGTAATAGGTAATAATAACTAACAATTGATAATGCTTTAAGGTTTGCAAAGCATTTTGTATATATTACCTCATCTGATTGTCACAACAACCCTGTGAGATCAGTGCCATTATTATCGCCATTTTATAGATGAGAAATGACTTGTCCTTGGTCAAACAGCTAGTAAGTGTCTGACACAGAATTTGGACTCAGTGCTTCCTGGTTCCAAGTCCAGAGCTCTATCCACTGAGTCACATAGCTTCCTCAGGAAGACATGGTAGATGTATACAGAACCCTGATAGAGCAACTCAAATGGTCAAGGAGACAGGCATCGAAGGAAACCTGGTGCTATATAGGGACAAAAGAAAAAGATGAATTCCTCAGGCTGGCATTAAAAGAAGGCTGAGAGGAGATACAATTCAAATCTAGAGAAGAAAGAAGATGCTGGATAAAGTGAGCTCAGGCTCCATCAGCAAACCCCAAGTGAGCTGAATTTGCAGGCAGCCCTGTAAACTTGAAAAGTAAATTTGAGATAAATAAAAAAGTAAATAATACTTGACAGGGAGTATAGCAAACTTATTGAATGCCTTACCTCCCATAGATAACTCAAGGAAGATAAAAATATAAATAGATAGTCAGAGATGATGGATCTATATGAGGATTACTGTATTGCTTTATGCCCCTGGCCATTTGAGGTTGATGTGGATACTTGCCCCTTGGCACTCCTGTCAAGCGTAATGTGCCACTAGATGGACCATGGGTCTGATCCATTATAGTAATTCTCGTATCCTCTAGTGCCAGAGAGACATGAGAAGTGACACTTGGCAAGCACCGATACGACATTCGGCAACACTATGAGCTGAGGGAGTGTTTTACTATTGCCCCCAAAGCTTTGCCTGCTGGTACCAGGGTTGTGATGGGGCTCAGCTGTCATAGCAGAGAATGTGGAGCGCTCATCGCCGTTATGGCTGGCCTCATCAACCCAGATCAAAAGTGACAATTCAACCTCAAGCCTAAATTCTTCAGCAAAGTAAATTCATGGCAAAGTCTTCCCCAACCCTGCAGTATAAGGCAGGGGCTCTCTCGTTGCCTGGAATTATTATGCCACCAGATCCCTGGTGGTCAAATGATAGACTGTAGAAAGGATTCCTCAATGACAATCCAGGAATTTGCCAAAGTTGCCTCTTGAGAGCACAAGAGAACAAAAGCTTGCTTAAATAATGGGTGCCTGAAAAGATACCATATGTATGACAAACAAACACTGGCATCTACTCTACATTTAATGAATACCCAGTATACCATGTAGAATGCTGGGGGATTACTATGGTAGTTAACTAAGGAAATTTAAGGCACTGAACCCTGGTGATCCTCTCATCAATATCAATAGAGACTGTGGTTGTAACAAAATTGACATGAATGCTTACATCATCACCATCATCATCATCATAGATTTGGTAAGTATCAAATTATTCGTACAAACCAAAGACAAATAGAAATTGAAGGCTTTGAACTTGTATCCAGAGATCAAAGTGAATCAATGGATAAAAGAGACACTTAAAATATTTAGGTATACTCCAAGCAAGATTCAACAAGCATAAAGCTGTCAATGAGAAAGCTAAGGTTATCTCTATCAAGAGATCTACTGAAAGAATAAAATCAAAGCTCAATAGAAAGAACACATGTATGTGAGACCACTCCTATTCACACTCTCAGAAGAGTGAGATGCTCAAGAGATTTAGAGACTTTCCTAACAAAGCACTTATAATATTAGTGCATAAGAGGGCCCAATATCCTAGGGGAATTATAGCAAGATTAATAGCCCCTTGATAAAAAGAAAGAATTGATAGATGGACTAAGCAGACATGATAACAAGATTAAAAACTAATAGAAATGCTTTTGGAACATAGAGACATTACAGAACCAAGAAATAGCAAAAGCTGACAATAATGATAATATGTGATTGGATTTGCCAGGTATAACCAAAGTGGATTATCGCCAAATGGAGACTATGTAAAGTGTAAAAACAGAATCAAAAAGCCTTCTGTGGGCAATATTCCCACGGACCTACACCATGATATTTAACAAAGGAGCACTGAACAAATGGCTGAATCATAACAACTTGTATATTGAACTAGAAGGATTTGTGAGAGAAATGCAAAGTAAGGTCATTTCAACCAGAAATTATACAAAGGCCAATCTTAAGGAATCTAGAATGCAGATAAAGGAAAGAAACAGTATAAATTGTGAAGCACATTTTTGAGGGTTGAAAAAATCAGCACCTACAAAATATGTTTAAAGACATGATCAAGAGTCAAGATTTCTACAAAAGCTCACGATCATTCTTAAACCAGCAGAGGGCAAGCCCTTGGGCTACAGACGAACCTCAAAATATCCATGAGAACTCAACAAATTAGATGTTGTGGTAGAAGCAATATCTGAAGGTCCCCTCCTTATGCAGGTTAATCTATTTTTTGTCCTTCAGAAAGTATTGCAACTAACACCAAGATTCAATTCTCTAAGGGGATTAAGGCTCAAGACTTTTATAAATTAATCTACTACGTGTCTGACCCTGTGCAAAGCACCGGATATGTAAGTACAAAGAATGAAACAATCCCTATTTGCAGGGAGCTTACATACTAATGAGGGAAACAAGAAGGACACATAATATACATATATGTAGTACAAATATAAAGTTAATAGATAAAACATATGCTAGGTAAATAAATACAAGAAAGTTTGGGAGGGAGGTCATTAGCAGTTGAGAGGAACAGGAAAGACTTCTGGTAGAACACGGTGCCTAATCTGAGTCTTAAAGGAAAACCTAGCAGCTCAATAAATGCTTATTGACTGACTGACTATGGTTCTGTTCATAGAGAAGTGGCGAGGCAGAATGGATGGAAGGCTGAATTTAAGATCAGGATGACTTCTGTTCAAAGCCATCACTGGCTAAGTAACTCTGGCCAGGCAAGTAACAACTTCCCTAAGGCTTCCTCTCTTTATCTATAATAATGATACTACCTGCCCTACAGAGCCAATGTGAGGAAATGGGGAAATGCATATAAGGTAGTTTGTAATACACTAAATAAATTAGTATTTTGATAATTATAATAATATTTTCTTATGATGACTGTTCATGGCTTTCCTACCTCTCAAAGAGTCTCAGAATTTTAGAGCTTTTTTGGATTCTGAGAAGCTGTCTAGTCCAATATTCCAGATAAGGAAACTGAGTTAAATGACTCAGGTAAGGTCACAGCTTATTAGTGGTAGAGCTGACCTTAGAATACAGCATCTTTGATTACAGTTGACTATACCACACTGTCTTTCCAGAGGTGATGATGGATGATAATGGAGTCCCAATGAGCCTAGTTTTTTAAAGGTAAATCTATAAAAATTACCATATTTCCTGCTGCATGTGGATGTTAAGGTGCCATGTGACTTTTCTGCAAGGAAAGGGATATATTAATAGTTTTACCCAAAACTTTCCCTTCTGCCCATTGAATACCTTTATATCAAAGAATTCTAACTTGCTTATGAATGCATTGTGTGGAAAAGTTTAGGGAGAGGAAAGATTTCTTCTAAATACCTAAGTGTTAGCATTAACTATACTAAGAAATAAAATGCTAATAATATGCTAATGAAGAAATCTGTTCGTATATCTTCTTTCCATATTTCATTTTACTCTATTAAGAAGTTCATAGATATGTTTCCCCTCCAGCTCAGATGCTAGATTGTTATGACATTGAATGGTGGGTACTATATCCAGATAGACCTCTGGGGTTCACAGGGCTATGATTGCCATTGGTGGCTCAATGTGGCCTATAAATCTATCAGGAAGTAAAGATATGTTCTATAGAGTTAATAAGAGTCTGTCATTTTCACAGTTGAGTCCCAGCTGTGTAACATACAAAATAATGAACTTAAAGTTCTAGTACAAGAAGATTCATCATCGTGTAACTGAGAAGAAAAACACAGCTAAGCAAAGCACGTGACAAAGGAGGGGGAAAAAACAAAAAGAAAGCTTTGTAGAATGCATCGTGATTTTTAAAATGTATTTGCCAGAAATGAGACTACAATTTTGATTTTTTTTAATCAGATACCAGTGCCATCTCTGAATCAAGCACATTCATGACACACAGTTAACCTTTTAAACTGATGACACATCTAGACATCATCCTTGCATTCTTTCCTTCTAAGACATCTCCCAAGAAAAATAAGGTTTCATACACAAAAAGAAATTCCCTGTGACGTTGGTGATGGATATATAACTAGGTCTGGGATGGTTGGAAGTCTTTATTAATAAGATATAATAGCTCTCTGTAAAAATGAGCTCCTTTAGGGCAGGGACCATCAGTTTTTGCCTATATATCTCCAGCACCTAGCACAGTGCTTGGTACATATCAGATGCTTAATAAATATTCTATCAGTCAATAAATAAACATTTATAAAGTGCCTACTGAGTTTCAGGCTAGTTGCTGAGAATATAAAATAGCTCCTGCCCTCAAGGGGCTTACTTTCTACACAGTTGGGGAGAGAAGAGTGACAGCAAGTACATATATGTCTATATACAACATATATGTGAACAAAATGGGGGGAAGGTGATTTTAGAAAAAAATTACTATGGAGTTACAATATCAGAATTTCAGAACTAGATGAAAACTTGCAAACCAATTTCCTTATGTTAAAAATGAGGAAACTTGGACCCAAAACAGTTAAGTAAGTTGCCTAAGGACATATGGCAGATGCAGTGAGAGATTGTTATGAATCAATAAAAAGGCTCAGGACCGATCTCAGGGCTAGTAGCTGTCTATGCAATCATTATCTCTTCCTGATTTTCAGGAAGATCCCTCATCAAAGTAAAACTCCTATTTTCAAATGTGGCAGAACTCACAGATCACCCTAAGACGACATAGTAGCATTTGAAATCCAAAAGATATTTCAACCTAAACAACAGCAGACTTTCACAGTTCTTTTTTTTTTCAAATTTGTGAAGAAGGTGATGAAAAGAATGACCAGTACCGAGCTAATTATGACAGAGTGCCCAGAGCACATTGGACTTCCCTCCTCCAACATATGTATCTGTAATAGAAATGTCAAAACTATGTTTGCTCCCAAGCTGTGGAAATTGTTGATGGTGAAGCATACAAAAGTAAAAAGAAAGAGGCTGAATAAAAGGCATTCAATTAAGGCAAAAGATTTCTGGAGAGGCCTTTCATTATTTGCCAGGATTTCCTCTCCTCCTCCATACACTTGGCTTTCTATAGAGGAATTGGATTCAGTCTCAGCTACCTAGAATTCAAGTAAGTTATCCTACTAGTCTCTAATATTAGGGACTTTATCACTGCCCATTCCACACTGGCAATCAATGTGTGGGGTGTTCTGACAACTGATCCATAAATCCTATTGAGACAAATACCTATAACCCTCCGCATACACATACACACACACAACACACAACACCACACACACACACACACACACACACACACACACACACACACACGTGTTACCATACAGGGGAAAGATCAGAGAAGCAGAGGGGCCAGAATCACAGATTGAAAGCTGGAAAGTCCTCAGGAGTCCTGTCATCCAGCACCCTCATTTTTCATATGTAGCAGGGGTAATCCCAGAAAGTACACACTCTCCCTAGGGGATGGCCATGCCTTTGGTCTCTTGCTGAGGGGCAGGTGCTTCATTTTACTAAGCTGACACAGCAACCCCTGAATGAGCTCTATATGTCTTTGTGACTAAAAGTTGTGTGCAAGAGGATTCGCCACTGAGCATCACAAGGGATGGGTTCTTGTAAAGAAAGGTCCCTCCATTAGGAGGATATAAGTGCTCTAAAAAGAAGCTAGTCTCTCTCTTTCAGTCTTCCTTCTCAAGACAGTTCCAACATCAGTTCTCCTTTGGACTTTCAGCAAGAGGAAGTGAGGGAAGGGCTGTTATTACTTCCACCAACCCCACCCCTTGCCACCATCAGCAATGTAGCTACAACTCAAATATACGACAGTAGGCAAATATGCATACCTTGGCTTGACTGAGACTAGACCTCAAATCCCTGGCTGTCTTCTTCTACCTTTATATTTCTTCTCTGAGTATCGTTCTATGACAGCATCCAATGATGCTGAGATATGAGTATTTCCAGCCTTGGTGGCTTCTGGAGAATTTAAGAGTTTAAACCAAAGCAGCCAATATAGCTGACTATCTGGATTTCTGAGTAAATGCTAATGTGACATTTAAAAAGTTTTAGAGGCATAATTTCTGGGTAATAGAATCATTTTATTAATAATGTCAACATGTTTATTAATAAAAGGATGGTCGTTTGGCCGTCTCCCTCTCTTAGACCAAAGACCATAACGGTGGTGGGCTTATATGCTCATTGGAAGAGGGATGTTCCCAAGGGTGGCAATCAACTCTGATTGGTTAACAATTAATGAGAAAATGAATATTACAATAAAGAGCTAAACCTACTCAAGGGAATTTTGATTATGTCATTTACTTCTAAGTTACCCCCAGCCTTGGGCAATCGATTCAAAGAATTTATCCCCATCCAAATCTCAGTAGAGCCCAATGGCTTCCCCACCTGGGTAGAGTCTGAATCCAATCTCATTATCAGTAATGTCCCTCAACAGACTGACCTTTTGAAATCAGGACTTTAAAAAAGGGAGGGGTGGGGGGGACTCTGGATCTTCCCAGATCATCGGCAATTAATAATCCTTTCTCTCACTAATATTCCTATGGGAGGTACTTTCTGCTACTATATCATACTCAGAGGAGAACAGGGTCTCCAACACAACCATGTTGAGCCTAAAGGAACTGAAGGGGCTGCATCTGATTGGATCAGATATCTGGACATGGTAAGGAGCTTCAATAGTCTGGTTCCAAGGTTCATGTGAAAAATCTGTTCTGCCATCTCCCAAAATATACTTTACTTCCCAGGAAAATACAATAAGTATAATGGGTTATTGCTTTAGTATAGATATACATACATGTGTGTGTGTATGTATATGTATGTATATGCATATGTATATGTATATGCATATGTATGTATATATGTATACACTACATATAATATATTTACATATACATATGTATGTATATGCATATGCATATGTATATGTATATGCATATGTATGTATATATGTATATACTACATATAATATATTTACATATACTATATATTTGATATATATACACATACATATATAGATACATATTAGATATATACATATTAGACATATACATATTATATATACGTATTTGTTGATGCACACTTATGAGACTTTCCTATTTTAAGCATTTCTTTTGTTACACAAAATAGGTATTGATATTTGATATCTATAAGCTATTTCAACCTAAACAACAGACTTTCACAGTTCTTTTTCAAATTCATGAAGAAGGTAATGAAAAGAATGACCAGTAGAGAGCTAATTATGGCAGAGTGCACAGAGCGCAGTGGACTTCCCTCTTCCAACATATATATACCTGTAATAGAAATGTCAAAACTATGTTTGATGTCAATATATCAGGCTGTCACAATAGGGCACCCCTGCCCTATGCGCAAAATCTACTATGTCCATTTGACACCTTTTCATGAAAGGACCCACTTAAACACTTTTAGGAAAGACTGTACGCGGGCCATAGTTAAGCTTTATTTTAGAGATTTCCCCCAGAACACTGGGGTGGGAGCATTAAAAACCAGAAAGAATGTAAGAAAAGCCTGCCTCCCCTCTTTTGGTGTTAGGCCACTCGAGGATGAATCTGGGTCTTCTTGATTCAAGAGCTAGAGAACATGGAGGGAGGGGACTCCACTGTAACCAACACCAGCTAAGGAACTCAAGAACTGTCAAACTTATATGGGAATCACAAAGGCTGTAAACATCTCTCTCAGGATGACCAGTTGCTTGATCTGTGCTCAAGGCAGAAATATTAGAAAAAAAAACATGAAAAGGAAGCCAGAGACTTGAAGTCCAGTGTCTGCCTCGCTTAGGCAAGCGTATACTCTTGCTGCCACATGGTTAGAGTATAGCCACCATTGCTTCTGTGTTGGAGGGATGGGGACATGAGAGGAGAATTCCCCACTTCCCTTTCCTAGAAGTCCAAAGGACAACTGCGATTGAATCTGTCCCAAAGACAAGGGATGGCACCTATCTACATCTCATAGCCTACTAACTTTCTAAGGAGGAAGGTGCCTCCATAAGAATCCATCTCCATGACTCTCAGAGGTTGATTTTTTTTGTATCACTCATAGTCCTGTGGACACAAGGAAACAGGAAAGGGGTTGCTATACCACCTTGGCAAAGTGAGCAAAGGTCAACATTTGTATCCATCTGCATGAAGTCAGACCTCACGCTCCAGAAGAGCATGCCTGCCCCCTAGAAAAACAATAACAAACGAATAGTATCAACAAACGGGAGCCTAGACGGGTTAATGACTTGGTCAGTGTCACAGAGGAGGTAATAAGTGACAGAGGCTAGATTTGGATGTAGGTCCTCTCCCTCCAACCCCCAGCCCTTTCCACTGAGCTGCTCTGTCAAAGGAGGAACTATGCCCCTCCCCCAGCTCCTCACTCCCTCTGTGCTTACTCACTGCTATTATCCTGAAACTTCTAGCCCAATGTCTGATATCACTCTGTACACCAAGGCTAACTTCACATACGCTGCCTTTTCCTGTATCCCCAAACAACCTGCTTATTTCCTGACATCTCTAAGTATGCCCAGCACAATTATAAACAAGGAACCACTGCTCCTTTCACCCCATTAGGTATAAGAGCTGTGGAGGGAACTTCTCCTTGGGAACAGCAAGGCCGGTGCCAATCTCTCCTTCTCATCCCAACAACCTGGGCCCCAGCCCTGTCTGCTCACCCTCTCAATATCCCAACAGTCTCCACAGATTTGAATTGATTTGGCACCACAGAGTCCAGAGTACCACCTTTCTTGGGGAGAGGGAAATAGGTGCTTTCTAGAGGTACACAGAGTGCCACCCAATAAGTTTCTACTGGACCCAATATCATTTACACACACACACACACACACACACACACACACACACACACACTGATGTGAGTGATCTGTTCATGTCATTTATAAGTGTCTGTAGGAGAATAGATTCATCTAATGGTCCCTAGACAGAAGACAGACAATCTCGTTTTGAAAACTGATATGCTACAGAATATTGTTCAAAAATTAATGTTGAGAGCACTAATGAAATCTTTTAAAATGATAATTAAAAGAGTCCCAAGACATCAACTGTGAGTTCCAGTTAAAAATGGATTCTTAGTCCTTGAGAATGTAAGGTTAGAGAACAACCTATGAACCTTGGCATCGTAAGAGGTTTTTCTAAGTTTGTATTAAAGCCCTGCCATGTCTAGGATCTGATGGTGTCATTAATATATGCTGAAGCTAATGCCAGAATAATTTTTTTTTCTGCTTTATAAACAATCAAATGGAGGCCACCAGCAGTTAAGTAACTTGCTAAAAGGCAGACCACTAATTCTTGAAATGTGGAAAACTCAATCTCATCCCACTCTGTGGCTTCAGGACAGTTCTTCTTTCTGGATTACCCTGAATGTGTGTAGGGGAGACATGAAATCAATACACCAGGGTTCATTCAGTCTGATTGGATCACATTAGACAACCTATTCACTTAAGCATAAACTCTAAGTACCCAGATGAATAATCCCAGCACCAGAATTTTCTATATGGATAGGGAATGGACCTTTGATTTCATTGCTCTAGGGAACGCCTCTAGGAGAAAACCTCTCTGCCAATAAAGGTTGCCATCTTCTCTAAAAATTATATTCCTTAAGAGTTGCCTGAGGCACTAAGAGTTTAAGCAGGGGTGGGGAACCTGAGGCCTCAAGGCCACATGCGGCTTTCTAGGTCCTCAAGTGTGGCCTTTTGACTGAATCCAGACCTCACAGAACAAATCCTCTTAATAAACGCATTTGTTCTATAAAACTTGGACTCAGTCAAAAGGCAGCACCCAAGGACCTGGAAGGCCACATGCAGCCTTAAGGCTACAGGTTCCCCACCCCTGGTTTAAATAATTCTCCCAGGGTTCCAAAGCCAGTGTGTGTGGGGCAGAGGTGGAGAGAAGTCTTGAGCCTGGCCAGGTCTTCCTAACTGAGAGGCTGCCTGTCTATCCACTGTACCACGTTACACTTCAGTATTTTATAGACTGGGAGTAAAGATGTTAACAGCAATACATGTGAAGCATAGAAAGAGATGTCAGGAATTCAAGCAGTCCCTGGAAGATTTTTGTGAACAGCTCTTTCCTTTTATTTTCCTATATGCCAGCATGTATCCTTCTCTTGGATGTCACTCTTTGGCCAAAATTGACCAGCAAGAAGGAGAGAAAACTATATGGTGATTTGGAATCGCACACCTGGTTACAAATCTGGACTCTGTTACTCAACGCCCAAATGTCTTTAGATAAATCTCATTATCTCTCCAGGCCTTTGTCTCCTCATTTTCAAAATGCAAGATTTGGTCTTAAGCTTGGCTAAGTCCCTTACAGATCCAGATACAATATGGGGGGAAAGGAGAGACAGAAGCTACATTTCATTTCCTTAAGAGGGCACATAACCAGAAGCCATATAACCTCACAACTAAGATCATGGGCCCTGAGATAAAATGATCTGGGTTCAAATCTTCCCTCTCATGCTTGTAATTAATACTTCTGTGACCCTGGGCAAGTAACTTCACCACCCTGTCCCTCAGTTTACTCATCTGTCAAATGAAGAGGTGAGAATAAATGGACTCCAAGGTTTCTAACATTTCATTCAGTCAGTTAATAAGCATTTATCAAGAACCTACCACATACTAGACATTGTGCTAAGCACTGGCATTCTCTAGATCTATCTATGATCAAGTGACCCCATAAATAAAAATAAATGATAGTTATTTGGCATCTTGGGGGTTGTAAAATACTATTCCCGATAACTCTGTGATGTAGTTTCTTGGCAGCACCATCATCCCCATTTTTCAGATGACCTAAGTGAAGTTCAGAGCAATGGAGTTACCCACCGTAAGTAACAGAAATAGCAAATATCGGAGACAATTTCAAATCCAGGTCCTAAAATTCCAAGTCTAGCAAATGAAACTATGCTTCCTCTTAGTTGCAATGCTCTCAGTCCCTGTCAAATCCAAAATCTAAAGAATAGATGGGTGTAGACAGGACTAATTATAATACATGGCATTCAACAGTACTAAACAGGCTAATAGTATAATCTTTCAGGAAAGCAGTTTATAATATGTGAAAGAAAATGCACAATGATCTATGAGATACATGGGACAAAGCTTCGACATGGAAGCTAAGCTAAAATTCTCACGTGTGAGTTGTTACATGAGTGAGTGTATTTGTGTGTCTGTGTGTGTATTTTAATACAGCAATTAACTTTTGGGTCAACTGAAAGTATGAATCTTGCAAATAAGGCTGGAAAATGAAGGCATCATCATCAGTGGTAGTGAATTATAATCTGGCAAGGCAGATGGATAGAATCATCTGGGGTGTGTGCGTGTGTGCATGTGTGTGTGTGTGTGTGTGTGTGTGTGTGTGTGTGTGTGTGTGTGTCCCTCTCACCCACCCGGGAACAATCATATGAGCTATTAAAAATCTTGACAAAATCAAACATTAGGCATAATGAGTTCATGTTTAAACATGACTCCTCCAACTGACTGTAGGTAACCTTGACAAACTGCCACCCATCAACCATTTCTAAACTAACGAATGTACTTTGCACATTACCACTGGTATTTAAAAGGCAGTCGTAAAAACTGATCAACTCACAGTAATCTGGGAGGGAACTTTCTATGCCTAATGAAAATGAAACTGTTAAGGTTATACAGAGTATTTCTTCCACATCCACTTCAAAGTACTGCGGTTGTGATTGCTTACAACTCTGCTTAGGGTTACTGAGACCTACTTCTGGCCAGCAGTTCTTTCTTTCTTTCAAATGTAATGCTATTATTAGGACTCTGCTTGTGCAGTGATTCTTAGGCTGAAGAATATCAGGATAGCCAAACTGTGATGCTCTTTGTGAAAGAGCCAAGGACACAGTAGGTACTTTATATTTTAGTTATTTTTAAACATATTTCTACATTAGTCATGATGTGAAAGAAGAATCAGAACAAATAGGAAAAACCATGAGAAAGAAAAAACAAGAAAAGTGAAAATAGTCTGCTTCCATCTGCATTCAGACTTCATAGTTCTTTCTCTGGATGTGGTTAGCATTTTCCTTCATGGAATTGTCTTAGATTGTTGCATTGCTGAGAAGAGCTAAGTCTATTATAGTTAATCATCACATGATGTTGCTGTTGCTGTGTACAACATTCTCCTGGTTTTGCTCACTTCGCTCAGCCTCAGTTCACAAGTTTTTCCAGGTTTTTCTGAAATCTACATGCTCAACATTTCTTGTAGCACAATAGTATTCCATTATATTCATATACCACAATATTGATTGTATTAGCCAATTCTCCTTAGCGGGCAGAGTTATGTTAGGATAAGAAGTGAAAAGCAGCATAGTGTCATTCAGGGTTTTGTAACCTTTTCTGGGTCACAGACCCCATTGGCATGCTGGTAAAGCCTATAGATTCCTTCTTAGGATGCTTTAAAATGCATAGAATAAAATACCTATTATTACAAGGAAAACCAATTATGTTGAAATAAAGGAATACTTTTTTTCCCCATTTAAGTTCCTAGATCCTCTAAAATCTATCCAGAGGAAGAATCTTGGAATTCCTGGACCCAAGGTTAAGAACTCATGGTATAATGGATAGTGGTCTAATTTTAGAGTCAAGGAGCTGACAGTTCTACTTTCACCTCATATACTGGGTATGTGTGATCCTTTGCAGGTCCCTTAACCTCTCAATGTCACAGGCAATTGCTTAAAACTACAAGTCACAGAGAAGTTACCAATCTGCATTAGTAGAGGGAGTTTGCTGCCCAGAGGTTCTCTATACCTATGGAGCCACCATATTGAACTGATTATGATGATAACAATGACAACGATGATGAGATGATGATGATGATGATGATGACATCATGTTATAATGATACAAATATTTGGGGGTCAGTTTTCTTTGGATCTATTAGACATTAGTGTACCTCAAAGCCGATAAACACAAAATGAAGATGCTATTTCACTTGAGAAGGAGATACTAAAAACTATCAAGTGTGTGGATTGTAGAAATGTTAGTTCATTAATAATTCCAACAGAACTTGAATATAATGAATTCCAATGTGTTCGGTTCTACCAACAATACATACTATCCAGAAATTTAATGACTACTGTACAGGGTTAAGGAGGCATTTGTTATTAACTTGCTGGAAAATTGCTCAGTGCACACATACAAATTAATTAAAATGACTCCTATAGAATTAAAATAGTATTCTTAATGACAATCCTAAAATATAAGAAATGCAATTCTCCCCGAAATAGAATGGCTATGAATTAATTATCAATACATGTTCTAGGTCCCGAAGGGCCTTCCTTGATGTGACGCCACATGGATTCCCCAACTCCTATTAGGGGGAGAGGAAAAGAATGAAAAACAAAATCTAGTTGTTCATCTGCCTGCCTGAAGAGGCGTCTGCTATCCATTAACATCCTACATTGCTCTGTACCCCCAGAAGAAAGAGGCAGAAAAAGAGGGAATCCTCCTTCCCTACATAAAGCAAAGAAGGAAAGAAGAAAGGCAGAGAGCATGAGAGCATTGCTAAGACTTGGATCTCTTGCTCAACTTGAGTAAAAAGGGAATGGAAAGAGAGAGACAAACACTAGTGCTAGGGCCAAGTCTCTGTTTTTCAGTTCAGTCTAAGGGAAGAGAGCTCAAGGACAGCACTGAATGCAGAGCTTGCTGTTTTCCTGGTCAACTGAAAGGAGGCAAGAAAATGACTCCAGGAACCCTGTGCTTTTAAATACTAACAATTATAGTTACTCAGATCAGGTCACGTATCCAAGACTTCTTAGCTCTTCTATAATGGTAGGACAAAGTCTCTTCTAAATTCTCAAGTTCTAGAAACTAAGAAGTCACTTAGGAATCCGTAGAATCTTACTCCATTAACTAAAAATAAGATACCCCCTCAATTCTGTTCATGATTCATTGAGGACCACATTTTTTTAAATAAAGGAGGTTTATTATTCATATTATTAAATTAAAAGTTAACAAAATGCCACCCCTTTCCATCCATGACCCAATGGGGACTATTTCCATCGTTACTGGAGCCAGGCGAAAGAGGGGCACATTCTATGGCCCACCTCCAATTCACAAAGCTGAAATAAGTCAGTTGTTTGCTGTAATATTGTTAAGGATGGCTAACCTAAGCAAGCGTCATAAAAGCTCTTAGTTTAGAGCAGGAGTGGGGAACCTGAAACCTCAAGGCCACATGTGGCCTTCTAGATCCTTGGGTGCTGACTTTTGATTGAGTCCAAGTTTTATTGAACAAATCCTTTTATTAAGGGGATTTGTTGTGTGAAGTTTGAATTCAAAGGGCTGTACTTGAGGACCTAGAGAGCCACGTGTGGCCTTGAGGCAACAGGTTACCCACACCTGGTTTAGAAAGACTAGGGTTTCTAAAGAACACAATTCTACTAATGGTTCAAAAAATTCTGGGCAACATTTTGACATCCACATAAATAGAGGATTCTTTGACAGTTCTAGCTTAGTCAAGAATTATGATTCAAGAGGCAACATGGAATATTAGATAGACTAGAGAGTTAGTCTCAGAGCCAAGAAGCCCTGAGTACAAATCCCAATTCTGACATGACTGGCCATGAGACCCCCTGGGTAAGCCATTTAACTTACTCAGTGCTATAGCTGACTCTCTAAGACCATTTGTTGCAGCAAATGTACTGACCTGCTTGGTGAAGAAAGTTCCTCCCTACACTAATGAAATCATAGGTCCAGTCCCTATTCCCATGAATACCAGTTGATGAAAGCAGGACTCTTTAGCTGGAGAAGAGAAGACTTCGAAAGGTCATGATACTTGTCTTCAGCTATTTGGAGGCCATGTAGAAGAACGATTGGGATGGTTCTGCTAGAGGGCAGAACAACTAGCAAAGAGTGAAAGTTCTAAAGAGACAAAGTTAGGCTTGAAATAAGGAAAAACTTCCTGATAAACTTATCCAGAAGCAGAAAGTACTGCCTTGGACAACAATGAGTGCTCCATCATTGAAGTTCTTCAAGCAAAGGCTGGGTGATCCCTTGTCAGGGAGGTTATCCGGGCAATTCTGGTCTATGAAGCTTCTTCCAACTCTGAGATTATATGATTCGATGATTTCATTTTCATTTCACAGCCAGCTGTGTCGGGTTGGATTAAGGTAAATACAGTTTTGATGATGACAATGTAGAGAGGGAGAAAATGAAGAAAAGGGGAAAAAAATCCAAACAGAGAATTTCAAAGATTGGGGGAAAAGGAAAGTCTGAACCTGTGATTTCATCGATGTAGGGGATTCTCAGGGCAGGAATTCCTGTCATGGATGTAGACAAGTAATTTATAGTCTTAGAGAATTCTCTGAGACACTGAGAGGTAGTATCTTGTCCATGTCTGAGGAATAATTTGAACCCAGGTCTTCCTAGCTTGGAGGCTAGCCCTCTATTGCCTCTCTATTTCTAAATATCTCTCATCAATAAACTAAAGATTGGATTTGAGACCAGAAGCAAACAAGGTAACCAACTACCCAAGGAGAGACATTCAAAAGTAGAGACACGATAAGAGAACATTTTTTAATGTCACATTTTCTGTATGAACATAATTTTAATCCCAGAAATTCCAGCAATTCATATTACATAGGTTATTTTTGTGTGTGTGATACATCATTACATTTGTTAGAGAAAAGGTTCTCAAAGCCTCCAGTGAGCAGAACAAAGGGGACACAGATTTCAAACGTGGGGGTATATATTTCAAACCTTGCCTAGGGCACACAAATACTTTGTGCTCTGGTGAAGATTTGAGTCCCTTCTATCATTAAGGACTCTTCAGTTTTATGTATGCAGAGTGCATTTGTTAAATGAGTATGTTTTGGGAATGTTGATAAGACATTTACAAGTATAGTTGGGAAATTTATTCTTCAGTGCTCTAAGACCCTGCCTCAACTTTAATGGCATCTCAGGTGAACACACTCAATCCAAGTGAATTCAACTAACATCTAGCAACTGCTTACTCTTTGTAATGTGTGGGGCTATGTGCCAGGAATGTCAGGAACAAAACAAGCCATCCTTGTGGACAACTAGCTTTTGTCCAACTGCAAATCATCATCTGGTTAAAGAAAAAAATCAGACCTGGAAAATCATAGAATCAGATTTGACAGTAACGCAAATGGATTTAAAATGTCATCAATCGGTGTTCTTTTCTTGGTGGAGAGAGCCAAGTTTCGAGGTTCTGAGGTGGAACGGATCCCAGGGTCCCAGGAAGAAAGGATCAGAGGCAATCGAATTGCTAGGAGCCAGCATACCTTTATAGCCAGCTCTTGTTATTTGAAGGCAAGGTTCTGAAGGGAGAATCTGGCCACTATGCTCTGGGACTAGGGGAACAGTCTCAGGATTCAAAGATTCCATTGTTGCCATTCACTCATATTATGTCATTTCAGGGGCAATTATCACAAGCTAATCCTCTCTCCCCTCTTTAGCTGTGGGCACTATCTTTGTTGTGGATATATGACAAGATAAGAGAATGTTACCCTGGAAATGTGTTAATGAGAGATATGTATCAGCCTCTAAGATTTTTGCCAAAATATAGTATAGAAGCAATACTATTACCTTATAATTTTAAAAGACTTAACTCTAATTTAAGGGAATAAAGTTATAACCTCTGTCAGGCTTGGAGGGGGCAGTGTCATCCAGGACAAGCAAGTGAGACTAAAGCTCACCGGGCCTTGCCCATCAATAACACCCTTTCTAGATGGTTTAGTGTTTCATCTTCCACCCACGATTATCCATCCTTAAGATTGTTAATCACCACCACCTGTTTCTGTCCATATCCCTGCATTAATCAATGGAATAATCAATCAATCAATAAGAAAAAATTGTGCCCAACACCTACCTCATCTGGTATTATATACTCGCCCCCAGGTCTTTCCCTCTACTTTTGCAAAAGGTTCAGCACCTGACTCCCACACTCCTTTGCAAGCCCATCATCCAGATCATATCTTTTAACTGTAGGTTAACATATACGACATTCTGTAATAAGCTCCCTACTCCTCTCTATATATTGTCTTTCAGTGACATCATAAACTCTTATGGATTTAATTTTCATCTCTCCAGGCATGATTCCCTGATACGTGATATCCAGCTTCAGTCTGTCCTTTGAGCCACAATCTCAAATCACCAGTTGCATATTGGACATTTCAAACTAAGTATTCCAGAGAGATCTCAAACTCAACATGTGTAGAACATGACCATCATTCTCTTCAAGCTCTTTTTTTTTCCAAACAATTATTTCTATGCAGAGCCACACTATTCTCTTGGATTTTTAACCGTGGCATATGCATTGATTCTTCAAGCTCCTTCACCCCACATATCCAATCAGTTGACAAATCTTACCATTTTTACCCCCACAGTATCTCTTGCATCTATCCCCTTCTCTCTACCCACACAACTACCACCTTAGTTCAGTCACTCTCCACTTCTCACCTAAATTATTTCATCAACCTCTCGATAGGCTACCCTACCTCATGTCTCTCCCCATTTAAGCCTATCCTCCACACCACTGCCAAAACATTTTACTGAAGCATAGAAATGACCATGTGTAGAATCCCTATAGAATCAATTTTTTTTTCTGTTTAGCTTCTAAAGCTCTTCACAGCTTTCCATTCTCACTGAATATAAGGCCTCCTCCCATATTCTGTGATCAAGTCGACCTTGCCTTCTCATTTCCTCACAAATTATATTCCATTTTCCATTTTTGTAACTTTGCACTGCTTCCCCACGTCTGGAACATACTTCCTCCTCACTTTCATCTCAAATAATCTCTATCTTTCTTCAATGAAATGTACTACAGATACGCTTCTTTCCTTTTCCTTCCCACATTTTTTCATTTTTCCTTCTTTCCTTTCAACATGGTAGTAAAGGGACACTATTCTCTAGGCCCCCCCCCCATAAACCCATATGCCAATTATCAGATTTCAAACACCATCTTCTACATGATACCATTCTTGATATTCCCAATTGTTTGTGTTTTCCCCTCTGTCATTAATATGTATTTATTCTGAATATTAGTATGTACTTATATTAGTATGTACAGTCTTCCCCAACAGAGAGAAAAGGAACCGTTTCATTTTTCGTCTTTGTTTATCCACAGTCTCTCACAGCTCCTGGAACACAGTAGGTATTAAATAATGCCTGCTGCTTGATTCAAGTGTCTCTTAAGAATGAGGAGAAAGGAAAGGAAAGAGATCACAACTGCAGTTCATAGTAGACTAAATATAGAGACTGCAGAAATCTCAAGGACAATTTACAAAGAAAGTGAAAACAATTTAATAATAATTCATATTTCTATAGCATTTTAGTGTTTGCAGAAATTTTTTGCAAAGATATCAGAAGTTAAAAAAAATTCTCCCAATGATTTTGAAAAATGTAAAAGCAAACATGCCCAGCATTTTTTTTTCCTACTTAACTCCTAATGATGGGTCCACAGTTTAGTGAATATATATGAGACTATGTATGCATTGCCTGCCCAAATGTCAGATTTTGGTGTGTTCACCACAAGAGATGTTTGTGAGTTTTTTTTTTTGGGGGGGGGTTGTTGGTAGGTTGGTTTGTGTGTGTGTGTGTGTGTGTGTGTGTGTGTGTGCATGGCCAAAGGTATGTTGCTCAAATAATTGTGGGGTTTTTTTTATCACAATACACTTATGCTCTGATTAATGATTTTGTATCCCCCTTACTACTGAACTTAATAATGAGGACAGAGAAAATAGGAACAAAATGTATGCTGCTCATTTGCTTCTACAACTAAAAACAAATACCCAGTAGTGGAAGGCTTCTTTACTCCAAGTTTACTCATTAAAAGAGAGGCTAGATGTGTAAAACTCAGATTAATTACCCCCCAGATGACTGGCTGAGGTTGAATAAAATATAGGCTCATTAACATTCAGCAGTACAGCTTAGGACAAAGAACAGAGACACTGGAGAGAAAGAAAGATGAAAGACAGATAAGAACAGTGTGGTTCTGGTGATTTCGGTAGGGGCTTACTTTGCTGTAGCTGTTCCCCTTTCTCCACTCTAAAAACACAGTTGGTTGATGGGTATCATGTGAGGGATCCCAAAAGACACCACTGTTAAATATGAGATGACTTTAATTTTCCATTGCTGGCAAGTTAGTAGCTAGAATTTTGTGGAAAGAAAAAAATATGGCATTTCTCTGTGTGTGTGTGTGTGTGTGTGTGTGTGTGTGTGTGTGTGTGTTTAAGAGGGCAAGAGAGAGATTCTTAAACCTTCCCTTTTCTTCCCTTCATGCCTGTTCAGCATTGCTGTCAGATATAAATTAGCAAGTAAACAATATACTGTATGAGCCAAAAAAAAGTCTCTAAAATTGTTTCAAAGGCTCTCCTTTCCCTGTGTCTGGCTGAGCTGATAACTCTGTGGCCTATGAATGAGAGAAAATGTGTGTGGGATGTGTGTGTGTGTGTGTGTGTGTGTGTGTGTGTGTGTGTGTGTGTGTGTGTGTGTGTAAACCAGAGACAGAGAAACAGAGAGAAAAAGATAAAGTGAGAAACAGGCAAAGATAAAGACAGACAGAAAGACAGCAAGAGACACAGAGACGGAAGACAAGGAGAAAGAGACTGAAACAGCAAAAGGAAAAAAATAAGAAAATACACAATGAAAAATACAAAAGGCCAAGAAAGATACTTAGTGTAGATACATATAGGAAATGTCCAATAAGTATTAGCAGATAGCACCGTTGATGATAATTATGCTACACTAAGGTTGATGGGAAAACCAGAACTGAACCTAGAAAGGTTTCTCAGTGTCTCACATAGTCGCATCCAGAAGCTCTTCTACATTGGGGACTGTTGCTTTTAGATCTGGGTTATAGTTGTATGTAACTATATAACTATAGTTATAGTTGATCATATATCATTGGCTGGATCCAGTGGGAGAATATAGTGAACATGCTTTGAAAAGTCTTGAGGGCCATATAAATTTCAAGAAAGTTTGTGTTAATAAAGGGAAATATATGATCTATTCAATAAATGTTTGTTGATTGTCTGTGATGTATACAGAATCGTATAAGTGTTACAACTGATAGAGGGGAGTAAAATAGTCCCCACCTTAGAGGAATCTATGGGCCAACAGGACACTGATAAATTATCTATCTATCTGCATATGCATGCATGTATCCATACAAAGGAGAAAAATGATATATTCCATAAGAAAGGTAAAAAGTGTTATAGGTCTTCTGGAAGGAAGGAGGGAGAGAGACAGATAGACAGACAGATATTATTATTTGATGTAATAGTGTTAGCATTGTTTCATGGTTATGTCATTTGAGTTGAGTCTTAAAGGACAAGTAGAAATGTTTTAGGGATAGATGTTAGAGTAGATCACTCTTAAGTGCAGAGACCAGAATAAGAAAAACTATAGAGCAGGTTATTGTGGATTACGTTCACGGGAAAGTGAATGGTCCAATTTTTTCTAGGGTACAGTATACAATATAGTCAGAGCAATAACAGGATTTCAGCACCTGAAACAGTTGGTACCAAACACAACCTCAAATCAGCCTTGTGGTAGAGATCCTATATCTTTGCCCCTCTTTGGAGGGAACCACTACAACGGCCCCATAGAGGATAAGATCCTGGGATACTTTGAAACCACTGCTAAAGAAACAGGCACTGGAAGAAAAGCAGAGTGGGACCAGGTCAGGAAGGAACTCAACTGATCTGTGGTCACTGGGGAGAAGGAAGCCTAACAACTGGTAGCTTCCTAACTTAACTAATTATTCTCATTAAATAGTTTCTATTTTGCTGAGGGAGAAAAGTGCCCTCAAATTATACATGTAACAAACTTCTAAATTGTACCATCTTTCAAGATGATTATCTTAATTCTGCAGACTCTAAATTCTACTGGCCTGGAGTAAAACTCAAGTTACCCTGCTCTAGTTACATCTCTGAATATTGTGATGATGATGATGATGATGATGGTAACAGCTCACATTTCTGTTTTAAGCTTTGCAAAGTATTTTGCCCACAACAACTCTACAAGGTAGGTTGTATAATTATACAATTATTCCCATTTTACAGATAAGTGCTTTTGTTGTTGTTCAGTCATTTTTCAGTCATGTTCAGTACACTGATGTTATTAAAGGTAAAGTGTTTTCCAATGGCGACATAACCATCAAGGGTCAGAACCACGTCTTAAACTTAGTTCTTCTACCCACAAGTCCAACTTTCCATTATACAACATTGCTTATCAACATGAGATAAGGTGGGGAATCCAAGTTAGGGTCCTATTACAGAAAGCCTTATAGGCCAGGCTGATGGTTTTGGACTTCGTTCATAGGTAGTGGGGAGATGCTAAAAAACAACATTTTTCTTTAATCAATCACCTTCTCTCCCTATTTCTCTCTAATTTAAAAACTTAAGACAAACTGACCAAGGAAGTATGCATTAGCCTAGTCTTGGCCATAAACAACTGCACAGTTCCCAAGCCATTACAAGTTCATTATCTGCAACAATTATTTTACATAAAATAAATATTCCATCAATGTAAATGTAGGCTGGGTATAATGTTATTATCACCTCCTGCTTTCCTTTAAATTACCCAAGCTTTTTCAAAAATTGTTTTGCTTTTAAATGCTTCTCTATCTTTGTTCTTTGTATTTGCTGATGCCGATAACAGCACTGGCAAGAGGGAAATGCTTGTGACTGTGAGTCTGTGATTGTTGTCTTGAGTCCTTTTTCCTTCCTTAGATGTTCCAGGAACACTCAATACATTCTGGGTAATGAGATAGATGTGGCCAGGGCAGAGGGCTTAGAAGACAAGGCAGCAGGGCAGAAAGATGGCCCAGCTTGCAGTACTTTGTGGGAAATAACTTTTTTGCTGGTGATTTATATCTGCATTTGGTGAAACTTTAATTCCTGCAGCCCTCCTAAAAGTGGGTGCTTAAGCTCTTTGCCACCAAGCCCCATGCTGATTAAAGGCCCCTGAGCTCAGAATTATTTCACTTCTGTTTGTAAATTAAGTACACATTGCTCAATCACAAGGGAAGTGTTAAGTTTAAAGCGTCATCACCTGGAAAAGGCTTCAAACCCATGTGAACTTTCAAGATATCAGAGACATGTGAGGACACTGACCTTTCATAGCCTTTCCTTCCTAATAGATCATCCTTGGATTTTCTTCATATAAGATACATAACATCAATATTGTTGTCTCACAAAAGGATCACCATCATCCCACCCAAACCCAAAGTGAGGCATAGTTGAAGGAGATTTTGCTTTAGGGTCAGTCAAAACCTATATCCAAATCCCACCTCTGACACCATGAAACTTTGGGATCAACAATCCTTTATCCGATAGCACACTTGGAAGAAATTACCTCAGTAGATGTGAGGTTAGCGTATAGCAAGGGTACCCTGGTAGGGGAATTTTCAAACCCTGTACATTTTAAAATATATAATATCTTAATTTGATTGTCTGCATTGATGTCTTCTATGAAATGTAATGTGATAAGTTGGAGAACACCACCTAGAATCAGGAAGAATGTGTAGATGATACAAAACTGAGAGGGATAACTAACATGTTGGATGACAGCTTGTTTCCAGAATGATCTGGACAGGTTAGAACATTTATCTGTACATATTAATAGATATATGCAAACTCTTATACTTGGGTTCAAAAAATCTATTTGACAATTACAAGAAGAGGCAGTCATAAAACATTCTGTAGGGGAGGAAAAACGTACAACACATACATGTATAAGTATATTCAATTAAACACAAAGTGATTGGAGGGGGGGAATAGAATATGACCTCTGCCACCAGGCATGTGGCCCAGGTCAAGTCATTAACCTCTTAATGCTTAAGTTAGACTCATTAACCTTAAAATGCTTGTTTCCTGTTTACCTATCAGATCTATGGAGAGCAGAAGAATTCATGACCAAACAGGAGATAGAGAACATTATGAAAAGCAAAATGGATAATTTTGATTACATTAAATTGAAAACTTTTTGCACAAACAAAGCCAATGCAATTAAGATTAGAAGGAAGGTAGAAAATTGGGAAAGAATTTTTAAAACCAGTCTTTCTGATAAAGGCCTTATTTCTAAAATATATAGAGAATTAAGACAAATTTATAAGAACACAAGCCATTCCCCAATTGATAAATGGTCAAAGGATATGAACAGACAGTTCTCATATGAAGAAATTAAAGCCATCTATAGTCATATGAAAAAATGCTCTAAATCATTTGATTAGAGAAATGCAAATCAAAACAACTCTGAGGTACCACATCACACCTATCAAATTGGCCAACATGACAAAACAGGAAAATGATAAATGTTGGAGAAAAATGTGGGAAAATTGGAACGCTAATACATTGTTGGTGGAGTTGTGAAATGATCCAACCACTTTGGAGAACAATTTGGAACTATGCCCAAAGGGCTACAAAAATGTGCATACCCTTTGATAGCACTTCTAGGACTATATCCCAAAGAGATCATACAAATGGGAAAAGGACCCACATGTACAAAAATATACATAGCAGCTCTTTTTGTGGTGGCAAAGAATTGGAAATTGAGAGGATGCCCATCAACTGGGGAATGGCTGAGCAAGTTGTGGTATATGAATGTAATGGAATACTATTGTGCTATAAGAAATGATGAACAGGCTGACTTCAGAAAAACTTGGAAGGACTTATATGGTCTGATGCTGAGTGAAGTGAGCAGAACCAGGAGGACTTTGTACACAATAACAGCCATATTATGCAATGACTAAGATTGTTAAACTGAACTTTTCTCAGCATTATGAGGATCTAAGACATTTCCAGAGGCCTCGGGATGGATAATGCTGTTCACATCCAAAGAAAGAACTATGGAAGTCGAATCGCTATCACTTATTTTTACCTTCTGTTGAGTTTTGTTTCATCTTTCTGATGGTTCCTTGTATTGGTTTTAATTTTTACTTACAACTTCACTAATGTGAAAATATGTTTAATGGGTATGTAAATGTAAAGCCTATGTCAGACTGTGTGCTGTCTTGGGGAGGTTGGGGGGGAGGAAAAGGGAGAAAAATATTCAACTCAAAAGCATATGGGAAAAATTTTAAAAATTAAATTAAAAAAAAGAAAAAGAAAAAAGAAAAAAAATGCTTGTTTCCTCACATGTGCTTCTTCATAGAATAATATGCTAGTACTGCTTACTTCCTTGATTGTAGTGATGTCCAGATTACAACCAAAACACTCTGTCGTGGATACTCAAGTCTGATGACAAATTAGCAGATTAAAAAGTCACTTCTTTTCCCGAAACACTCAAATTGCCTCTAATGACAGTGGCTCATTCAAATCACTCAAAACCAAAATTACTCATTCAAAATCAAAACTATGAGTTTTCTATATATTGTTAATACTATAAATACATGTGAGAAGCCTGTTTGCCCTATGGAGACATCCTTCTCTCTGTCCTAAGTGATGCCACTCCCTGCTTTGGCTTGTAGTAATAACAAAGATTAAAATTCATTGCTATTGATTTCTATCTAGATTGTAAATGGAGAGTTTTCTTGCCATGACAGCATGACGATTTGCTGAAGGTACATGTCTTTGTCTCACCCTTATCTTATCCTAGTTTCCCAAAGAGTGGCCTAGAAATTATGCTCATTTTTTCCTACTGGTCTGATCTGTTCTTGCTGTGGGCGGGGGGGGGGGTGATATGTACCAGTGTCCAAAGGTACAACTTATCCTCTTCAATTTACAGCAGTATCTTTGCCTATATCATCTTTGTCTGTGGCCTCCTTGTCCCAGGCAGTATCCCTGGGGCTCAAAAACATTGATGTAATTAATATCTGAAAATGTTACAATTTCTATGGAAGAGCCCTTGCAACCTGCTCATTTTCTATTCTTCATGTTATCTAAGAGAGGACTGTAGTGGTGGCTTACGGACCCGGCCAGTCCTCTGTCCCCTCTCACAATGATAAAGCTTCCCTAATGAATGTTGCTATTGATGATGATGCTAACAGGTGAGGGCATTAGTAATGCTAGCAAATGGGACCAATTAAACCCCACTAAAGGCTACCAAGAAAGCTGCTTAGAACCTCACCCCCTGACTTTACATCACTGTCCGTCTTGGAATCATGGGGTCCAGAGATAAAAGTAAGGAATCCCAGAGGTGAAAGGGCCCTCAATGACCTGCTTCAACATCTCTCTGTAACTGGAATCTCCTCCACAACACACTCAGCACATGATCCCCAAACTCTGCTACAAGACTTCACTTACGGGTAATGCATGATCCCCCATTGCTCTTCCTTCTGTTTTCTGGGGCCAAACACAAGTTTAATTACTCTTCCATACAAGAATCCTTCAAATATTTGAAGAGAGCTATTGTGACCCCCTGAAGTCTTTTTGCAAGCTATATGCCCCTATATATCCAACCTATCACTCCCCTGGTTACTCTCTTTTGGGTCTTCTTCAGTTTGCCAGTGTCCTTCCTAAAATGTGAAATGTAGCATTGAGCTTAATACTTAATACTGACCAGGACAAAGTACAAAGATGCTTGCTACTCTATTCCTATCCAGCATTTCTTAAACTAGGGGTCATGAACCCTAACCTAACCCTAACCCTAACTCTCAGTTTGAGAAGCAATAAAGGGGTCAGAGTGGAAAAAGTTTAAGAGGCCCTGTTAGACCACACTCATCTTGATTTAGCCTAAGACTACATTAGATTTCTTGGTTACCCTATCCTATAATTAACTCACTCTCCAGATGTTTTTCTTTTTTTTAAGATAACTGCTATGTTGCTGTCTTTCCATGATCTCATTCCTATGGAAGTGATTTTTGAGCCCAAGTGTAAGACTTTCCTTTTATCTCTTATCAAATTCAACCAAATGTTCTAGTCTGTCAAGATAATAATAATAATAATAATAATGAAGTGGAGGAGGACAAAATAATAATTTATATAGTAATTTAAGGTTTCCAGAGTGCTTTACATATGCTATTTCATTTGATATTCATAACAACCCTGTGAAGTTGGTACTATTATTATCTCCATTTTAAAGAGGAGGAAAATGAGACAAAGAAAGGTTAAATGACTTGTCCAGGGTCACACAGCTAATAAGCATCTGAGGCAGTATTAGATCTTAAGTCTTCCTGACTCCAAGACCCACACTCTGTCAATGTACCACCTACCTGTTCTTTGAGACTGTCATCCCACATGTTAACCATTCCCCTCAGCTTTGTGTCAACTCCAAATCTGATAACAACATCAAAACCTTTACCTAGGTCAATGCTGAAAATGCTTAATATCATAGGATCAAGAGCAGATCCCCAGCACACCAGCTCAGAACACTGCCTGGTCTGATCTGAGCTGTCCTGATCAATGAGTGAGTGTAAACTCACATAATTTTTTTTTTTTTATGAAGCAGCCCCACACCGTGTTTTCATATCCCATCTAGAGTTGCAGCTATCCACCAGGAAAACCAATATCTAGGCAGGCATTTTATCATCTATCCTGCCATCATGCACATATTCCCTTCTCTCCTTATTTGGTCTGAGACAATCAAATCAGCACTGCCATTGCTATAGCGAAGGGATTGACGATCCACATCCATTTGTTTCCACTCACTACCTCTATGATTTCCTAGAATAAACCCCTCTTCCCAGGGCACCGCTCTCCTATCCATATTATCTTCCCCTTTCAAAAGGTAAGTTCTATGAGTGTGAGATTCTTACTTTTTTTTTTTACTTGTAACCCCAGTGCTAAGCACAGTGCCTGACATATAGTAAGTACTTAACTTTTACTTTTCTATTCATTCATTCATACTGGAGATCCCCTTCAAAGCAGACATCAATGCATTAATGATTATTCTTTCATTCTGATTAGTTCCAAATGCATCTAATTGTGCCATTGTCTAGCCTACATCTCTACATCTTTGCACAAGCATAGCACGATGTAGTTTATCAAACACTTCGTTAGGTGAACTGTAACTATAGATATAACCTCAAGCCATGCAGGCTTCTTGTGATCACCACTTTTTTTCTCCTGATGGTCACTAACCATCCTTTTAATCATACTTTCTAAATAAGTCTTAAAGATGATATAGTCCAGGGACAGCTAAGTGGCACAATGGATAGAGCACTGGCCCTGGATTCAGGAGGACCTGAGTTCAAATCCAGCCTCAGACACATAACACTTATTAGCAAGTCACTTAATCCCATTGCCTAGCCAAAAAAAAAAAAAAGATGATATAGTCTTACATCCCCATTTTACATGTGTTAAAAACTAAGGTTTTGGAAGACCAAATCACTTCATATCCTCAGCACCCAGCAACAGTGTCTGGTATAGTACAGGTATCCCATAAATTCTTGTGAGATTGAAACAAATAAATTGAAGGACTCCCAGATCTATCCAATACGACAGAGGCCTTTCTCTGGGTCATTTAACATATTGTGGGCTCCAAAAGTCCTTCTCTGATGCCATATTGTGGCATGGAGGTGAGTCACACTGGGTTCTTGAAAAATAGATCAGTGAGGTGCAAGATCTTAATTTGGAACAATAAAAGTCTATACCTGCTACCTTGGGACCAGTCTAGCAAAGTACATAGGGGCTTGTTGAAAGTAGATTGGCCACTCTGTGAATTACTTGGCCATAGAAATCCAAGAAATAACAAAAAGATGCTCAGCTATCAATCTTGCAACTTTCATCCAATTTTTTTTTCATAGATTTGTTAAAACCCCAGTCCACCAAAGTATTCTGCCAGTTAAAGAATACAGAAATTGGAGTCAAGAGAGTCCTAATCCTATATACAACACTTAATAACTATGTGATCAATGCTGTCTTTTAACCCTCAATTTCCCTCCAATAGCCTCAATTTCCTGATCTTTAAAATAGGAATAGCAATGTCTACAGTACTTACCTCCTTGGGTTTCTATAAGCAACAAATGATATAATGTATATAAATCAATTTGCCAGCCTTAGAGTGTTATAGAAATGTCAGCTAATATTATTTTTATTTGAAGGCTTAAATTATTTTCCATTTTCCCAGTAGCATAGGATTGTTATTATTTTGTCCTCTTGGTTATGATCAAGCCTGTTTTATCCATTTGTTTCATGAATGTCAATTGACATTTTTCTTTCTTGACAGGGCTACAATGGAACATACCAAGAATCCACGCTTGGCACATCTCTTACTTTGTCCCGTCTTTCCTAGATTGTGTTCTTTCATCTTGGGATATTGCTTCTTTTCAAATGGCACCTGCCTCTACGTTTGCTTCCCTCTTTTTGATGCAGCCACCACCTCATCCTCTCTGCCTCCTGTAACCTTCTTCAGCTCAACAGATCCAAAAGGAACATTTTATTATCTGGCAACTATAATACTCATCCCTCACTTTTTTCCTTTATTTCTAACATAACTGACAGAGTGCATTATACAAGTGAACCTTCTCATGAGAAAACCAAAGAGTTTTAAGAAATTCTGCCAGAAGATATAGACATTCTCTGAATTAGGTTAAAAAAAAACTTCTGGAGCTTACTTTAAAAAAAATGCAAAAATCCTGCCAATCATCAGGATTGCTACCAGGACCCTGTTTTAAAGTCCATGCTAAAATTGACTTATGATAATTATTGCCACTTTCTAAATACTAAAAAAAAAAAAAGGAAAGGAGAGGAGAGGAGAGGAGAGGAGAGGAGAGGAGAGGAGAGGAGAGGAGAGGAGAGGAGAGGCGAGGAGAGAGGAGAGGAGAGGAGAGGAGAGGAGAGGAGAGGAGAGGAGAGGCGAGGAGAGGCGAGGAGAGGCGAGGAGAGGAGAGGCGAGAGAGGCGAGGAGAGGCGAGGCGAGGAGAGGAGGAGAGGCGAGGCGAGGCGAGGCGAGGCGAGGCGAGGCGAGCGAGGCGAGGCGAGGCGAGGACAGGAGAGGACAGGAGAGGACAGGAAAGGAAAAGAGAGCCGAGGCGAGGCGAGGCGAGGCGAGGCGAGGCGAGGCGAGGCGAGGAGGGGAGAGCAGAGAGAGGACAGGAAAGGAAAAGAGAGCCGAGGCGAGGCGAGGCGAGGGAAGGCGAGGCAAGGCGAGGCGAGGCGAGGCGAGGCGGAAAAGAGAGGAAAGAAGGGAAGGAATGAAGGAAAAGAAAGGAAGAAAGGGAAGGAAGGAAGGAAGAAAAAGAAAGGAAGGAAGGAAGGAAAGAAAGAAAGGAAGGAAGAAAGAAAAGAAAAAAGAAAAGAAAAGAAAAGAAAAGAAAAGAAAAGAAAAGAAAAGAAAAGAAAAGAAAAGAAAAGAAAAGAAAAGAAAAGAAAAGAAAAGAAAAGAAAAGAAAACTGACAGGGAAATATCCATCAGAAGGATCTCAATGTCTATGTCTTTTACTGTCACCCTTTCAACCAACCCATAAAAGTTCTGCTACTTACTCCCTGTGCAACCTTGAGAAAGTAATTTTTCCTTTGGAGGCCTCAGTTTCCTCTTCTCTAAAATAAAAGATTGAACTGAGTGACTTCTAGGATCCCTTCCTCTCTTGGTGTCCTTCAAGTTTCAATTAAAACCCCATCTTCTTTCTACAGGAAGTTTTTCCCAACCCATCTTATTTGGGGTCCTTTCTCCCTGTTAATTTCAGTCATTTCTCAATTTTCATGAGGGTAATGTTCCTAGAAAATGGCTGGAAAGTCAAAAGCACAAATGTTGACACACTGAACCCATGAGAAATAGGGGGTTGGGTCCCCAAGACCACCAAAAACTATAATCTTTCACTAGAGATTACTGAAACTACACTTTTCCACATGCGATTCTGTATAACAAAACATTAATTCTGATAACATACACTTGTCCTAACACAGTAACCATGAAACAACCCATAAAATGCAGAGGGTAGGAGAGGCAATGCAGGACTGGGAGGTGCAGGGGTGGAGATGTCAAAAGAACCCCAAGGTAAAAAGAGGAAAGGGGCAACCTGCCTTCTGTAATATCCCTTTTGGCTCTATGGCTGAATTGTTCCCTGATGAAAAGCCCATGTCTTGGGGGTGAGTCCTGGCCCTCTCAAAGCTCAGAACTCTTGCCTGGCAGCTCAGCCCAGCCCAGTGGTCTCCAGGGGGCCAGGTGCTGCAGGGGCAGCCATGCTACTCCCCCACCCTAGGTATCACAGCTTAGGATGCTTGCCTGGTGTCATGGGCAGTGGAGGAGGCTGGACAAGAATCAGGGGTAACCACCATCTCATATACCCACAAACTTACCCACTTTTCCATTTTTTCAATTACCTCATCACTATTGAGAGGTTATGTGAGCACTTTTTGGAAGGGATTCATGAAAACATTTATGAATACTTTCCTCCTTTTTTTTTTTTTGGTGGATATAACAATTCATTAACACCAAAGTCACAGCCAACAGTGGCTGCAGACCTTCCAGGAGGAGGTTTGTCTACCACCTTTGTTCTCTCACTAAGCCACATCACTGATTTTGTACACTTTAGCTTTGGGTCAAAAGGACTTGCACTATGCTTTGGAGGCATAAATATAACACAAAACTTGAGTTTTAAAGGCAAACAATGAAACTATTCAGCAAATGCACAGGAAGCTCTTTACAGCCACAGAGTTAATAAGACCAGTGAAGCGCTTAGTAAGGATATCAGCCATTCCACAAACTTGAGTGCGTTTCAACTCCTATTTTATTCTTTACTTAGCATAGCCTTAGATGTGTATGGTTGCTGACAGGAAAGTGCAAATGGGGTTACTAATAAAATTACAAATGTTTAAAGTTGGAAAAGTTAAACACTCAAATGTTAAAGATTGGCTGAATTTCCTATCCGTCCCATATATAGCTTGGTTGTACGTATTTGTTTCTTGTCTCCCTCATCGGACTGTGAGAGCAAGGACTATCTTTTGCCTTTCTCTGTATCTCCAGTGCTTAACACAGTGGCTGACACATAGTAGGCACTTAATAAATGCTTATTGACTCACTGACCTTCCAGTTCTAAATCTATGACGCCAAGTGCAGTTTTGCTTACCCGTCTTGGCTTTATACTCCTCTATCTTATGAATATTCTGGCTTTAAAGACATTCCTTGTGAAAATTCTCAACTTCATCTGCAATTGGTACCAGCTACAACTGTTCCCTAAGGAATTGACATTGAGTAGCTACTAATAGAAGAAACAGGATTCTCATTAGTCATTAATTACTTTCACCGCCCAACTGGCCAGATATTTCCATATTCATACATGTCTCTGAAATCAATCCATTTTCTCTTGTAAAGAGGAGATATGGTATAAATGTATAATGCACTTTTAAGTTATCACCTATCCATATTTGCCAGAGTTCAATATTTTCTGAATAAAGATCACTGAAGGCTCTGCCTGATAATGACTAATTGTAACTTAAACCCCACCACTTCAGGAAAAGTAATATATTAATTTATCTTAAAAAACCAATAAATTTCAACACGCAAAAAATCATTCTTCCTTCCTTTTCTCCCACCTCCTGAATTCTGAGTTCATTTTTTCTTATTCCTTTTCCTCTATTGCTTTTCTGTCCAATTCAGAGCCCAGTAAACAATCTCCCAGAGCTCATTTGTTTCTCTTCTATAACCAGCTCCCTGCCTGCTCAAAGGTGGGCTTATTTCTGTTCTGCTTCCCAACCACTCTGTCACAAACCCAGGCCTTCTGTGGATCCTCATTAACATTAGAAACATCCTCTGTTAGCACAGATGTGTCATATGACTTTCTCCTGGATGGACAATACTGATTTGTTCTTAGGGTAAAAAAAAAAATCTCAGATAATTAATTCCTCCTCAATCTCCTTCCTATCCAAATATTGCCCACACACAGTGATCATTACCAAGTTTCTTCTGAATGTCCTGTCCAAATCATCTACATAGCACTTTCCCCCCATTTCCCATCATACATTATTAGACGGTATTGTGGCTGACAAAGCAGTGTTCTCTGGACTATGCGTAGTCCAAAAAGGATCACAATAACACCATCAAATGCTCTTTATCCCCATAATGCACTTGGGGCCCTGCCACCTAAATAGTCCCATAAAAAGGCATGAAGAACTTGTCTCTAAAGTTAAACTAAACTGATGCAGAGAAAAAGAGATTCTTTCTTAGGATTCAGGAAAAGGACTGGAGAATGCCTTAAGGAATTAACACCACTGGCAATGAAACTGTTACCACGACAAAAACATCATCCCCTTGTTAGAAAAAAAAAAAGTTTTGATGGTTTTGAAAACTGAATGACTGAAAAAAGTGTGCAAATGAAACCTAAAGGAAAGAATGGGGAATTTTTACCAAACTCAGCCTCCATGAAATAGTTTCTAATATATTGGAGACTGTATGGTACAGTAGAGGGAACAGTGAACTTTGAGTTGCAAGGCCTCAGTTCAAATCCTAGCTCCGTGTGACTTTGGGTGATCCACTTACCAGAGGTGGGGAGCATGTGGCCCCAAGGACACATGTGGCCCTCTAGGTCCTCAGGTGCACACTTGAGGACCTAGAGGGCTACATGTAACCGCAAGGTTGCAGCTTCCCCACCCCTGATTAATCTCTCTAAATCTAAGTTTCCTCACATGTAAAATTAAGTGGTTAGACACTTTGGTCCCTCAAATCCAATCCTATCTAGCTTTTTATCATCTTTGATAATTCTATGCTCCTACACTCAGATATTTGGAGGAATCTGTAATCTTATCAATGTGGACACTCCCTCCAGTAAGGCCAATAACAACTCATTCATTCCTGCCCCTTTCTGGCTACCTTTTGTCCATATATTCCCATAAATCTACCACAGAAGGTTTACCTGATTTGTTTGGGCTTTGGTCTCATTCTTTTGGCAAAGTACAAATGCCAGAGGAGTATGACATCCGTCTGTCAGTTACCCTTCATCCTTGCTATACGATTGGCCCATCTTTCTGTTGCTGTTGTTTTTTTCCTGGTCACATATCCATTGATGACATCCTTTGCACTATTTTACCCACAAAATTCTTTGCTATGTGGTGAAGCCTAGTCATGCTAATCACCACCACTCAATTGCTCTTTGGATTTGCATCAAATTTAATTCTTTAGGGAATGCAGATTTTCCATGATTCACTACCATACATCATCATCAAAGAACTATTGTTGCTTTTACAAAATAGTCCTTTTTTCTTTCAAGGAGGTGCTTGGGATCATGAAAAGAGTATTTCAAATAAGAACAAAAGGAAAATTATAAAAGCCAATGGGGCTTGAGGAGAAAAAAAATCAGCTACTGAAGAATGAAGTGACATAGCAAAGAACATGAGACAGATGCCACTGCAGTGCTATAACACAGAAAGGATTGCTCCAAGACAGGAAGAAGACCTCTGCTTAATGCAACCCAGTTCCTATATCAGAAGGATCAGCATGGAAACACCGGTCTCAGAAAAGTTAGAACTTAGATGGTACTGTCTCTGTGGCAAATATTTTTGGAGCATCTATATGTACATGGTAAATTAGACAGACATAGCTGAGCTGGTCAGTGCTAAAAATGAATGGTGAAGTTATTGGAATATGTCAGGAAGATGGAATTAATGACCTGGCTAGACAGTATGTGGTATTCATCTCAAGTATGTGGGCCTGGCCTTTGCCTCAAGGCCAACAATGGTACAGGTACCATTTTAATATGGATAAATACTCCATGAAAACACCATACCTCACTGGGCAGAAGTATATTCAATATGCAGTTACACCTATAACCAAGCCTCATAGTGCTTGTCTGCCAGCCTCTCTTGTCCATGCTTATCAATTTCTTCATCTTCCCTGGAAACCTAATCTTCTCCCTTAGCTTGAAATATTACTATTGTGCGGAAGACTACAAAATCTGTAACTTCAACCCAACTTTCTATCCTTTTTCTTTCTGCTACTCATAGACTATCCCCAGATGAATGCCGTTCAGCCAGTGAACTTTGAAAGAACATGAAGATAATCTGTGATTTCATCAACAAATGGAAATTTTTTTACCTACATTGTATAATTAAAGAAACTGAGCTCAGGAGAGTTAACTGAATTTTGTTTTGGCCATTTTCAGTCACATCTTCTCCATGAACCTATTTGGAGCTTTCATGGCAAAGATACTGGAGTGGTTTGCCATTTCTTTCTCCAGCTCATTTTATAGATGGGGAAACTGAAGCAAAAGAGGGTGACCTGCCCAGGGTCACTCAGTTTAGTAAATGACAATAGATTTGAACTCAGGAAGATAATTCTTCCTGATTTCAGGACTGGCACTCTACCCACTGTGTCATCTAGCTGCCACTTAACTGAATTATCCAGTCACATAGGCAGTGAGTTTTTTCAGAGGTAGGATTTGAACCCAGATTTTGCTTGGCTCCAAGGCCAATGCTCTTGCTACTTCACTGCTGGTTCCAGTCAAATTTTACTGGGAATTCCAAGAAAATGGTAAAGAATTCAGTAGGAAATATCTGTCACTAGACTCTGTGCTCCTTGAGTTCAGGCAGGGGACATATTTTTTTTGCCTCTCTTTGTATCCCTAGGCTTAGTACAATGCCTGAAATCTTGTAGGCTCTTAATGAATACTTATTTATTTGACGTGCCTCCCGATAAAATTCTCCCAGAGACTGGGATGCTGCACGCTCAGGCAACTGGGCAAAATTGTCAAAATGACAGTTTGTCTGATGAATCTTTGTTGATCAGTGGAGTATTGTGTTACAGCTTCAGCATGCTGCTGTGAAACCATGGGCCAGCATGCTCACTCTACAGCTTCCTTGTTCCAATATGTTGCTTCTAGTTGCAGGATCAGACAGGTTTCTGAGGTGTTAGTTAGAGCTCTGGATTTGGAGTCAGGTAGTACAGACCCTGCCACAAAGACCTACTAAATATGGCCAAGTTATTTACTTTCTCTGAACTTTGGTTGCCATCATTTCTGAAATGGGAATAATAATACCTTCATAAAATTACTACCTTACAGCGCTATTGTAATAAATAATAATAATTATAGGGGCAGCTAGTGGTGCAGTGGATAAAGCACCAGCCCCAGAGTCAGGAGGACCTGAGTTCAAATCCAGCCTCAGACACATAACACTTACTAGCTGTATGACTCTGGGCAAGTCACTTAACCCCAATTGCCTAACCAATAATAATAATTATTATTATTATTATTATTATTATTATTATTATAAACAACTAGTATTTATATGACTCTTTAAGGTTTATGAAAGGCTTTACAAATAGTATCTGTTAGAACTTCACAACAACCCTGAGAAGTGTTATTATTCCCATATGTGTTGTTCCCATATGTATGTTATTCCCATATTACATATGAGAGAACTGAGGTACAGAGAAGTTAAATGACTTGTCCAGGGCCATACAGCTAGCATTTGAGACTGGATTTGAACTCAGGCCTTCTTGACTCTAGGTTTAGAGCCCTAGCCACTATACCACTTAGCTCAAATGAGAAAATGTTATGTATTATTTTTTGCAAACTTTAAGGTACTAAATAAATGTCACCACCGGGAATACATAAGCCTCCCTTCTTTGGATGTTTTCTGTAATCCTGGGATGTCTCAGGTATGACCTAGACATATTATTGACCTAGTCATTCTAAGAAAAGAACATACCAATGAGCTAAATATTTACAAAGTAATAAATTGGTACTCATGTTTATATACCAGTCTCTTGTAACTTTAGTTAAAATGAATTGTTGCCCCAGGTGCCAGTTACCCCCGAATAACCTAATGAAGTTGTGTTTCTAAGCCTACAAACAGAAGGAAATCCAAGTAAACATATAATATATACAAGGCCCTGACCAGTACTGAGGATACAAAGGCAAACCAGAAATAGCCCATCCCTAGAAACTCCCATTATCTTTCCAACCTCACTGGACATCATTGCCCCTACTGCACTAGCCAAAATGACCTCATTTCAGTTGCTCACATCCAGTATTCCATCCCATGCCTTTGCAAATGCCATTCCATAAACCTGGAATGCTGTCCCTCCTATACAATCCTATCAAATGAGATGGCATTTTACAGTGCATTTAGCACAGTGCCTGGCACATAGTAGACACATAATAAATGTTTGTTCCCCCCTTCGGTCTCCCTTCTTACCTCCCCCTCATAGGAGGAATCTCCCTTTTCCTTTAAGATAACAATTCAGTTGCCATGTTCTACATGAAACCTTCCCTGATCCCCTCAAACTGCTAATGTTCTTCTTCCCCCAACTACGTTCATTTAACTACTTTGCATGTATTTGTAATTATTCAGTTTTATATATATATATATATATATATATATATATATATATATATATATATATACATATATATGTATATGTGTGTGTGTGTATTATATGTATTTATTGTTCCCCCTATTAGAGGGTAAGTTCCTAGTGAGCAGGGATTATCTCACTCTCAGCTTAATTGAAGGCCCATTTCATGTCATCAGCCTCAAGCATAAAAATAGCTACTTATGGTAAATTGTTCACCCAATTGTCAGTAGCCTCATTGTTGTTCTGAAGTATCAGAAATGTTTAGGGATTTCACTTCCTGCATCTCTCTATTCTCACCAAAATACCTGTTCTCCCTTCTTTTGCTGTTTGTCCTTTGCCCTCAAAGAGGACCATGACATCAGGAAAGTGATGTCATGACTTGCGAATGAATTGGATGGAAGTGAGGGAGGGCCTCCAAAGGCAATACAGTTATCCCTTCCACTTGGTGACTTATATCACAGGTCGGCATAAGGAATTAAACGAGCATTTGGGGAGAGTTTTGCCAAAGCCACAGACTACATGTGAAAGCCCTCAGACGACACAGAAAAAAAGTTTAGAAAATCAGAAATGCATAAAATGTTTATGGTATTATTGAATATCAACAGATTTTATCTTTTAATATCATAATAATTCAGACTTCTCCAGTATGAAGGAAGGGCCAAAAAATTTTACACAGATTTTCCAGATCGTGGAGGCACTGCACCCTTAAACCCCTCATTGTGGCAGGGTAACTGTAAGCCTAAAGCAGTGTCACTATTGGAGCTTCAATATCAATTTTGTTTTCCAACATGAAGAAAACAAATGAACACCTTTCCTTGTGAGATATGAGGACATTTCGTTCACCTTTTCAAGGTAAGAAGAAAAAACAGTGGCCATGATTAGTAATTCAGGGAAGTTATGGACAGACTCATTACCTATTTAGGATTGCATTCCAGATTCTCAAGGATAAACCTTTATCAATTAAAACAAACCGCACGGCAAACTATTTGCTCCCCTCTAATCTTCAGGAAGCTTGGGGAGGATGAACTTTAATTGCTTTCTTTTTTCACACACTGCCACAGCACCCAGTTTTCAAGCACATGGATCTTGTAACTGGTTTTTCAGATCTCTGGTTTGGGTCCCTTTAAATCCATCTCTCACCCATGGAGATCCAAGCTCAGTGAATATTGCCATTGGATCTAAGACCAGATATTCTCACTAGGAGTGTCAAACCCAGCCCCTGTCCTTACCATTTGCACAACTTACTCCTTCCCGCCCCTCCTGGGGACCAGGGCAATGAATGACTCATTCAGTCATAAAACAGTATGGCCACTGTTACTTTAACTGCTCCAAAGAGAACAGGCAGCAGTCTATCCATGCCTTGCTGAGTCTGGTATTGATTTGAAGTGCCAACATGGAAGCAAACGTTTGTTTGGTCCTCGAAGGGGATTTCTTCAATTGGATGCCTGCTGTGCTGCAGACATTGAATCACGAAATGACTTGCTTTTGTTTGAGACTTTTACTCTCAGAGAAACACAAATGATGCTTTTTTATGTAAAATTCAACGTGATCTCAGCCCTTATGTAGAAATATAAACGTTGGCAGGATTCTTCCCAAAATTCACATGGAAGAGAAAATGATTTGCACAGCTTGAGATTCATGCTTTTTGTTTGTTTGTTTTGATTTTTTTGGCATGATGCAGTATTTAACTTTGCTGACTTGATAAAAACAAAACTAAATTAAGCCAGAATTGCATTAATTTGCGTTTTTAAAAATAGATAGATAGATAGAGATATAGAGTTGTTTTGGCTAAGACAGTCTAAGAGGAAAGATGTATCTTTTTCGTTGTCATGTGATGGTATTTTCCAAGCATTTAAAATAGAACCTTGGGTTCTTCCACTTGGCTTTGTATTTACATGAGAAGACCCTTGTTGAAAGCTCTTTGTCACTGTCCTCTCTGAACCATTCAGAACTTTCACTTGTTACATCTTCAGCATCACCTAAGCAAGAGCAGCTTGATGGCATGGTAGAAAGGCAACTGGACTGAGAGGCAGAGGATCTGGATTCAAATTGTTGATTGCCTCTATGCTCTGGGGAAGTTGTATGGACCTCCATTGCCTAATTTATAAAGTAAGGCTCCTCAACCAGGTGCCTTTGTGGGTCCTTTCTGACTCTGGATCTCTGCTCCTGTGACTTAACTCAGAGTAGAAAGATAACGTGGTGGTATGCAAAGTGCTCTAGCTTGGGAATCATGCCTTGTTACTTTTGCCTCAGTGACTTTGGGCAAGTTACTTAACTTTTCTAGGCCTTCCTTACCTTTTGAAAGGGGTGGTGTCAAACTCAAACAGAAACAAATTCCTGTAACCACATATTGATTTAGAAAACCACTATTTAGATGAGCAGGTGGACTTCAGAAAAACCTGGAAAGAATTATATGAACGGGTGCCGAATGAAGTGAGCAGAACCAGGAGAACATTGTACACAGTAACAGCCACAATGTGCTATGACTAACTTTGATAGACTTATCTCTTAGCAATGCAAGGATCTATGACATCTCCAAAAGTGGAAATGGAAAAAACTACCCACATCCAGAGAAAGAACTATGCAGTATGAATGCAGGTCGAAGTATACTATTTGCTTTCTCTCTCTTTTTTTTGTTTTGTTTCTTCTTTCTTGTGGTTCCTCTCATTCATTCTAATTCTTCTTTACAACATGACTAATGTGAAAATGTTTAATAAGAATGTATATGTAGAGCCTATATCACATTGCACACCATCTTGGGGAGTGGGGAGGTGAGGGAGGCAGAGAAAATGTAAAACTCAAAAACTTATGGAAGTGAATGTTGAAAACTAAAAATTAATTAATTTAAAAATTAAAAAGAAAACAAAAACAAAAAAGAAAACCACAATTTAACATTATCTATCACATATTGTATTTGTATTTATTTTGTTAAACCTTTCCCAATTACATTTTATTCTATTTTGAAAGTGTTATAATACCTCAAAACAACTTCCCAGATAGAAATCTATGGTGTCAGGGAGAATTACCAACCAACATTGTACCCAAATCTTCAATAAAACTAACGTTTCTGAGATACTTCAAGGTTTAAAAAGTGCTTTGCTTTTTTTTTTTTGAGTCAATCTTTATTACCAGAATGGGTTGCTAAGTAGAGAATAAGGAAGAATCTATCCAGAAGTGAAAGTGATGTAAAAACAAAAGATGCCAATAAAATGAAGATAAAATATTTGAAAAATAAAAGGTTAAATTAATAACCTCAAAAAAGAAAAGAAAAACAAGAAACTTTGCTCCCAACAACCCCATGATGTATGAAATGCAATTATTATTCTCTTTGTCTTACAAGAGGAGATAATGAGGCTCAAAGGGGTGGTAACTTGCCCTTGGTCAAACATCTCATCGTGGTTGAAACCCAAGTATCCTGATTACAAGTCTAATGTTCTTTTCCCTACCCCAAAATGCTTTCCTTTTAGTCAGTTCATTTACACAAATACACAATTCAGTAGCAAAATAGCATTTATTCTCCACAAGAGAAGATAAAGCTTTTAATATTGGCATTTACCATATAATTTTATTTAAAACTCTGTTATGATATTTGGGGAAATAAGTGATATGTCTCACTAATATCTGATACTAGTGGGTAATTTTTTTTCCCCTTTAAAAGCAATCTATCCATACAACCATCTAATCCTTCTCATCCTGGAGATCAGTCCAGCTTAGAAAGTCAAAATTTTAAATGATCCCTTATCAACCTTGAGAGATCAGTTAACAGGTTTGGGGGCCAAGGACTCCCGAGGTTGAAGAGAGATATCCCAGAATATAAAGCCTGCCCATTAATCCAATTCTCCAGACCCCATAAATACTTTCACCAGATAGAACAGCTTCTGTCAGAGACTCATGAAGACCAGAACACAGTTTCAAGATCCTAGTTTAGGTACCCTGAATCCTAGGCCCTTTTGTTGACTATACCTCTAATCATAAAATTTGTGTCACTTACTAAGGACCTACAATAAATAAGGTAAATTAAATCTTGCAACCAAAAGATATTTCAGGCAGTCAGTTGTTCACTAAGCACTTACTATGTACCAAGCACTATGTTAAGAGCTGGAAATTCAGATAAAAGTGGAAAGAAAGTCACTCTCTGCCCTCAAACAGTTTACATTCTCATGGGAAAGACAATGAATAAAAGAAAGATGAAAAGTGGAGGAGGTAGACCCCCCTCTGACTGGGGGCATAATGGAGAAATCAGGCAAAAACAATTTATGAGGCCCCTACTCTATACCAGAAACTTTGCTAAGCACTGGGGAGACAAAGAAAAGCAAAAGATATCCCCTACCATGAAAGAGCACACAATCCAATGGGGAAGTCCACGGTGAAATCTGATGAGAAAGGAAGAGATGACTGCCCTGAACACCATCCTGAAATGGAGGTTTTGAGAGGACCTATCCAATGAGAGAGAGGGGTCAAAGGGTGGAAGAGCAGAAGACACTTCTGAGATGTAAATATGTGTGTACTATGTAAAAACCATCATGCTAAGTGCTGAGGGCTATACAAAACAGCCTAAGGTATGGTCCTTGTCCTCCATGAGCTTAACATAGCTTGGAAAATGTGATGTCTAAATAAAGATAATTAAGAACACAACTCCTCATTTCTAACCTGGCCCTACTGCTTTGATACTTCTGACTCATCAGGTTCTTGAGGGCAAGAACTGTTTTTTTTTCTTTGTTTGTTTTGGTTTTTGTTTTTTGGTATTTGTATCCCCAGTACTTAGCACAGTGCCTGGCACATAGTAGGTGCTTAATGTTTATTTACTACAATGTAAATACTAAGTAATAAATGCAAAGAGAGACAGTAAGTCAATAAGCCAATTAATCCATCAACCGATTAGCAAATATTGAATGAATTACAAAGATATTAATATGAGAAAGGCACAAAGCAGATTGGAGAGGCTGTCCAGCTGGAGCAAAGTGTTCACACAGATATCTGAGGAAGACAAGGTTGGAAAGTCAAGTTGGAGCCATACTGTGGAGAGCCACAAATGCTAGATTATGCATTCTGGACTGGATCCCATTGGCAATGGGGAGCTAATGAAGAGTTTGGAGAAGGAGTATGTGATATGATCAAAACAGCATCCTAAGGAGATGAATTTGGTGGCAGAGCACAGGATGAATTCAAGCAGGACAAAGCTAGAGGCAAAGAGATCATTTAGCAAACAATTGCAATAGTCCCAGCATGAGGTAAGACTTTGGGGAGTTGGGGGGAAGGGGGTGCACAGTGGGGTTAGAAAGAAGGTAGCAGAATATTAGGCAGGCTATAAGACATCAGTTTTTATATGTTTAAATATATCTAACTAATTAGATTTGATTATATGTTGTTCAACAAGTATTTATTAAGTGTCTATTATAAGACGAGTGCTGTGTTAGAGAAATAAAAACAACCACCTCCCCCCTTCAACAAGTTTATATTTGATTGACAGGGAGAAGAACAACATGGACACAGAGAAGTAAAAGGAAAACATACAAAGTGTATTGATGGGGGGCTAAGATGGGGCAGGGGAAATACTAGCAGTTAAGATCAGGAAAGGTCAGTGTTGAAGGGACTGTGGAAAGATAGGCACGCTATCATTGCTTTATTGGTAGAGCATGAATGAGTGAATCCATTACAACCATTCCATAAAGCCACTTGAATCATGCAAATAAAGTGACAAAAATACCCATAATCTATCACGTAGAAATTCTACTCTTAGGCAAATGACCCAAGGAGGTAAATTGTAATAACAATAAAATGATAATAATATATTGCATGTTTATAGTATTTCAGTGTTTGCAGAGTACTTTATAAACATTATTTCATTTCATTGACAATGAAATGGAAGGTAGGTGTTATTATTATCCCCATTTTACAGATGAGTAAACTAAAGCAGACCCTAGTATGTGTCTGAGACAGGACCTGAACTCAGATCTTCCAAGTCCACTGAGCTACCTAGCTGCATGAAAATTACAAGAGAGGTTCTACATAAAGCAAATTTTACAAGGGTTCTATACACATGAAATTGTATGTATTTATGGCAGCAGAATTTGAAACAAAGCTTCAAAAATATTTACCATGAATAACTTGAAACAGTAGTAGATGCCCATTGGTTAGGGAACATCTAAATAAGTTGTAGTACAGAAATACAATGGGATGATTGTTGCTGAAAGAAACAATGAACATGATGAATACAGATAATCCAAAGAAGACTAAATAGCAATTAATGCAAAGTGAAGTAAATAGAGCCAGAAAAACAATATATGCCATGATTATAATATAAGTAGAAAGAACAATAGAACAATCAAAACTGAATTGGGGAAATTATATTGACCAGATTTGCCTCCAAAGAAGAGATATGAGAGGTCGCCTCTGCCTGCTCCTTCAGGATGGGGATGAAACATTGCATATAACATGAGTCATTTTTGATTTGATAATTGACTTTAAGGATTTCTTTTCTTTCATTTGTCATTTCTTATTTTTTATTATAAGAGAAGGCTTTCTGGGAAGGGGAGAGGGAATAGAGGTCTTCGGAAATAAAGGTGATATAAAAAAGAAAAGATAGCATTCAATAACAATTTGAAAAGAAATCACTGCTACCTTGGTCCCATCTCATATAGTGAAGGGTGAAGACTTTTTTTTTTTCATTCTTCTCTGGTTTCTGATATGACATTATTTAAAGATTTTCTACACTAGAGCCAAAAATAGAAGGAAATGAGGGAAATGGAAAGAAGGGGAGAGGGAAAATGGGATGCCAATGTTTCTTGGCCAAGACCTCAATCATCCTTCTAGTCACACTTGGAGAAACTCCCTTCTAAATTCATGTGTAATAAGAGAATGTTAAATCATTGTTTGATACTAAAAATATCTGATGGGACATATATATGTTGTGTTTGTCCTTCATTCTCAAACAGGACCATGACATCAGGGAGATGGTGACATGACTCACAACTGACTGATTTGAGTAAGGGACGGCTGTGCAAAATCACCCACCTTACTTTTTCCTCCAGAGCCATCTGGGTCCAGTGGCCAGATATTCATCAGAATGACCAGAGATGGACCAAGATGCAATGGGAAACCCTGGCCCTTTTAAGCTAAAGTTTTTGGAGATTCTCATTTTGAATGAGGTAACACCCATTCCGTGAATAGACTTCTCTAAGAGATGGTCCCTTTAATAAAAAGAAAAATCAAACTGGGAGGCAAAGACCCTCAGGGTTGCTGGCCAAAAGATGTATGTATCTGTGTTCCTTTCTCTGTGTGTGTGTGTATATGTGTGTGTTTTGTTGCTGTTTTTTCTTTGTTCTTGATGAGGACTATGATATCAGGAAGGTGATGTCATGACTTGCAAGTGAACACCCCCCACACCTCCTGCCCCCTGTACACATATTTCTGCCCTCTATATGTACTCTGAATCATATTCCCACATCTCCCCTTTAAAACTCCCTTCTTTTATTTAAGTAACTGGTGCCTATCTATTAATAATAATGCATTATAACACTAGTAATTCTAGAATCTGGAAAAATACTGAGCCCTAGAATACTTTGTATTAGAGCTATTTCAGGAATGATATCAACAGATTAGCAAGGTATGTGGGTAGGAAATGTGAAGTCACACACAGTGCATTGACATTGATGAGAAGTCAAATTAAGTAACAACCTGAACAAATTTAGGAAAAAGACTGAGTTGAGTTTTCTTCCTCTGTGGGAAAGATGGGCTTTTTTGTCTACATTGTGAATGTTTTATAAAGTGTGTATGTTTTCAAATCACATGACAACACCCACCGAAAATGTTATCTGTGAGATACAACCATCTAGCAACAAAGCTTGAGGTTTATTTGAAAGATAAAGAAGAGAGTCTGGTTTGGAATTGTGTTATAAATGAAGACTATTTCATAACTAACTTTACTACCACCCCTTTCTAATACTCATACTTTATTTACAGCAAAATGCTATCAAGTTATTGAGCCATCTCTGTGGCTAAGTCTTCTGGATAGTGGCTGATAAGAACTCTTCACTGATTTTATCCTTATCGGAAAGAAGTGTTCTGTGCCTATTAGGTGTGTAGCACTGTGCACAATTATTATTTTGATGTGACACACTGAAATGCAAAACTTTTAAAGGATTAAGGCATGGAAGGCACCTCGTAAGTCAACTACGCTGACCCTTTTACTTAAAAAAAATTATAGTAATAGAAAGTGCTAGATGGAAGCAGGAGTTGGGGTTGGGGGCGGGGAGGTCAAAGGATCTGTCTTCAAAAGCTGGCTTTGCCACTTGCCACTTGTGTGACCTCAGGCACGTCACTGAACCTCACTGAACTTGTCTCCTCATCTATTCAATGAGAAGGTTGGACTAGAATATTTGTAAGGTCTTTTCCAGCTCTGAATCTATAAGCACATGATCCTGTGAGCCAGAGAGTTTAGGTGGTAAGTGGAAGAGGCAAGGTTGGAACTCAGGTCTTCTGACTCCAAACCCTGCTGTTCTTTCATAAAAGGTTATAAAGAGTACCCCTAAGTACATGAAAAGAATACGTCAGTCCCAGCTTAAAGTCTCTAAGTGCTCAGGATTTCCTTAGCTGTTTCAAGACCACAGTGTATGAATTCCTAAGTGTTTCTGAAAGAAGAGATATGTATATATGTAAGTATATGTGTATGTGTGTGTATATATATGAAGCTGTGTGTATGTATAACTACAGTAAAATAAACTCTCCTCATGCCTCAGCTACTCCACAGTTATAAACTCCTAGCATGAGAATCAAAGTTAGAAGGGACATGAGAGGTTAAAAAGTTCAGCCTCTTCCTGACCCAGAAATATCTTCTCTAACCCTTGGTGAGACATTCTTGCCTTGAATGCCTGTAATGACAGGGAACTCATTACCTCAAGGCAGTTAATTCCACTAATGAACAGCTCTAACTGCTAAAAAAAAATCTTCCTGGTATTGAATGAAAAAATATGTCCCTGTAAAGGCTTCCACAATTTTTTCTCTCTCTTATAGAGTGATGCTATTCATAATCTCAGGACAGCTAGGTGGTGCAGTACATTAAGTGCCAAGACTAGAGTCACAAGATGCGAGTTCAAATGCAGCCTCAAGCTGCTTACCAGTTGTGTGACCCAGAGCAAGTCACTTAAACCCTGTTTGCCTCAGTTTCCTCATCTGTAAAATAAACTGGAGAAGGAAATAGGTACCTTTGCCAAGAAAACCCCAAATGGATCACGAAGAGTCTGAAACAACTGAACAACAACAACAAAATTCATAACCTTCCTTTATTCTCTTCCATAGTGTTTTACAAATGACTTTGTCCTTGAAACCAGCATTGCCCTTAACTGCCTTGCCCTTCCATTTGGCAAACAGAGCCAGTGTTTGCTGGCTAAGTGGCTCTGGGTTTTCTTTTGGCCTCCTTCTTTTGGCTACTATTGACATCAATTACATTTTGCAGCCCATGGTAATGCTCAAGGTCAATCTCTTTGCTTTTTCCCATCTCCCATAATTTTTTTTTGGCATCAGTGGCTTATTTGGATAAGTCGAGCTGAAGTTGTTGCTTTTATTTGGATTGTTTTCTAAACCTTAGGCTTCCTTCGAACTTGGTACTGATCTTGACCTTCGCTCTCATAGCTAATAGTCTAACACATCCAGACAATTCTTCTGATATTGGAGCTGTTTCCATTTGGAAAATGGAACAAATTTGTCAGCATTTCCATAACAATTATTTTTGTCATCACAAAGGAACCATCCTGTTGGGGTCATAACACCTCTTTTTACTAAAACAACAGCACAGCCCTCATGAAATTGAGAAGTTGGATTGGTCATGCAAAGAAGATGTAGATTAAGAGCTACAAGGGGCATTAGAGTTCATCTAGTTCAACCCACTCATTGTATAGATGAGCAAACAGAGGTCCAGAAACTTTAAATGAACTTCCTCAAGTTACTTATAAATGATTAGTAGAAGAGCCTGCATTTGAACCCAGGTCTTCTCATTGCAAATATAGTACTGTTTCTACCACAAGGAAATTCATGGCAAAAACAATGCAATCTTGAAAGAATTTGATGATCATTTTATGAGATATTTCAGGAAAGGAAAAACAATCAAAATAGAAAATAGGAAAATAAATCCTGGGTGAGATCAAGAGTTTCTAACCTCTATATTTGTTTTCATATCTTTATAAAGGCTTTATGAGAATGGTCTACATGTGTATCAAGGGTATCCTTGATGAAAACACGAGAAGAGAACAGGTCAGATTTTACAAACAATTCTTTATAGCAGCCTTAGCTAAAACCTCATTGGCTAAAAAATGCAGAGAAAGCAGAATTCTACATTTGCATTGTTACTCACATTTCCCACATACCCTCCTATGTATTGGCTTCTTGTACTGAGTCAAATGCTTCCAACTGTGGGAAATTGTAACGCAAGGACAAAGTGGGGAGTGCCAAATTGTGGAATGCCCTGAATGACAGACTAGAGACCTTGTACTTTTGTTGGTGAGCGACAATGAGTCTCTTGTTTTAATAAACCACACAATCTGGGCTTCCATTAGGATGGAGGCATGAGAAATAGAGAGTAGGGGGAAAATGGGGGAAAGATTTCAGAGGTAGAATGAATAAGACTTGATACAAAATTGACTACAGGAGGTGAAGGAGATAGAAGCATTGAAGGTAACAAAAAGTACACCAAGGTTTCCAACATGGGTAACTGGGTGACAAAATTTACAGCAGAGAAAAAAATAGGAAGAGAAATTTTAGAGGTGACGTAAGTAGGCTCAGTTTTGGCCACATTCATTTGAGACACTACCGAGACATCGAGGTAGAGAAGCACTGTTGACAGTTAGAGGTGTGGATCTGGAGACTGGAGAGAGAGGTCAGGCTTAAGAATTTTGGAGTCATCACCATATGCTTGCTTGGTCATCCTTGGTTTTCAAAGAGGACCGACATGGCATCACTATGTTGAAGTCAAGATGCAGTGTCTCTGGCTCTGGCTGATCAGACCAATACAAGCTTGGAAGGCCCTACCACAGTCAGGCACAAATAGTCCACATGAACATTTGAAGTGAGATTCATAGAGATTATAGTGGAAACTGAAGTTAAATGAGCTTGCTTGCTGAGGAGAGGAGTATAGGAGAGAGAGAGAGAGAGGCAGAAACAAAGAGAGAGTGAGAGAGAGAAAGTTCATCAATAATAAAGATTTTGAGGTGGAAGGGACCTCAGAAGGCATCAAACACAATTCCTTCATTTTATGGACAGAATCCTGAAGCATAGAGAGGTGAAGGAACTTGATCAAGGTAACATAGCTAATAAGTATCTGAAGCAGAATTCATCTGATCTCATGGATTCCAAGTCCTATCCCTGTGCCATATTGTCTCCGGGAATCAAAAGGCATTTATGTCATTTAGGATCCAATGAGATAATATTTGTAAAGCAGTTAGCCCACTGTCTAGCACATAGTAGGTGCTTAATAAATGCTTATCCCCTTGTGTTCTTGGCACCAAGTCAAACTTCATTTTAGGTGCTGGGGATGTAGAAACAAACTAAAACTGAAAAGGCTTTTGTTCTGAAGCAGCAAAGTCTCTCTACTAGAGAGACGATGTACACATATAAGAATATGCAAAATTATGCAAAATAAATACAAGCTCATTTTGGATTGAAGACAGTAGAAACTGTGGAATGAGAAATGGTCCTTATGTAGAAGTTGGTATTTGAGCTGAGCTCAGAAGGAAACTAGGCATTCTAAGAGGGAGGAGAGGGGAGGACATTCCTGGCATGAAGGACATGTTTGCAAAGGAATAGAGACAAGATATGAAATGTAGGTGCAGTTAAGATGCTAGGAGGGGAAAAATTCATTAGATGGTTAGAAATAGACCAGGAGAGTGTGGGCCCTCAGAGACAAAGAAGAAGACAATAAGCAGTGTTAATTTCTTTAAATGGATAAGGAGGAGAGAGAATAAAAGAAGGATATTGAATTTTGTAATTAGGAAGTCACTAGTGAGCTCTAATAGCATAGTCATAAGTAACAACTTTTACATGTTGGACAGCGCAAAATGGACCTGGGGTAAGTAATAGGAGAAATGTCCTCAAATCAAAATTTTAAATTAGCACCTTGGCCCAATAGGCAGAGTTGAGCATATCATGCTTAGTTAGCAGCATGGTCCTGGGTAGGATTCTGAGTAGGAAAGACTAGGGTAGCAAAAAGGATGGAATCAGTTACCTGATATCTTTTTATTCTAATTCTGCTTCTTAAGTAGGTGCTAAAATCTCTTGTTTCTACTTGCAAAATAAATTCAAGTGTTTTAAGAGCTCTAAATTTGGCGCCTTGTCACTCTGCTTTAGTTATGTCTCAGAGAAAGTAAATTGAGGGAGGTAGTAGTAGTAGTGAAAGCAAGTTATGATACATTATAGTTTCAATTTTATTAATCTCCCCTTTGGTTTTCAATATTTCTAATTTGGTATTTAATTAGGGATTTTTAATTTGTTCTTTTTTCTAGTTTTTTTTTTAGTTGCATGCCCAATTCATTGATCTCCTCTTTTTCTATTTTATTCATGTAAGCATTTAGAGATATAAAACTTCCCCTAGGAACTGCTTTCACTGCATCCCATAAGTTTTGGTATGTTGTCTCATTATTGTCATTCTCTTGAATGAAATTATTTATTGTTTCTATGATTTGTTGTTTGACCCACTTATTCTTTAGGATTAGATTATTTATTTTCCAATTATATGCTACATTATAGGATCATAGACATAGCGCTGGAAGAGACCTCAGAGGTCACTTCACAGATGAGTAAACTGAGGCCCAGAAATGGGAAGTGAGGTGTAAGTACCAGAGATAGAGTCAAAGCCAGGTTCTCTGATGAGATGCTATGTCCTTTGAGGAGAGATTAGGTGAGGAAGTGGAGGTATCAGATGTTGATAACGTTTTCAAGACTTTTGGCAGTCATGGGGAGGAGAGAGATGAGATAGAAACTGAATGGGGTATGTGGGTTAAATGAGGTCTATGGGGCACCAGAGGGATCTTTTCACCTATACAGACAGACGCAAAGGAGCCAGCAGAGAGGAAGAGATTAAAGTCTGGCAGGAGACAGGGAATGATTGCTGTGGGGAAATCCTATAGCAAACGAGATCAGATAGAAAGATTAGCCTCAGTGAGAAATAAGGAAATCTCTTCTTCAGGTACAGATGGAGGCAGTGCACAATGACACTGATAGGCTGTGTGTGTGTGTGTGTGTGTGTGTGTGTGTGTGTGTGTGTGTGCGCGCGCGCGCGCGCACGCGTGCTCGTGTGTGTGGTGTGCACATGTGCACAGGCACTCGTGATGCTAATGTAAGATAGCATTAGGTTTCTCAGTGACTTAAGAGACTGTAATCTGCTGCCAAGTATGGGGTTGAGTACTTGAGGAAAGAGGAAAAGATTTGAAACAGGTGTTGAAAATTAGCACTAGCTGCCAACTCCAGCTAAGATCTCATGCAACTTTAAAGAAAATGGGAATCTAGCAGTAGAAAGCTACTTCTTTTAGGCTGCTGGCATCCACATGATGAGACCTGACGAGGTAAACCATTTGAAAAGTGATTCCTCCTACTGCCATGGCATTTTTTGGTGCTGGGTTGAGAGTAAAATGACACCTGAGTTCAATGGCCATATGGGACACTTACTCACTCTTTGTTTGGCTTAGGACAAGGCACTGACCTCTGAGCCTCAGTTTCCTCTTCTGTAAAATGAGGAGAAGACTGTCTGTAGTACCTACAGGGTTGTTCTCTCTGCTTTCAGATCCACTCAGCCTGAAAGGGCTTTCATTTTCTGGGAAAAAAAAGTATTGGAGTTAGGGTCATATTTGAGATAATGCTGGTAAAGTGCTTTACAAACCTTCAAGCCATACGTAATGGAAGCTGTTAGAATTTTTATTTCTTATATAATTGAACTAAGTAGATACAATTCATCAAAAAGTATTTATTAAGCACCCATTATGTGCCAGGTACTATATACTAGGTGCTAGGGGTAAAGGGGGAAGATAGTAGCACAGCAGATAAAGTGCTGGGCCTGGAGTGATTCATCTTCATGAGTTCAAATCTGTCCTCAGATACTTATTAGCTGTGTGACCTGGGCAAGTCACTCAACCCTGCTTGCCTCAGTTCCTCATCTGAAAAATGAGCTGGAGAAGGAAATGGCAAACAATTCCGGTATCTTTGCCAAGAAAATCCCAAAAGAGATCATGAAGAAGACATAACTCAACAGCAAAAGGGGTCAATAATCAAAAAAGTGGGGACGAAAAAGCCAGTGTCCTTGGAAATTGTGGCCTGTTTTTAATGAAGTATTTATTATCAGGGGCAGGGAAATCATCTACTTTGGACTTCCAGAGATCATACATGGAAGCAGCTAAGGCATTTGACTCTGTAGTCCCTCGGAACCATGATGCTATCTCATCTTTGCCAAGGCTGTAAAGCTAGGCTTATTACTATTTATTTTTATTTTCCAGGAAATGTTTTATATGATGAGTATTTGGATATAATACAATTCTTGACAGGGACTAGTTTGTTTTAAATGATGGGAATTAGAAATCATTTTGTGGGAGACAAAGAATTCTGATTTTCATAGCACAGATAGTAAAGCTGTCTTCTAGTACACTGACAAGCAGCTGGGCGTTGTGAATCCTGCCCTCCTCCTCCCTCTTTTCCTCATTTCTACCTCTTCCTCTGAGAACAGTAATCAAATCAATGGGACTATCGCTTCTGTAATGGTGATGTCAAAGGACCAGCCTATTGTTCAGCTCATCATCTCGGTGACTTCCCAGACGAGAATGTCTCTCCTGACTATTGCTCTCTTGTACATTTATGTCCCTCATTCAAATGTAAGTCACTGGAGAGAAAGCACATCTTGCATTTGCCTCCTCAGAGCTTAGCACAGCCCTAGGCACATGAGAACTTCTTAATAAAGGCTTGTTTAGGCATTCATCCAAATGTCCCATCACCCTCCCCTCCCTGTTTCTCAGAAAAGTGCTGTTGTGAGGATCATATGAATCAATGGAAGCCAAAATGCTGATAACAAGAAGAGTTATATACAGCCATTCAAGATTTACAAAGGAGGTGGCTAGGTGGCGCAGTGGATAGAGCTCTGGCCTTGGAGTCAGGAGGATCTGAGTTCAAATCTAGCCTCAGACACTTGACACTTACTAGCCGTGTGACCCTGGGCAAGTCACTTAACCCCCATTGCCTCACCAAAAAGAAAAAGGAAGTTTGCAAAGCATTTCATGTATATTACCTCATTTGTTCCTCACAATAATACTATGAGATATGTATGCACTTTCATTATCACCATTTTCCCAATGAGGAAACGGAGGCTTGTTTTCCCAAAGTCATTCAACTAGTATGAATCTGAAGCAGAATTCGAACTCAGGTCACCCCTACTCCAAGCTCAGTTCTCTCTACTGAGCTGCCTAACTGCCTGTATATGAGGTATGTAATTCTTCGTTGTTATTATTGAAAGAGTAAAGAAAGTACTAGAGGCATAATTAAACAGTTTATAAGTATTTATGAAGCACTTACTAAGTGCTAAGCACTAGGGCTACAGACAAATAAAAAAATAAAGACACATAAAACAGGTCTTAACCCCTCAGGAGCTCACTTACATCTTATATCGTAAATAACAAAAATTTTCTCTCTCTCTTCTCTCTCTCTCTCTCTCTCTTCTCTCTCTCTCTCTCTCTCTCTCTCTCTCTCTCTATATATATATATATATATATATATATATATATATATATATATATATATATATATAAATATAAATATATATTGACATATACGTATAAATATAAATATTGACATATTTGCTATATAAGCTTGCTAGCACTGAGCCTGGTAGAGGGTTAACATTCAACCCAGGCTTACTTCACATTAATCCCCTTCACCCATCCTATATTCCAGCTCAAATGAACTACTTGTCCATTTGAATTCAGGTTTCCATCTCCTGTCACTTTGCCTTTGATTAAGCCATTTTTCATGCCTGGAATGTGCCCCCTTCTCAACTCTTTAAAATTCTTTAAAATTTATCCTTTAAAATTCATCCAAGTTTCAGCTCAAGTTTTACCTTCTCCAAGAAGCCTCTCCTGATATATCCATTGTAATTATTTCCCCTTCTCTTCAGAGATATACACACACACACACACACACACATATACACATACATATATATATATATACAAGTGTATATGTGTTTTTGATATGTACATATGCATGGGCGTATACATACATACGTGTACACTTATCTGTTTGCATGTGGTAGATGTCTAATCAAATGCAAGTTCTTAGATTATCCGTGTTTGTTTTGGAAAACATTGTCCTGCATGATGCCTTGTACGTAGCAGACATAATAAATTTTGTGGGATGGAATGGGATGAGATATGATGAAATGGGATGGGATGGGATAGGATATAGTAACTCATTGACAAGAATCAGAGTTGTAGTTTTCCAGAAGAGAAGGCACAGGGAGTCAGCTGTTTGAGGATCAAGCTCACTGCAAAATTCTGTGCAGACCATGAAAGCATGGTGTTTATCCCCAGAATTTTATGTTTTCTCTTGAAAAGCGCACACACACACACACACACACCATTTATTTATATTTATATTATGTATTTATTTTAGGGCTATTTCAGTGTCCTTTGTTTTATTCTTTTACTTCTCTGGTAACTAAATTTTGGCAAATAAAACTAATTAAGCAAAACTGTAGAAGTAATCAAAAATTGTATTTACTTTTTCCAAGACCTGTGATTCCATTGTAAGCAAAGAATTAACAACAGCAATGATATAATAATAACAATAGTAATAAATAACATAAACAATGAAATAATAACAAAAATACATTTGTAGAGAGGAGCATGAAGTATTTTTGGTGTCTATCTTGGAGCCAGGAAAATAGGGATTCAAGGTCAACCTTTGACACATATTGGTTGTATGACCCTGACCAAGTCACTAGTCAATTCTCTAACACTGTTTTGCAGAGAAAGTGTCAACTTGCGTTGGTAGAGAGATTTTCTTCATTCAGAAGTTCCATACTTTTTGGGAAGTGTTTTCCATACTTCCACTGAAGTCACAAATGCTTTCCCTATCCTGTATTATATTCACATGAACATTAGTCCTTTCAGAGTTTGATTTGGGTGTATACCGAAGCATGGCAAAAAGGAAGGACTTATCTCCCAAAGATAACCCAAAAATAGTGGTTGAAAATGTCACTCTTTCAGGATCTTTAGCTTAATATTTATTAGAGCAGAGGATAAGTTGTTTGTTTGTTTGTTTTTTACATTAACCTAGTGAAGACTATGGACCCATTCTCAAAATAATGTTTTATAAGCATATAATATAATTGTAAAGGAAATCACTTTGTTAAAATATAATTATCAAAACGTTTGTAAATAACTTCATAGGCCTCATGTAAATAATTCTTGCTTTAGAAAACATTATATAAATAAATTTTATGGTATAAATAAATAAAATTAAAATTTAAAAAATTTGCTTATTAGGAAAAATAGCCCACACTCCACCCAAAGAATTTATCACTCATTTGTATTTGAAGCTCCAGGCTTTGCTCTCTTCCGAGAATTAAAAAAAGAAGGAAAGAAAAGAATTGGGTCCATTATACTTAATAGGACAAATCCCAGACTAATATGACCTTAGGGGCACTGAGCCATTTTATTCTAGTAAAAAACCCACAGGAGAAAAATGAAACTGAACTAACTATGTAAGCAAGTCATTCTCATGAAGCAGAAATAAATGGGCACAGGAGAGCCAGAGCAAACTCTTCCAGGACCCAACAGGGAAAAGGCATCCAGCAAAATGAGGCTAGAGGATATTCAGCCAACTAATGTGAGAGCATGGAAAGAGGACACATTTGAGAGTTCTAAATGATAGAAATTGACCATTGGGCACTGAGCCAGACTTGGAATGATCAAGCTGAGAAACTGAGTTCAGAAGATGAAGACTGCCTTACTGGAGAAAGAAACTTTGCTTTAAAAGGAAGGCTCAAACCATGATATGTAGATTAAATTTGATTGAGTCCCAAACTAATAATAAATAATGTGCATGCAAACGATTTTTACCACCCCTTCTAACATCTCTGCGATTATGCTAAGTTGGATCACCTTTTTCTAAAAATACTTACCATGCAAATTTACTGTTATATTCTTTTTGGCTTTGCCATCCTTTTTGGAGCTCAAGGGGCCTGCTGGAACTATTCAAGTGAAAGTAAAGTGGGGCAGGGGAAGAAACACAAAGATTAATAGACTAGGAAGGTTGTAAAAAACTTTGATAAAAAAATATATTCAAAACTGTCCTTAGTCAACTTACAGAATTACACATTTGTGTATTTCTTTATATTACCTTCATTTTAAAGTAAAAGTCATCAAGAATCTCTAAGGACTCCTTCAAATTTCAGGTCAAGAAATATTTGTCCAGTATCAAATCGATGAAAAACATCTATGCTTATCTCCCTGAGAGTGCTTCCCTACTGGGGTTTTGGTTTGAACTGGAATCTTCCTGCACTAGACAGATTTACTGCTTGACCAGCCAGCTGCTGAAAATCCTCCATTTCAGTCACCCAGAGGCCATGGTTAGCTCATTAGCTTTTTCCTTTCTTGACCCAATCAAAGAGGTTCACATCATAAGGAAATTTACAAGAAATAAACTCTCAAGTTTATATATCTAAAACTTCCTCATGCCTTTTCAAAGATTCCATTATATTAATTGAAATACAGATATGGAAACCACTCCCTTACAAATAGATGTGGGCTCTATCCATACTTGCATGCTATGATTACCCAAAATATCTCACATTGGCAGCTAGGGGTTTCATAGTCATCTATGGTTACATCTATATAATACATACAACTATGTCTCCGCCTGAGTTTGTCTCCATTTGGATACTTGTGTTTTCTGGGACCAATTTGAGAACACATCAAAGAGCAAAGCTAAGCAAGGATGAGCTATGTTGATGACTCAACTGGAGAGCTGCATACATGATTTCACCAATCAAAAGTACTTCTTAATTGGCCAGGGCTGAGCTCATGGACAGTCTTTTCTAAATGGAAAGAATACAGAAACCTAGCTCATGGAGAACCTTTTCCATACACATGAATGGACTTCAGCCTTAACCTATATTCATTACCTGTTATCTAGGGGAAACCCTGTAATTGACTAGTCCTCATTGTCTGTCTCCCAACATAGTTGTGAGGAAAAAGCAAAATAATATTTATAAAGTGCTTTGCAAACCTTAAAGAGCTATGTAAATGCTAGCTATTACTACTACTATTACCATTACTTCTCCTCCTCCTCCTCCTCCTCCTACTACTACTGCTACTACTACTCCCATTTACTCTTACTGCTACTACTACCACCACTAACATGAACACCACCACTATTTCTTATACTATTATTATTATCTTCGGGTGCTATTAGGTAAGATAACCCCATTAAGGATCAAAGAATAAACAACAAACAGTGGCTGATGACTCCCTGCTCAGCAATATAGCCAGCTATTTGTTTACTTGAAAACAAAAAAGAAAAGTCTGCTCCCTTCCAGGGGCACGTATCAAAGATATCACAGAGAATGTCCACATTCTTGTGAAACAGGCCAACTACCCACTTCTAGTAAGTCACATGAGCACCAACAGTGCTGCCTAGAAAGCATTTGTAATGATTATAAAGTATTGGGGGGAGGAGGAATTACCTGAAATCCTTGGAGATGTAAACGTTGTTTTTATCACTATCAAAGTCAACAACTTCAAAAGAGCAAGTTAAATTTGGAAAGCAAACAGCTGGTTAGAAAGATAATGTCTGCAGAACTTATATTTTATCAGATAAAAGATTAATAATAAATATATCACGGATATGAACTCATTTAATAAATTGGACTCAAAAGATATATGGGCAAAGCTGAATAAGAAAATTAGAGAATATGTAACACTTTCCTCACATCAGTCTTAAATTCATACCTTCCTAACTTCTATCCATTTATCCTCATTGTACACTCTGAGCTCAAGTCGGATTAGTCTATATCTATGCCATTTCCACAGAACAGCCTCATGTCTTTCATGCTCTTTCTTCCTCCCAGTCCTCTCTTCTCTGGGTAGTTTCTTCAACCAATCCTCAGAAGATATGAATTCAAGACAATTGACCACCCAAGTTTGCCTCCTCTGAACATTTTCAGAGTGATCGATGTCCTTGCTAAATTGTGGTAGACCTCAACATACTAGTTTAAGCAGGATCTGAACTTAGCTGAGTATACAAGTGAGTCAACTAGAATTTACTGAATGCCTGCTATGTGCCAGACATGATGCTAGACACTGAAGATGTGAAGGCAAAACATAGTTCCTTCTGTCAAGTAGCTCATAGTCTAACAGGGGATACCCCATGCAACTACGTACAAGCAGGAATACATACAGGATAAACTGGGGAGGGTAGTCTCAGAGAGAGGGCATTAAGGTTGCTGTTAATGTTTTCAGTCATGTCCAACTCTTCATGACCCCATTTGGGGTTATCTTGGCAAAGATGCCAGAAAGGTTTGCCATTTCTTTCTCCAGCTCATTTTACAGGTGAGGAAACTGAGGTAAACAGGATAAGAGACATGCTCAGGGTCATGCAGCTAGTATGTGTGTGAGGCCAGGTTTGAATTCAGAAAGATGAGTCTTCCTGCCTCCAGGCCAGGCACTCTGGAAAAGGCTCCTTGCCATAGGTGAGTCACTCCTTGAAACTTGAAGTAAGCCAGAGAAGCCAGGAAGCAGAAAGACAACAGGAAAAGCCTTCTTGGTGGGATCATACCTGAGGTGCAGAGAAAGTCAACAAATCCAGGAGACAGCTGTGAATCATTACAGTGTTCTGTGAATGGAAGGCAGCCTGGGAAAACACTCAGAGCCAGGAAATGGAGTATCTTGTATGAGGAACAGCAAGGAGGCCCATGTCACTGGCTCACAAGGTAGGCAGAGGGCAATGAGTTGTAAGACGACTGAAAAGGCAGGAGGGGTCCAGCTTATGAAGGATATGAAAAACCAAACCAGAGATGTTTTTATGTTATCCTGGAGGGGTTAGAGAGCTTGTTGAAATGGATCAGAAGTGCATTTTAGGAATATCAATTTGACAGCTGAGTGGAGAATGGAGAACAGATTGATCCAAGGCAGGAGCATTGACCAGCAGCCCATTACAATACTCCAGGAAAGAGGTAATGAGGCCCCATACTATGGTGATTACAGAAGAGAGAAGGGGGGTGTACGTTAGGGATGTTACAAAGGCAGAGTTGAAACTATTCCTCTAATGGTATAAGGAGAATCGTACTGTCTACAGAATTAGAAGACCTAAGTTTATAGCTGACCTTTCATGCTCACTATCTTGGTGACCTTGGGGAGGTCCATTCATACACTTGGGCCTCAATCCTTCGTGTATAAAATGACAGAGTAGGACTAGATGTCATCTGAGGACACTCGCAGCTCTTGGTCTGTGATACTATGACCTTAACGTAGGCCATGTTAGTTTTCCTAACTGCTAACTCATAGTTAGTTCTCATTCCCTTCACTGTGATCCATGTTGGATTTACAGTTCTCCCCTACACCTAGCCATCCCTATGCCCCTGGGGTAGAGTTAGGCATAAAGAGCTAGTCTAGCCACTTGACCCTCTGGTGAATATAAACCCAAGGTTTTTACACCCAGAGGAATCAAGAATCTACAATGCTGTAATAAAGATGATCAGATATGCTTATCCTCTTAATAATGTTTATCTCCTAGTAAAGGTTTACTGGGGGGAAAAAGCCTAATAATTCTAAATGTTATCACAGAGACTGAAAAATAGCACCAAATGAATATTTGCTCCAATAAGTTGCTTAGGACACATTAGAAGAAATATCCACCAGCTACAGGAATGCATTGATAATGAATCCCTTCACTGATAAGGTGGATTTAGAAATCACTGTGACGGCCCCAATGCACATTGCCAGAATTCACTTAAAAATAAGAGAGAGAAAACACCAATCCAGATTATTCCAAATTTTTCAGCCATTCTCATAAAGTATACTGTTTCTAGCAAGAAACATTACTTTCTTGATTACATTTTAAAACGTTTCTCCTTGGAAATGCAAACCTGGTTTTCATTCTAGTGATTCTATCCTGGGACCTTTATTTTCTTCTTTCTTTTGGTGAAGCAATGGGGGTTAAATGGCTTGCTCAAAGTCACACAGCTAATAAGTGTGTCAAGTGTCTGAGGATAGATTTGACCTCAGGTCCTACTGACTCTAGGGATGGTGCTCTAGGCACTGCACCACCTAGCAGCCCGACTTTTACTTTCTAAGGTGAGATTTCCTAATATACATTTACAAGAGATTTATGATAGGAGGGAGTCCTGAGGAAGCCTCGGAGTCCTTTGAAGGAGTAGTCTCATCTAGTTCACTCTAGGCTAGTGATGACTTGGAAAATCCATTTGTTAACAGGGCTTAACCTAAGTGCCCCCCCCACCATGAATGAACCAAGGAAAACTCCAACTACCATGAGGAAATATCTTAATTTGAGACATCCAAGGGGTTATCAACAAAGAGAATAATGACCCTGCAACAAGTCCAAGTAAAGCCTCAGAGGAATATAAGTCCTGGCCACAGGAGACTATAGGTGTATGTGGAAGAAATGAAACAAGAGAGATAGAAGGAAAACAACTAGGGAAGAAATAATGGTAAGGAAAACTGACACTTTAGAATAGACAGTAGAAAACTTCACTCAAAAATTGATTGTCTTGAAAACCTGACCAGGCTAGACAAAAGCAATGACTCAATAATAGAATGAGAAATTACAAAGCAAAACAACTTTTTTTTTAATAAAAGAAAATACAATGTGATATTTAAAAGCTGATATGGAAAATAGGTCAAGGAAAGACAATTAGAATTATCAGATTATCTGAAAATTATGATAAAAAAATTCTGAATACTATGTTTCATGAAATTATCAGTGAAATTTGCATAGAACTCTTAGAAAAAAATGGACAAAGTAAAAATAGAAAGAATCTACCAGTCACCTTCAGAAAGAAACTCCAAAGTGAAAATTTCCAGAAATGAAAACCAACGCTTCCAGGTAAAAAAAAAAAAAACATATATATATATATATATATATATATATATATATATATATATATATATATATATATATATATATATATATACATATATATTATATATATGTATATTTCAAATAACCAAAAAGCTGGCACTCAATAATAAGGAGCCACAATGAGAATTACGTAAAACATAGCTGCTATAACTCAAAGGAGAAAAAAAAACAATTAGGAATATGGTCATCCAAAAAGCAAGAGCAAAATATTTACAGCCAAAGATAAACTATCTGTCAAAACTAAGTATAATCCTCTGGGTTGGGGGGGAGGGGAATGGACCTTTAACAAATTAGAAGATTTACAAGCGTTGCTCATAAAAAGACTAGAACCAAGTAAACATCTGAAAATTGGAATGCAAGTTCTAAGAGAAACATACAATAGTGCACATGTGCACACATACCTACATGCATCTATACATACATGCATTTGAAAGAATATATTGGGAGGGATTTACATGTTAATACTGGCATATGAAGCAAATGTCTTCTGAGAATCATAATATCTTTAAGAAGCAATAAAAGAGGACTCTATGGCACCATTCCTCTCGATCTGTCTCCTATTACAAAACTCTGGTACATTTATGGTTTAAATGGCATCCAGTTCTAGTTAGAATTGACTGCAGAAATTCCATAGCAAGCTTGCTGATGTGGCACATTTATAATTCCATCTTCTTTATCTTGAGCATACTATCCTGACTCATTTTGAAAAACTCCTTTTTCTGCTACTGGTCTGTGTTCCCTGCCCCCGTCACACCAAAGGAAGCAACATAGCTGTCACAACAGTCCTTTCATCGAAAAACAATATGTAAAGTCAGACCCCCAGAAACTCTGGCCTTTGACAGGAGGGAGGGCATATCCTAGTGCTCACCCAGGCCTCCATGTAGCATGCTGACTCATGAAATGGTATGGATGAGGAAGGCTGAATACAACTCTATACATAACTGAATTGCATTTCATCTATTCATCTCACACGACATTGCATTTAGATGAGAATATAAATAAGCTCTTTTAAACTTTCTTAGTGATACTACTACCTGCCATTTACCTCAACTTCACCCAAATTTATATATCAAGAGTCATAGAGGAAAGTTTAAATGACAGTGAGTCTGTGGGTAGTTTTGTTCTGTTTTAATATACTTAAGAGAAGACAAAAATGAGGGAGATGTACAGATTACACTGGTTAAAAAAAAAGAGGCAGAAAAGGAGGGAAATAACTTAAATAATAGAGGTACACAAGATGAAGAGTATATAGGCATGGAGGGAAGGGTTGGATGAATGGGCATCACATGAACCTGACTCGAATAGGAACTGGATAAAGGAAGAATGAACACAATTACAGAAAGAGAGAAAGAGATTTTACTACAGAAACCCATTAAACTCGAAAGTAGACAAGAAAAATGTGGGAATAGAAAAGAATCTAAGAAGGAGAGCATGATAAGGAAAAGAATGTCCATAAGCAAAACAAATTTAAAAGTTGGAAGAAAAGAATGCAAAGGTAGGATTAAAAGGAAAGGGAGAAATACCTAGGGTCAGTGGTGGGTTAGGAGAAAAGAAGAGCTGAAAAAGAAAGGAAAAAGGCTGCTGTATTTATAACAGCCCAAGAGTTAAGTAAATCCTCTCTCTCTCTCTCTCTCTCTCTCTCTCTCTCTCTCTCCCCCTCCTGCAACTCCTTATTTGTAAAGAGGAAGGTGAAAGTAAAGAAAATGAACAAGAAAGCAGGATGCAGGGAATTACACAATTAACCACCATAACTCTGAGTGTGAATGGTGTCAGCTCACCTACAAAATGAAAAAGACAGCAGAGCAAGTTAGAAAATGAAATGTGACAATATGTTGTTTTCAAGAAACACACTTGAAACACAACAGTTCACACAGTTAAACAGACAAGGTGAAGCAATATCTATTGTGCTGTGTCTGAAGTCAAAAGAGTATGGATAGAAAGAATGGTTTCAGATAAGGTACAGTAAATAAACAAAAGATAAACAGAAATAAGCAGAGAAATCACTTTATGTTCAACACCACCATAGAAAAATATTGTATATGTATATATCCACCTAATAACATAATATCTAAACACTTAAGTGAAAGGTGACTTGAAGGGAGAAATAGATAGTAAAATGATAATAGTAGGAAACCTCAATGTATCCTCTTTCAGACATAGACAAATATTTTATTTATATATATATATATATGAAAGAAGTTAAGGACCTGAATACAATTTTAGAAAAAGTTAAATATAATAGGATAAAGACTTTTAAAATAATTGGAGACTAATATAACACTAATGAACAGTTGAGTTAAAGGACAAACTACAGAAGCAATAGAATATTACATCAAAGAAAATGCTCACAATGATACATCATGCCACACTGAATGGGATGCATCTAAATCACTTCGAAGGGGGAAAATTTATATTTCTAAAGATTTTTACCAACAAAAGAGAGAAAGTAATCAAAGAATTGGGCATACAATTTTTAAAAATGAACAACACATTTAAAATTTCCAACTAAATAATGAAATATTTGTTATTAAAATTCAAGAAAAAATTAATAAAATTTAAAGCAAAAATCCTTTAAATTGATATGTAGAACTAGCACCTAGTCTTTTAAAATGCAGGTAGAAAGATGATAGATAAATAAATATACACATATATATGTACATATATGTATATATATACACACATACACATATAGCTAATTTGATTTTAGAAAGTAGAAAAACAAGCTTTTCATATTAAAATTAAAAAGAACTTAAAATGATTAAAGAAGAAATAAAGGCCTTTATTAAAAAATACTTTGCTTAACTATAAATAGATAGATAATACTGGTAACTTGGAGAAAAAATGAATACTTAAAAAAATAAAAATACAGATATTAATAGAATAAGAAATAGAGTATTTAAGCAGTCCAATACCAAAAAAGGTTATTAAATAAGCTATAGATGAAGTGCCAAAGGAGAAAATAATTCTCCAAAATCAGATGTATTCACAAGTGAATTCTATCAAAAATTCAAGGAAATAATTCAAAAAGTACACAAACTTTTTGAATAATAAAGAATGTGCCCTTCAAATCTCTTTCTATTATACAAGTGGACTTGATACTTAAACCAAGGAGATACAAAGCAGAGAAAGAGAACTGCACACCAACATCTATAAACAGTGACCCCAAAAATGTAAAATAAAATATTAATAAGCAGGCTACAATAACATATTAGGAAGATTGTATACTTTGAGAAGGTTGAATTTATGTCAGGAATGCAAAACTGGCTCAACACAAAGGAGATTGTAAACATAATAAATCATGTTAATAATATAAATAATATAACCCATATAACTGAGAAAACTGGATAGCAATCTGATAGAAATTAAGTTGTGACCAGCATTTCCCTGAGTACACCAAGATAAGTTCCAAATGGATACCTGACCTACATGTAACAAAATTAAGTAACAGAGAAGAAATTACTTTCCAATCTATGTATAGCAGAACTCATGATTAAACAAACAATAGAGAATATTTCACAAAGTGAAATTTATAATTTTGATTACATGAAATTTAAAAGTTTTGTAGAAACAAATCTGATGTAGTCAAAATAGAATAAGAAATGGGAAAAAATCTTTGCAATAATTTTCTCAGATAAAGGTATCATTTCCAATGTATATGTGTGTGTGTGTGTGCGTGCGTGCACGCACGTGCGTATGCATGTGTTTGTGTGTGTGTGTGTGTGTGTGTATGTTTATAAGGAATTGATTCAAATAGATAAAATTAGGAGCCATTCATGAATAGATAAGTGATCAACAGATATCAACGGTAGTTTTCAAAGGTAGAAAAATCAGCTATCAAAAATTATATGGAAAATTATTCTAAACTAATTAAAGAACTACAAACTGAGTACAGTCTTTAGCACACCTATAAACTGGTAAAGATGACAAAAGAGTAAAATGATAAGTGTAGGTGGGAATAGAGGTACAGCATGATGTTGGTGGAACTGTGAATTGGTCCAGGCATTCTAGAAGGCAATCTAGAACTATGCCCAGAAAGTTACCAGACTGCACATACCAATTGACTGAGCTATGCCAGTACTAGGCCCATACACAAAAGAAGTCAAAGAAAGAGGAAAAGGATCCATATGTTCAAAACTATTCATAGTAGCTCTTTTATGGTAGCCAAAAAGTTGGAAACTAAAACATATTCTCCTCTAGGGGTATGGGTAACCAAATTTTGGTATAGGAATATAATGGAATTTAATTATGCCATAAGAAGTTATAAAATGAATAAATTTAAATGAAACTGGGAATATCTTTATGAATTTATGTTGAGCAAAGCTAGCAGAACTGGAGAAAAATTTATAATGATAACATTATAATGAAAAACAACTTGAAAGACTTTAGAAATCTGATCAATGAAACTACCTATGAGACAAAAAAAAATGAAGATGAAGCATACTACTCAGCTCCTGACAAAGAGGTAATGAATTTAAAATGCAAAAAGATACATGCAATTTTTGCATATGGGAAATATATGCATTTTCTGGAGTATTTAAATATACTTTAAGAGTGTTTTTAATTTGTTCGGGGGAAAGGGAGTAGTAGGAAAGACTTTCTTTTTTCTTTTAAAGGGTGACTTTGCTTCTCCCAAGGTCAAGAAGTTATTTCCTAGGATGATGATCATGCCTATAGAGCTGTTGACTAGGGTGAAGTGGAAAGGATTTTTACTCAGGGCTCCAAAATTTTAAGGGTGCTAATCAAACTTGTGCTCCATGAATAGGCAGAAACTGAATTTAGCCTATGATAGCAAGGCAGTCACCCAGACAGCTGCTTCTAACTCACTTGGTCCCCTTCACCCACCTCTTATTGCACATGCCCCAGGTGAGCTCCCCCTTGACCATACTCTGTCTCTGTCTGTCTCCCATAGGTGGACTCCCTAGCCACAGTATCACAGTGTCTAAGGCTCTTCCCTGCCCTCCATGGAGTACTGTATATCGAGGTCCAAAATCTCTTCTCTACTCCCCACCCACCACACCCCAATTGCCACTCGAGCAAATTTGTCTTGAAGAGTTGATTTAAGGGTACTTCGTGGTGCTTCTCCCAAGCAACAGCATTAATACATACATTTCTATATCTGTGAATGGTAGGGGGAAAAAAAGGACTTTAAAATCAGATTTTTAAAAGAGTTTTGTGGGTGGGGGGGTGGGGGGAGTAAAAACTGCATTTTAAAAGTATGGGCAAAACAGATAAACAGAAAAGTAACTCTTTTCTGAATCCACCAGGACCACCACTTAAGCTAGCTCCTTTCCAAGAGAAGAGGCAAAGGTAGTTCCAGCAGTGTCAGAGTCTCAGTACCTTTATCCAGACAGGAGCTGGAATGAAAACTTAAGCACTGAGAATTAGCATAAAAGTTCCAGCATGCATTAGGAGAGTGACGACCCTGGCTCCAGGCAACATAACAATTGCAGAAAAGTTTGGGATTTTGCAAGCGCTAACTTGGCAATGCTTTCTAAACGGACAATGTCTCTTTGCCGTTGTTATTATCAGTGTTTGTTTCCGATGCCCCAAGCACTGGAAAATGGCCCAATTAGGATTAGGACATCTACCCCAAAGGCTAGCCATCCACAAGCATTCTGTGGCCTCCAAAATGTCGACAAAGAAATCTTATCTTCTTACATCTGTACGTTGCCTCTTCTCTTCCTGAATATCTGCACTGGTAGGTCTTTTTCTGGATCTCTGTCATCTCCTTTTTCTAAGTTGGCCGCACAAGCCCAAGAGTGAACATCCATCCTAATAAATATTTGTCAAATGCATCCCAAGAGCCTAATAAGAAAGGAAGTCTTTATGTAATACTGTGACTGACTCCTACTCCCCCATCCAAAATATCTTCAATTAATTTGAGCTTCATTGCTACATTAAAAAAAGATGGTTTTAGGGTACTGGTGATTGAGGGAATAAAGATGGGAAAGAAGGTGCAATTCAGTCAAATATTCATTTAATATGTTGGAAGGAGGGCAACTAGGTGGTACAGTGGACAGAGCACTGGGCCTGGAGTCAGGAAGACTCATCTTCTTGAGCTCAAATCTGCTCTCAGACGCTTACTAGCTGTGTGACCCTGGCAAGTCACTGAACTCTGTTTATCTCAGTTTCCTCATCTGTAAAATAATCTGTAGAAAGCGATGGGAAATCACTCCAATATCTTTGCCAAGAAAACCCCAAATGAGTGAGGGGGATTCACAAAGAGTCAGATACAGCTGAAAAATGATTGAAGAAAATATTAGAAAGTAGCAAAAGAAAAGACATTGATTTAAATTCCAGATCTTCCCATTTGCTAAGTATGTAATTTTAAGCAAGTCACTTTACTCTGCGTCTCAGTTTAGTCACCTTTAAACAAAAATTTTCCAACTCTGAAATCCTATGAGCCTACATTTCTTGAGTACCTAGTGATATTCCTAACAGGCATTTTTTGCTGGAGCTCAGATAGGGCTGGGGAAAGCCTTAGGAATTCCATCCACATCGAGTAATGAAGGAGCAGGTATTTGAGCCAGTCTTGCCCTGTTCTCAATGCCTGTGTGCCCTAGTCAGACCAGCCCAAACGTTTTGTGAGCTGTGGTGCAATTTTTTTCTTTTTCTTTTTTTTTAGGTAATTGGATTTAAGTGACTTGCCCACGGTCACACAGCTAGTACATGTCAAGTGTTTGGTCTGAGGTCAGATTTGAACTCAGGTCCTCCTGACTTCAGGGCTGGTGCTCTATCAGCTGTGCCACCTTGCTTCCCCATGGTGCAATTTTTGAAAAGGGTAAGAGCAGTGGCTGAACTGTCATGATTGGGGTTTCCTCTCTTGTCTTTCTTGGTCTATTATTTATGTCCTTGACTTCGATACTTCTGGAGACAACAGGCAGTAAAGAACTTAGATGGCTTGTTTATTTGGTTTCATCTGGTGGTCATAGTCCCTGCACAAGTTCTTCTCTGCTTGAGAATCAGTAGACACGGTTATCCTAAAGGACATTTATGCTGCTTACATGTCTGTGGATTCAGGCTCAAGGTATCTGATTCTCATGACTGTACTCAGTCTCCTATGACTGCAAAGGCTGACCACTAATGACAAATCTCCTCAAAGCTTCATGCTAGCTGTGGGCATGCAACTACGGGTGCCATATTGCTTACCGCTTTCCGTATGCCTAGCTACTGAATAGTTGCTTTCCAAAATTATCAGTTGTCTAAATTCAACCTCTGTCCATCAAAAAAGTGCTTTTAACATATATAGGGGTGGAGTAGTAAAGACAGTAAGTAGTTGAAAATACTTGTTGACTATTTGATAGTTTTGGGCTTAGAGCTAGGAAGATGTTCAGATCCCATCTCAGAATTATATTATGAGCATGATGCTGGGCAAATCTGAGTCTCAGTTTCCTCTTTTACAAAATGAGGGATGACAATATCTATAGTACTCACATGACACAATGTATCTCAAATCCTTTGTAAACCCTCAAGCTCTATGTAAATACCAGTTATTGTCATCGTTATTGCTAAAGTGATTCCCCACTTAAAAGATTGTTCACTGTAATGAAGAAAGCCAGTTATTTGACATGTAGACTAAACACCAAATTGAATAACTAAAGGTCTTACTGGCCAATTTTGTTTTCCTGATGTCATGGCTATAACTGGAGCCAAGTGTCAATATCTCATTCCTGAAGGTTCTGAGGTTGGGGATGCCTATGAAGTAAGACATTAAGATAAAGAGCCAAAGGTTGGCTTTGGATGGAAATGAGGCAGGCATTGTAGCCAGAGGGGAGATGCCACCGACAAATGAAGGGTACAGTGGGACAAGGAGATACATACATGATGGCAAGCAGAGGAGAAAAAGTACTTCTCATCTCCATGTCTGGCATGGCCCTGCCTATATCCCTGCTCTTCTACTAGCAGAGAGCCAGCTGGGATATGAATTAGTTGGGAGGTCCTTGTCAGTGCCAGACCATCAAATAAAAAAAAAATCAGCCATTGTATGAACTGCACACATGAGCAGTTATCTCAGAGGTCCCTAAATATTGTTATATTACATGCTGTCAGCCAATTATCAGGAGAGAACTGTATGTTATTATCTGCATTCCTTTGCTTTGATAGAAGATAGGCAAGGGGTGCTAAAAATTAATTATGCCTTTTCCAGAAATCTTAATTTTGGAAAAGGACTATATAGGTCTTGGGGAAGTCTAGGTCTAGAAGAAGGAATGGACTTTCAGCCGCACTATAAGTGTTCTACAATATATTTCTTATTCCTTCAAAATAATGCCTAGCCTAAAGTCAGGAGGACCTGAGTTCAAATCCGGCCTCAGACTAAACACTTGACACTTACTAGCTGTGTGACCCTGGGCAAGGCACTTAACCCCAATTGCCTAAAAAAACAAACAAAACAAAAAAACAAAAACAAAATAATGCCTAGCAAAGTACCTGGCACATAGCAAGCTCTTGCTAGATTGTCACCATTCATCCTTTGTTTTTGAGGAGGACCAGTGACATCACAAATGCTGACTTTCTAATGAAGGCTGTGGAAAGAAGTAAATATACATACATACATACATACATACATACATACATACATACATATATACATATATATATATATATACCACATACATACATACATACATACATACATATGTATATATATATATACACTTTAATGAAATATGCCTATATGTTCCTATGAGAGTGACAATTCCATTATGCCAAGATCAAGAGAATAATGAAAAGTATCATCTTTTGGGGGGGAGGGGAGGGCGGTGTTCCTCTAAATAAAAGCTCAGAGTGATTTTGATTGGGCAAATCCGTAATCACCATACTCATTTCACGGAGTCAACTCAAGAGCACCCAGTGAGAGGGAGAGCTAGGGAATAAGAGATCACTCTCTCTAAGAAACATAAGAAGGTTGTCATTCCTCTGTCAATTTACCCTCAAAGGGATAAGTAAATTGCCAAGGTGAACATGAGTCTTCCTGGGTCCAATTCTTTTTGGTGTACAGCATTGGGCTAGTATCTTGCAAAAGCACATAGGGGCTGAATATATAGACGACTTTTTTGGTCTGCATTTGCAACTTTATTGGCATCAGGAAATATCACTGTGAAAAGTACTTCCATCAATAAATACACAATTTGTCTATAACTTATGCTGTTAGAGAAGTGTCTAGGACACCAAAACACTAGGTAGGCTTCTCAGGGTAATGTAGTCATTATGTGCCAGAGATAGGACTTATACCTATGTCTTCATGACTATAAGGCTGGCCTTCTCTTCACTATACCTCATTGCCTTAATTAACAAAAGCAGGCTCCATGATATTCCAGTTTAATGGTCCTACACATGATTCTGACTACATTTAAGTGTCTTTTGAAGTTACAATTCATCTTCTATGCTACCTACAAGTTCTCCAAAACACCAAGCTCAATCTTCCTCAGTTTAATTTGTCTTTATTAAGAGATTTCAGTAAGTAATGAAAAAGAAAGAGAAAATTAGTTCTGGTCAAGACTCTACCTGAGACCATGAACTCTTTAAAAATGGGTTTTCAGATTTTCTTGAGAATTCTTATTAGAAAAATCTATTTCAACTTGGTGAAAATGGATTTGCACAACCACTGAGCTCTTCTCTTTACCTCCATGAGAGCTGCTGGTTTATCTAAAAACATGGAATAAACATGTATTCCTCTGAGTGCCCAAGTACTATTTTTCCCAACACATTGCAAGCTGATGGTGAGAGGGGCATAAATAAAAGGAAAAGGGAGTGATGGAATAGCATAACTGGCTACATTCTATCTTAATTAACAAAAATCTTGAACCCTAACCTCCCCATAACACATGCATAGTGCCAGGAGAATGGTGGGTCTATCAATGAGGGCTCTGGCATATTGGGAGAACCCAACAAGAAAGTCAACTAAGTGTTAGACCTGCTGTCAATTTCAACATCTTTGAAAGGAGTTATTTCAGGTCACAGCCTATGGAAGCTTAAGCAGTACAGTTCAAGTTACAACAAAATTTTCATTATATTGCCCTAAAACTTTCTTCATGTATTCAGAACTTTCTGAAAAATTCACCATTCAGGATAAACATGTCTGAATGGATTCTCATCCAGCAGTGCTTTTCTTTGTGAAGATTATTGAGTTAGCATCTATTAGCCTCTTCATAACTAGAGCAATAAGAGAAATATCTCCTCCTCCTCCTTTTACTATAACGGTTTTGAATAAATGTAACATAAAAAGATGAATATTTATAATCTTCAACTTTTATGGGAAGTTAGGGCTTGAAAGAGAATGGCTATGACATCTGCTGAATGAATACAATATAAATGATGAAACCCTAACAGAGCTCTTAGTTCCCCCAGGTCAGGAGCTATGGTGAGATCAGTTGTTTGTTTCAGCTAATGTCAATAAGTCAAAGAACTGTGACTGTGGAAACTCTGTTACAGGTTGCAAATCTCAAATGATTTATAACTTATAGTCTCAGAGAGTTGCCTGAGGCTCGAAGGTAAAGAGATGCTGATGGTAGCAGAGGTAGGGAGAATCAGGGCCGGGATTTGTATCCAGAGCTTCTTGATGCCATTCTAGGACGCTAACTGCTTTGTGCTGCTTCACGTTACATGTGTAAATATCAACCGTGTGTGTGTGTGTGTGTGTGTGTGTGTGTGTGTGTGTGTTAGCAAGAAAAAATGACCAAATAATTAACCTTATCTGAACAATTGAATTCTAAGATCAAATTAATACTATGCAATCCTGGCCAAGATGGTTGACTGAATGGGAGGCAAACTGCCCAGTTGCCACATACCTATTCCAGAAAAATCCTGGAATTTGCACCAAACCAAAAAATGATTAAGAAATCTAATGAGAAACTGTATCATGTGCCTTGTTCCACCTGAGAATTGCACAGTATTGCTATAGTAACAGAAGATACCAAAAAGGCTAATGTATTCCCAGACAAACCAGCCCAACTTCCTATCAGAACCAGTGCTGGGACAGACATATGTAGTCTACAAGATTTTGTGTCTGGAGGTAGGAAGAGTGCAGAGACCCAGGAAAGGTAGAAAGCTCCAGAGAGTGAAAGCAACCACAGTAGCATGGAAGCAATTAAGACTGGGACAGACTGAGTATCTGGAGTCTAAGAGGACCCTAGCACTCTGTCGTGATACACCATAGAAAGCTCTGAAGGACTCTAAACCTCAAAGAACCAGGGGAGTTTTAGTCCAGGAGGTGGAGATAAGAACAGAACCACAGGGAACCTAGTGAGAGGCCAAGTAAGGGCTACCCAGTCCAGCCAAAAGCACAGCAAAGGAAAGAGCCTGGTGCTGACACGATTCAGCAACTGGGGGTGGAGATATTTGCAAAACAAAGAAAATACCAACCAGTGCAAAAGTTATTATAGGTATGGAAATTCCCCAAAAGAAAAGAAAGTCACTGTATAACAACTGCAAGCAATAACCTAAAGGGGAAAAAATGGATTCTCCAAAAGGACTATGTGAATAACTAGAAGAAATGAAGTAGGATATAAAAAATGAAAATAAAAAGTTTTGGAGAAAAGAGTTGGAAAGAGAATAAATAGCTTAGAAAAGAAAGTGATAAACCTTCCCCAAGGATTCCCTAAGAACCAGAATAGAACAAAAATTCAAAATTTCATAAAAGCATCAAGCGATATTAAAACAGCTTCAAAAGATGAAAAAATAGAAGAAAATATAAGTATAAAAAACAATGAACCTGGAAAAAACCAACAACAGCACAGATTGATACTATATTCTAAGAAAGCATCAATAAAAACTGCCCAAATCTATTAGAACCTTAGGGTTGTGAAGAAAGACTCCAAAGAGCACTTCCTGAAAGAGAATCGTCCCAGGAAGGACGCAGCCCAAATTCAGAGATCCCATATCAAAGAGAGAAAAAAAAAAGATTAGCTACATCCAGAAGAAGATATTCAAGCATCAAATAATCAAAGTAAGGTAAGGTTTATAAGAGAATACATTGTAGTTCAGAAGTTGTCAAAATGTGATCCAAAGACTCAGGTGTTCCCAAGACCCTTTCATGGGTCCATGAGGTCAACACTACTTTCATAACAATACTAAGTTGACAAATAGGCATCCCTTTTCCAACTATCCTATAGAGGTCAGACTTTCCAAATATCCAAATGGATATCCAAATATCCCTTTGAGGCCAGATTTTCTTCAACTAATGCAACATATCACAACCAATTTAATGCAGAAGCAGATAGGAGGATCCAGCCTGTTCTATTAAGCTAGACATAAAAGAAACTTATAAAAATTTGTAAAATGATGCTACTCTTCTCACTCTTTTTTTGTTTTGGAAAAATAGTTATTTTTCATAAAAATGTATTATTTGTTAATACATGACGAATTTATTATTGATGCTTTAAATGAATTATATATATGTATGTGTATATGTATGTATATATGTGTGTGTGTGTGTATATATATACATACATATATATACATATATATACATATATAAACAGTTTTAATTTCCAAAACAATAAATATTGATAGATATAATCCAAATAAAATTTCCTTGGTGTCATCAATAATTTGTAAGAGTGTAAATGGGTTCTGAGACCAAAAGATTTAAAAGTGCTGCTTTATGTGATTAGAAGTAAATGGGAATATGGGAACTGGAGATGCTTCTCATCTTTAAATGTCTTGTGAATTGGGGATCTAATATCCACTTTAGGTTTGTGGATGGTGTTTCATTGTCACAATCTTGGGTATTAATATTTTTGTTTTCTTGTCTCTTCAAAATCACTCATGTTATTTAAATATTCATTGTAGACATTAGTAGAAAATAATTCATAGCAAAAAACAATATAAAGGCAAAGATTAAAGTATGTACACTTCTAATATGAAATAATCAACTGAATCCGCATCCTCAATGAGCAGATATGTTCAGTGATTTATTCTAGACCAAGAAGCAACCATCTTTTTGCTGTGCAGTTTCAACCAATTACTAGTGTTTCTCTGCATCAGCTAAATGCACATATTGCTTGCAAACAACATAGATAACAATGTGGATAGATTCTTGGTGTCCATATTTTGCCTTCATGTTAACTCTCCAATGGCTTTTGCAGAAATCTAGGATTCTGTAAAAGCATTTGGCCCATTTTTTTTTCCAATTTTAGGGTCTATCTAATACAAACTCAGGAACCTATTCTTCTCCATTTGCACATTTAGCATTGGTCTTTCCATACTGGTCCCTTCTGAGTAATACCAGTGCAACATAAAAGATCTAAAATGTCCAATTCTTTCATTGCAATTCTCTTGATGTTTGAGTTATATCAGCTGCAGGGATCAGCGATTTATATCAAGATAGCCAACAGCAATGGAACAGACTTATTCTTCCACCGTAGATAGCCTCCTTGCCTTTTTCTTAGATTAAACTTAAATATTTCCCCCTTAAATAAAACATCTCTGGGGAGAGGGAATCTCAATATATGTGATAACAATAATAATAATAAGCTGAAGACTAAAATGTAGTATGTTGAAGAAAAGTGGAAAACACACTAGTTGTAGAATCAGAAGACTTGTGTTCAAATCCTGACTTTGCCAGTGATTACCCTTAGACAATTTATTTAACCTATGTGGGTACTAGTTTCTTCATCTATAAAAAGATGGAGTTGGACTAGGTGACCTTTAAGGATCCTCATGGCCCTAAATTCATGTTTTTCTTGTCCTTAAATCTCATATAAGCCTTTCTGCATTCTATGAAATTAACATCACCTCCCACCAAACAACTATCATGAGCCATCATCACCTCCTGGGTCACAGAGGGCTATCCTTTAGTAAAATGTGGTTAAATAGTACGGCATCTCTTCTGGAGATATCGCATAAAATCTGCAACAGCTATCTTTTTTTTGGAGGCAATTGGGTTTAAATGACTTGCCTAGGGTCACACAGCCAGTAAGTGTCTGAGGCCATATTTGAACTCAGGTCCTCCTGACTATAAGGCCAGTGCTCTATCCACTGCCCCCTACAACTATCGTTTTTAAAAAAAAGATCCCTAGAAGGACATGTGTCCTTCGTCCTCTAGTGGGAAAGTTCAGAGTGAAAATCTTGCTGAATTCTTAACCATGATTGAATCTGCTTCTAATGGAGTCTTCTTCTAGATTCAACCTTTCCATCACATATATGACCTTGGGCCAGTCTCTAAGTTCTTTTAAGCTCAATTTATTCATTTAGAAAATGACACTTTGAGAGCGTGAGCCTCATGGTCCCTTCTGACCCAAATATTGCATGATTTTATTAAAAATGTGTTTGTTTCTGGCCGTTAGCAAGCAGCGCCAAAAATGTCACTACCCATGCACAAATACAACTTTTTTCTATGTCAATTGCACCTTTCACAAGATGTCCCCCCGAGGGTCTCTGCAGACCACATTAATACTGTAGACAGAGTAGAAGCTGTCAAAGAATTCCCTTCAGATCTGTCTCTGGTAGCTTCCTTCCCCCCCAAAAAAAAATCCTTATCATAGTGCTCTGTGAGAGCAACCACTGAGCCCTCAGCATTAAACAGAGCACAGCGGCAAAGCATTTCCTAAGGATGTTAATGATGTCAGAGACTGGTAGAATTTAGCAAGTCCCAAGATCTTGTCATTTTGTCTTCTGGGACACAAGTGGAAAATGCCCATGTTTCTTCCCCTTTTAACACTTCCCTCCCAGAAAGTAAATGGTGATTCTCCTAAATAATCTGATCTAAGGAAGAAGATGAAATAAAATCCAACTCAGGCAAGGTTTATTAAATATCTACTCTGTGTAGAACATTCTAAGGGATGTTGAGAAAGATGCCAAGACTACACAAAAGAATCCTTTCTCAGAGACTGTTTCTCAATTGCCCTAAATAAGTTAGAGTCAGGTATGCTCTAATTTTTCAGTGAAATGAGGAGTTGGGGGTGGGGTGGAAGTAAGGATTACACCTCCCAAAGCTAACCGAGCACTATAATTAAGAGGTAGAGTTATTCATTCATATAAAAAGCACCCATAAAGTACCTATCATGTGCCAGGTACTGAGCTAGACACTGAGAATATGAAGGGGGGAAAAATAAGCACTGTGCCTACCCTCAAGGACCTTATATTCCATTGGAAGAAAACAACATGTACACAGAGAAATCAATATAAAATAAAATCAAAGTAAATCCAAAATCATTTCAGGAGAGGGGAAGGAACTAGCATTTGAAATGAGGCAGGAGTGGAGATCAGGATAGTCCTTGAATACTTGAGCTCAATATTGAAAGAAGCTAGGAATGTCAAAAGGAAGAGATGGATTAAATAGTAGGTAGAATATTAGACTCAGAATCAGAAAGACCTTGGTCCAAAGCCCACATATGGCATGTAACAGCTGTGTGAACAAGAGCAAGTAACTTCATGTCCCCAGGTTCCTCATCTGTAAAATGGAGCCATTCATACTTCACAAGGTTATGGTGAGGCTCAAGTAAAATAATATCTATGAAATGCTTTGCAAGCATTAGAGTATTATATCAATCCCAAATATAGATGTATATACACATATATATACATGTATCACTGTATAGACACCAGTATGTATATGTAAATTATATGAATGCATATGTATATGTGTTTATTATATGTATATACACATGTCATTTCCTCCTAAAAGAACAATTGAAAAATCATGAAAGCTGATATTTCCCATTGACGTGGAGAGCCAATATAACTCAGTACAATGGGATTAAATGCTATAGAATTTACATGAAGGGAAGGGAAAGAAATAAGCATTTGTATAATACCTACTAAGTGCCAGGCATTATGCTAAGCACTTTGCAAATATTATCAAATTTGATCACTTAGGATATTCTAGGAATATTTGTCTACCTATAAACCTATACATATACACAAATCTATACAAATATGCAAATAAGTCATCTAAAGGATGGTGGCATCATCACTCCCTAGTGGAAGGGTTCAGAGTGAATCTTGGGACATTCTTAACTACCAGTGAATCTGCTTCTAAAGGTTCCTGCTTCTATCTCTGCCACCTTGGGCCAATACCTCAAACTTTCTCAACCTCATATATAGAAAAAGGATTGAATGGAATTGTGATTTCATTGCTTCCCGATGCCAAAAATTGCTCTGTTTGTGCAGAAGTGCACTTCCTCTGCAAGCGAAGGTCTTAGAATTGCCTAGAGCACTGAGAGGTTAAGTGATTTGTCAATTATTATGTATTAGAAGAGGGAACTTTACCTCAGGTGTTCTTGACATTAAGGCCAGCTCTCTGTCCACAGCCCCAGAGACTTCCTCTCTCTATAAATATCAAGTATGGATCAATATGTGTATGTATGCATGTATATACGTATGTGCATATGTGTGTGTGTGTGCGCACATGCGCGTATCTGTGTATACAGAGAGACAGAGAAAGATTGATGACATTCAAATGCCAGCTTACCATTTATGTAGTCAAAACACCATTATCTATATAGCCTTTGGCAAATCATGATATCCCTGAGCCTCAGTTTCCTCCTGTATAAAATATGAGTTGAACTTGATGGCATCTTAAGTCCCTTCTAGAACTGTTCTAGAACTTCTAGAATAATCCTACTATCCCCACTGCATGCAGGGGCATCAGAAGCCCAGAGAGTCGGGAAATACATTTTGTAGTTCTAAGTCTTTCCCCTTGCCTGGAACATCCCTCCTCTTCATCTCTACCTACTTGCTTCCCTTCAACTCAAACTCCACAATCTAAATGGAACCTTTTCTGGTCCACTTCCACTACAGGGCCTCTGCTGTTGCCTTCCATATGCATTTACATTCCATCTATTCTGTATGTATCTTAGATGTAGATAGTTGTTTGCATATTATATCTGCCATTAGAACCTAACTTCCTGGAGAGTGGGGACTGTCTTTTGCCTTTCTTTGCATCCCTAGCACTTAGCACAGCTCCTGGCCCGTGTTAAGTGCCTATTAACTGATTATACAGGGTGATCCAAAGGAAAGATTGGGAATCCCAAGCCCTTTTGACAGATGAGACTTCACACTCAGTTGACTCCCACTCCCATACTGTGCACTTGCTGGTTTTTGTACTATCCCTTTTTGCTGATTCAGAGTAAACTCATTACACTCTAGTAACACAGCCGGTCAAATTTTAAAGCCTTCAGATGCCATAGAGAAAGCCCTAGAGTGAAGTAGGAAGGATTCAATGAACTGCTAAGATTACTGTTATGAAGCATAGCCTTTGCACCTGTTCAGGGAAAAGTAAGTTGCAAAGCCATGTACAAAAGAATTGAAAATCTTTATGAAGCTCCTCCTCAGTGGCTTCATAGCATATGTATTTACTCCATTTCTAAAATCATTCAGTGCTTTATTAGTTTGCCCAACTCTAATCACTGTTTTCTAGACCCCAAGCTGCCAAAACTTTCAGGTCAAAGAATATTCCCTTCTGGATTCCCAACACCAAATGATTGCAAACCCAATAGGTCCTTGGAGATGAAGAGCTGTGATTAAACCTGGCAACTCCCAGCAGCCATATGAAAAGCACATAGGCATTAAGGCCATCATCACACAGTGCCATGTACATGCTTGCTCTTTGTGCCATTGCAACGTGGTTGTGTTTTTATTATTATTAAAAATGTATCAGTCTGAGGTACAATTACTACCACAGAGTAACATAATAAAAGGGAAAGAGAAACAGAAATCCCAATGCAATATAAACACACTGCTGCTGTTTAAATGTACACACTGAATAATACATAATAAAAGGTTTGGGTTCTCTAAGAAAAGGTTTCAATCTTTTGTATTTTATATGATGGGTAGGGAAAAGAAAAACAAAAGTAGTAAGAACTGCAGATATTAGACCACAGGGAAAAGAACAAGAAAACCAACACGGAAAAACAGAATTTCATAATAATGACAATTAAAAGAAATGAAGGAACAAATACAATGAATGGATAAACAGATGAATGAATAGAGAAATAAATTAATGGATGGATAGATGAACAAATAAATGGATGAGTAGATGAAAAATAAATAAAATTACATTTTAAGTATCTTGCACATATCAAGTAATCATTTAAATGCTTGTTGGTTAGAATTAGATGTTGACAAATACCATAATATCTGTACTCCACAATTCCTAGGGATTAAAAGAATGTGCATTGAAACAAAATATATACATATGCACAACTCATTTTTTTCCTTATAAATACTGCAAAGATCTTCAATGAACTCAATTAGCAGTATTTAAAAGTGGCGACAATTTCTGAAGTATATATTATAATAACTAGTTTTAGACACTTGATAAGGTGATAAAATGTGCTGGGAATAATTCGTCATGCCAGTGCCCTGTGTTATTGGCTTACAGGAGGAAATGGTGATTTATAGGCAGGTTTTCCCCCATCTTTTGAGGCTTCTCTAACTTCCTTCTCTAATTCTTCCTTATGCTACAAAGTTGGTCCTGGGTTCTAGAAGATCCATACAGAAAAAGAGCCTTGGTACTGATGAAACCTCAGTACATGCCTCATACAGCTGTCTGGTCAAGAATCTCTAGATTCGTAAAGACTCATCCCTCAAAAGTTCCCATTCTATTAAACCCAGTTATAGTTGGAAATGATATTCTATCTCCCACCCTTATGTCTTTGCCTAGGCTGTATCCATGCATGAAATGCTCTCCTCCTCATGTCTACCTCTTGAAATCCATCACTCCCTTTAAAGAAGGATTCTGGTGCCACTTCCAAGATAAGGGCTTTTCACACAATAAAGTCAGATCTACGTAATTGGAAAAACATCAGTTGCTCATGGGTAGGCCAAGCTAATATAATAAAAATAACAATGCTACCTAAGCTAATTTACTTATTCAGTGCCACACCAATCAAACTACCAACAAATTATTTTGTAGAGTTAGAAAAAAATAATAACGAGATTCATTTGAAGTAACAAAAGGTCCAGAATATCAAGGGAACTAATGAAAAGAAATTCAGGGGAAGGTGGCCTAGCCATTCCAGATCTTAAATTGTGTTATAAAGCAGCAGTCATCAAAACTACTTGGTACTGGCTAAGAAATAGAGTAGTGGATCGGTGGAATAGGTTAAATATGCAAGACACAGTAGTCAATGACTGTAGTAATCTATTATTTGATAAACCCAAAGACCCCAGCTTCTGGGATAAGAACTCACTATTTGACAAAAACTGCTGGGAAAACTGGAAAAGAGTATGGCAGAAACTAGGCATAGATCAAAATCTCACACCATGTGCCAAAATAAAGTCAAAATGGGTTCATGATTTAGATATAAAGGCTGATACTAAAAAGCAAACTGGGAGAGCAAGGAAAAGTTTACCTATCAGATTTATGGAGAACAGAAGAATTCATGACCAAACAGGTGATAGAGAACACTATGAAACCCAAAACGGATAACATTGATTACATTAAATTGAAAAGATTTTGTACAAACAAAGCCAGTGCAACCAACATTAGAATGAAAGTGGAAAATCGGGAAAGAACTTTTATAACCAGTATCTCTGATAAAGGCCTAATTTCTAAAATATGTAGAGAATTAAGTCAAATTTGTAAGAATATAAGTCATTCTCAGTTGATAAACAGTCAAAGGATATGAACAGACAGTTCTCAGATGAAGAAATGAAAACCATCCCATAGTCATATGAAAAAATGCTCTAAATCACTATTGATTAGAGAAATGCAAATCAAAACAACTCTGAGGTACCACATCACACCTATCAGATTGGCCAACATGACAAAACAGGAAAATGATAAATGTTGGAGAAGATGTGGGAAAATTGGAACACTAATGCATTGTTGGTAGAGTTGTGAAATGATCCAACCGTTTTGGAAAGCAATTTGGAACTATGCCCAAAGGGCTATAAAAAATGTGCATGCCCTTTAACCCAGCAATAGCACTTCTAGGGCTGTATCCCAAAGAGATCATACAAATGGGAAAAGGACCCACATGTACAAAGATATTCATAGCAGCTCTTTTTGTGGAGGCAAAGAATTGGAAATTGAGAGGATGCCCATCAACTGGGGAATGGATGAACAAGTTGTGGTATATGAATATAATGGAATACTATTGTGCTATAAGAAATGATGAGCAGACAGACTTAAGAAAAACATGGAAAGTCTTGTATGGTCTGAAGCAGAATGAAACGAGCAGAACCAGGAGAAAACATTATACACAGTAACAGACACATTGTGTGATTACTAATATCAATAGACTTAACCCTTCTCAGAAATTCAAGAATCTAAGACATCTCCAAAGGCCTCATGATGGAAAATGATATCTACATCCAAAGAAAGAACTATGGAGTGTTAATGCAGATTGAAGCATACTATTTGCTCTTTTTTTTTCCTTCTGTTGTGTTTTGCTTCCTCTTTCTGATGGTTCCTCCTACTGATTCTAATTCTTACAACATCACCAATGTGAAAATATGTTTAATAGGAATGTATATGTATAGCCTCTATCAGATTTCGCACTGAGTTGGGAAGGGAGGTGGGGAGGGAGGGTGAGAAAAATTTAAAACTCAAAAGCATATGGAAGTGATTGTTGATAAGTCAAAATAAGTTAATAAAATTTAAAAAAAAAGATAAGGGCTTTCCTGATCCTGCCACACACACTATTTGTTAGTGGTCCCCTCCCAAAATTAATTTTTTTTTCTTTACATTTAGGAGATGACATAAAAAAAAATAATTTATCAGAGACAGCATGTCATAATGGATAAAGAGCTGTCCTTGAAGCCAGGAAGATACAGGTTTCAAGTCTGCCCATGACACTTACTGGCTGGATGACTAAGCAAGTCATTTACTCTTGTCATATTTTAGGCAACTCTATAAGACTCCAAGTTGTAGCAAATGTACTGACCTTCATTGATCGAGAGAGTTTCCTCTAGAAGGGAAATCATAAGTCCAGCTCCTATTTCTTATGTTCTTTGTATAGGAAACGTAACCAGGTACAGTGGATAAAGCGATGGCTCTGGAGTACAGAAGACCTGAGTTCAAGTCCTATCTCTGACACTATGGGATCATGGACAAACTAGACAGCAAACTCTCAGAGCACCACAAAACTCTGACTTTAGGTGACAGATGAGTTGCTGAATGGCATTGAGGGAGGATATTTCCAGAATGAAATTCCCTACGTTGATAAAATCCCAGATCTGGACAAAAAGAAATTATTTCCTTTATTTACTTACACGTGTACATGTTGTATCTCCTCCTTCCCCACCTCCAGCCCCCAGCAGAATGTAAATTCTCTGAGGTCAGGGATTGTTTCATTTTTGCCTTTCTATCCTCAACATCTAACAGAGTGTTTTGCATACAGTTAAGCACTGAAGAAAAGCTTGTTTAGTTTAAATGAATGAAAAATTCCTACTAATGGGTTGTAATCTGTGTCAAACCCATTCATTCAATAAATACTTATTAAGCACCTACTGTGTGCCAGACACTGTGCTAAGAAATAGAGTCAGCAAAAAAAAAAAAAGATAAAAGACAGTCTCTGCACTGGTCCGCCATGTTCCCAAAGATCTCCCAATCTAATGAATGAGACATCATGTCAACAGCTATGCACAAACAAGCTATCTCCAGGATAAATTGGAAATAAGAAACAAAAGGAAAGCATTGGGGTTTTTTTTGTTTTTGTTTTGGGGGGGGTTTAGGCAATTGGGGTTAAGTGACTTGTCCAAGGTCACACAGCTAGTAAGTGTCAAGTGTTTGGTCTGAGGCTGGATTTGAACTCAGGTCCTCCTGACTTCAGGGCCAGTGCTCTATCCACTGCACCACCTCACTGCCCCCAAAAGCGTTAGTTTTAAAGGAGGATTAGGAAAGGCTGGATTTCTGAAGAGAATAGAATTTTAGAAAGGACCTGCAGGAAGTCAAGGAAGCCAGGAGACGGAGATCAGGAGGGAAAGCAATCCAGGTATGGGGAATTCCAATGAAAATGCCCAAAGTTGGAAGATGAAGCACTGAGGTCTAGGCACAGTGAGAAGGACAGTGTTACTGGATCTCAGAATTCATAGGCAGCAGGGAAGGAGGAGGGATCTTGTAATGTGCTAAATTAAAAAGTTCACTTGATAATATTTCTATCTTTTACCCATTCATTGCATTCCCACTTACTCATTCTTAAGCCCAAGTGAACTGGCTTATATAAATCATGAGACAATTCTCAGACTACTGTCGGCTCCCTAAAACCTCCATAACACTTCTTTGTATGGTATTTAAGCATGGATTGTTTTGTTATCTTAAGTTAACCTCCCACACATGTCAGGGTGAGAAACAGACAATCCCTGGGTGGGGAGGGAAGCAGAGATGAGGTTCCGAAGTCCAAAGTCAGATCTATGCAAGAATAAACCAAAAGTTAAGGTGTAGTTTCCTTGGACCACCAAAATCTAGAGTGCTAAGGTGATAGGAAAGCCAATTATAATGATGAAGATACAGGCCTGGAGTGACTAGCTGATGAGTAAAACATTTGTATCACTCAACCCATCTCCCCTAAGCTTTTATGAAAACCACTCATGTTCCCTGTTTCAGCCCAAGCCCTGAGCTGATTGTCCCTCTCTGCTCTCCATCCCCCAATCACCCAAAGGACCTGCCCAGGTTGGTCGTACCCTCTCTTGATTCAACTACTAAACCTTAAGATAAAACAATGAACTCCATTGCCGACTGGCTTATAAATCCGGTCCTTGCAAAAATGCCAAACTGTTTTAGGAAAGGATTTGATGTGATTGGATGAGTGCCCAAGCTAATCTTTGTGAGCTCACTTTCACCTGGTCTTTTCCTTCTCCGGGCCCCTCCTATTCACCTTTTAGGAACTTCTCTTGTTTTTTGTGCTCTCTTGGGTCCTTCCTGCCTCTCTGTTGATGTTCTTATTTGCATAAGACTTTGGGTTCATATGTATGTGTATATGCATCACTGACACCATAGATACCCCAGCAATTAAACCACCTGTATCAGGCCACCCTGGCTCTTGCTGACTTAGAGGAACAAAATACTTACCCAAGAGAACACTGAGGCTTGCAGGCATCCAATCTAAGGTCCTCTAGCAGTTTCAATTACTAACTCATCAACCGTTTCATAAGCATAGGCTGAAGCTTGTCACTAAAACCAAGCCAGCTCAGTGATCCCACCCCTCAATCCGGATCTGTGGAAGGAATTAACGAAGCTCTCAGTGTGGGGGCACTTACTCTTCAGCAGCTGAGAATGTCAAAGCCCTTTCCAAATGCCAGTCACTTATTAGGGTAGCAAGAAGGCATTTCAATAGGCCCTGCCCCAGGCAGTTCCTCTTCCTTTGTATTCAAAGACGCTGCTGCTGTTACAATGCAGTGGGATCATAACAGGAGGCTTCAAGCTTGAGTTCTTTAAAACAGTGATGGACACCATCCCTATTTATCCGTGCTCCACTCCCAGATGGCCCTAGGAGGTACAGAATATAAGCAAGACAATAGCTTCAACTGCTGCAGGGTGACATCTACTGTTAATTTAAAAGGTCATCATCACGTAGTTAGTACTTTAAATATGAGAAAGAAAATGTTGGCTGGTGTCATCATCTGATGGTTTTCCCAGTTATTTTGTTGATTGGAAAGTCTGTGGGAGATATAGGCAGTGTGGCATTTGTAGTACAAATGCTGGTATTACCAGCAAGACTGGGTTTGAATTCCACATCTTCCCATTTTTACTGGGTGACCTTCAATAAGGCATTTCATTTCTTTGGCTTCCATTTCCTCCATAAAATTCAGGGGTTAGTCCAGCTGGCCCCCTAAGGTGACTTCTAGCTCTAACTTTACGATCCTAGGATCCTATCACAGGGCCAATGAAATGGAAATGCATAGGAGGTAGAATATTATTCATTGATCAGTTCCTATATTGTTTCAGAAGAAAACATGCAGAGATAAATCCTACATTTGAGGCAGGTAGTCAGCCAAAGGAGTCAGCTATTCCAATGGGAACAATGAAGAAAGTTTTGTCACCATCATGAATTCTAAACACGAGTTCTAGGCAGACAAAATATTTTTAATAGCCTACCTAGCGCAATAGTCATTGTTCCATTTTATAACATTGCTTTTTATCAAGCATGTTCCCTGAGGTATTTGTTCTTAGATTCAAGAAATGAAATAAATTGAGTATCCAATACACTCCAAGCAGTTCATTCAGATCCCCAGGACCACTGAAATATCGTGGAAAGTATAATAGGCACAGACTCAAGACACCTGGGCTCCAATCCTGGCTGTAACACTTAACAGCTGTTACTCTTGGGGCTCAGCTTCCTCATCTATAAGGTGTAAGTGATAATTACATATGAGAAAGGTAGTGTGGCCTAGTGCATAATTAGCTGGTCTTGAAGCCAGGTAAACCCAGGTTTAAATCCTGTCCATATTGGCTGGATAACCTTGGGCAAATCACTTACCCTCTCTATACCTCAGACAACTCCACTTTAGAAATATAAACTGCAGAGAAGGAACCCATCTACAATGGTAGAGGAAGTTGATCACTAGACCAGAGGCATCAAGCTGGCAACCCATGAGTCAACAATACTCTCAAGTGCGGCCCAAACCACATTAAAATGGAATTTAGAATATTTAGCAAAATAAAGAAAAATGCAATAAAACAGAGATAATATTACATCTGAAAACTAAGTCAAGATGTGGCTCACAGGGATCCTTATGTACAAATCAGTGACCCTCATTGAGTTTGACACTAGTGCCCTAGATCAATGAAGCACACATCAGATTAAAAAGGAAAAAAAAAAGCATGAAAAATATAGGTGTCAAAGATGTGCGAGGCCTGCTGTCAGGAACTGGGGGAGATACAAAAATTAAATGACAGTTCTTAAGTATCTGTGCAAAGCACTGTGGGGAATATAAGAAAAGTGAGACAGAGTTTCTGACCTTGAAGAGCTTACTGTCTTAATTAGGCAATAAACTATGTGTATACCTATAGTGCCATTTTTATTGTCAAAGTCCTGTGAAGACAGTTAAGAAATCCCAAATTCTAGCTTTTAAAGATTCAGGTTCAGCCTGGGTCCATTAGACTGGAAGCTCTCTGATGGTAGAGACTATCTTTTGAGCATCCTCTTAATAAATGTTGATAAATTGGTTGGTTCTGTCTCCTAAGCCTAAAATGAGAAGATGTATTTTCTTTAAAATTGGCTTGATGGAAATATCGTGAGGTCTTAGAAGGAAATGATCATGAAGAAAATCATGAGAAGTGAGAAGCCCCATTTCCTGGGGCTGGACCATCTGTAAGCAGTTCATACTGAAATTGTTATTCAAATAGATTTGCCACAGGTGGATTTTCTGGCTGCATAATGAGTCTCTGTGTTGAGCATGTTGCATGTTGGGTGTAGACAGACCACAGCTCATCAGATCTGGCTGAAAGCTTAGGAGTAATCAAACCAGAAGACATAAACAGCAGATTCTACTGCTGTCCCTGAGTGAGTAGATGCAGCCTCCAGTAGCATTCCCATATCTGTTCAAACAAGACACCTTTCACCAGCCATCAGAGGGAGCGAGAACCCTCTCTGGAAATCTCTGAAAAATCTACAAAAGTGAAACCTGGCAATGAAACACATTTTAAGCATCCCAAAACAAAGTCCCGTAAGACAATAAGAGAGAAAATGAGCAAATAAAGTACAGGAAAACGTGTAAAGAATAGATAAAGTTATTTCCAGTGGCAAAGATATTAAATTAACAACCACCAAAATCAGGCTTAGGGGAGGGAGTGCTGTTAGAGAAAGATATAAAATGTAATTTACAACTGAGCTCTAGGAGTGAAAAAAGCCAAACGCTGGACCACGAAACCTCAAGCCTGCCCAAAATATCTTAATTTATGTTGAAGGAATTAAGAAAGAACGGGCAGCCAAAAGAACAACAACAAAAAAAACCCCTGCATTTGTGATATACTGATAAAAAACATTTAATTGTAAGAATTGAAACCATTTACTGAAGAGGACAGAAAATACTAAACAGAAATATGCATTAAAAAAATAGAAGGGCTCTATTAGAAAATATATATTTAAACAGTCAGGAATATAAGAAAAGCCAAAAAATTTTATTCATATAACACTTAAGAATTTACTGCCTCTGAAGGCTAAAGATCTGGGTTCAAATCCTATCTGTGGCATTTCCTTCAGACAGATCACTAAGCTTCTCTGGGCCTCAGTTTCTTCATCTATCGTATGAGATAGTTGTATTAGGTGTCCTTCTTGGTGTTTTAAAAAAGTATGTTTCAATCTCATTTACTCCTCACAACACGGTATGAGGTAAGGAGAACAAGTATTATTACAGATGAGCAAAATGAGGTTCAGAGAGCTTTTGGTAAGCTATTTAATGAGTTTACAATAGGAAAAGCTTTAAACCGAAGTCTTTAGATCCTACATCTGCTTTCCTTATTGAGGAGTGGTGGATTGAGGGCTAGCTTTTGAGTCAAGAAGATCTGCATTCAAATTCCACTTCAGGTGTGACTTTGGACAAGTAACTTAACCCTTATGGGTCTGTTTCTTTATGTGTAAAATGTGTACAATAGTAGCACCTACTTTGTAAGAATATGAGACCGATCAAGATAATAAAAATTAAACATTTTGCAAAGCTTAAAGTACAGTAGATAGATAAGCTAATTAGTGTTATTGAGAGATGGTACATGGCAGTTGGAAAGCTAGCCTCAGAGCCAGGGACATCTTCTGTAATATGACCTGTTTGTCCTGGATGTGAGCTATTTACAAGCTACAGGAGCCGGGATAAGTCACACATCTTCCCAAGTTCTCAGCAAACCTCTGAGTAGCAAAGAAGGTGCCAAACCTGTTTTGGTGGAGGGAGTTTTCTCACTAAGGAGCTCCCTATGCCAGTAAAATCACAGGATCACTCTTTAGCCGTAATGATTATTTTCTTTAATGTAAAGGCATGACCTTCATTATTATTATTTATTATTATTATTATTATTATTACTATTAATAGCTACCATTTATTTAGCACTTTAAAGTTTGCTAAGTGTGCAGCTAGGTGGTCCAGTGGATAGAGTATGCAGCCAGGAGTCAGGGAGACCTGAGTCCAAACCCAGCCTCAATCACTTACTAGTTATATGACCCGGGACAAATCATTTAACTCAGTTTCTTCATATGTAAAGTGAGCTAGAGAAGAAAACGGAAAACCACACCCCTATTTTGGCCAAGAAAACTCCAAATGGGGTCACAAAAAACTACTGATCAACAAAGCGCTTTACAAAAATTATGTCATTTTGTCCTCACAACAACCCAGGGAGGTAGATGCTATTATTGTTCCCATTTTACAGATGAGGAAACTGAGGCACAGAGAGGTTAAGTGACTTGCTCAGGGTCACACATCTAGTGTCTGAATCCAAATTTGAACTCAGGACATCCTGAATCTGAATCCAGAGCTCCATCCATTTTACCACTCAGCTATCTCTGGAATATATATATCCTTATGAATATGTCTGCAAAAGGTTGGCCTTATTTCATAAGTCATTCTAACCCATTATATTTTACGTTTTGGGTAAACTGCTTTAGTAATATTTCTGCATCCAAAACTCCTCCATGAGCGGATTCAAGTGCTTCCTCATGCCTTAAATGCACTCCCTACTCGTCCCTCCCTCTTAGGATTCTTTACTTCCTTCAAGACCCAGCTAAGATGCCACCGCTTACATGCAGCCTTCCCTAATGAGTAATGTCCTTATCCTCTTCAAATTAACTCCTTATTTATCTACTTTCTTATCTACTTCTCCCAAGGTAGAATGCAAGCTTCTTGAAGGCAGGAATAATTTTTCATCTTTGTCATTATTTCCCTGGTGTCTATTAGAAGATGGATTGGGCCTTAGAGGCCATCTTGCCTAAACTTTTCCTTTTATAAATGAGGCACTGAGGCCCAGAGAGGTTAAGCAATTTGCCTGAGGTAACATAGGTCATAAATATGAGTCAGTATTGAAACCCAGGTTTTCTGATTCCCAAAAACTTGCATTCCGCTGTTCCTAATGCTGAAAAAGTCAGTCCAAATGACGGCATTTAAAGAGTCACAGACATCGACGTGGCTGACGAGGTCACTTTGTTGGCAGCCCGTATGGCTCCCATTTGTAGCTCATCTAATTGCGTCATCATCAGCTATGTTCAAGCAATTCCAGCCTAAATAAAAGGAATTGCAGGCAGAACTGGGGGCCAAGGAGGGGGCAGCAGTAGCACCTGGCAACACAGCAGCCATAACCCATCAGCAAGCAGATATTTAGCACCAGCTACACGCCAAGCTCTCCACTGGGGGTAAAAAGAGGATGAAAGCGCCCTGACCTCAGCATGCTTACACTCTAGAGGGGGAGGCAAGAGGTATAAAAATAAGAATCTACAGGATATATACCAAATAAATAGATGTGCATACATGTACACAGAGAAATGGAATATATGTGTGTCTATATACATAGACGTAGATATCCATCTAGACATATCTATAGATATGTCTATATCTCTATAGGGAGATATCTCAATATATGTCTATATTATACATATGTGTATATACATATCTGTATGTATGTATAAATATACACATATATAGTATATATGTATACATTCATGTATATATATAGATATAAAGTATAGATATAGATAGATATAGATATAGATATAGATATAGATATAGATATAGACATAGACATAGACATAGACATAGGTATAGACATAGACATAGACATAGGTATAGGTATAGACATAGACATAGATATAGATATAGATATAGATATAGATATAGATATAGATATAGATGTAGATGTAGATGTAGATGTAGATGTAGATGTAGATATAGATATAGATATAGATATAGATATAGATATAGATATAGATATAGACATAGACATAGACATAGACATAGACATAGACATAGACATAGACATAGACATAGACATAGACATAGACATAGACATAGGTATAGACATAGACATAGACATAGGTATAGGTATAGACATAGACATAGATATAGATATAGATATAGATATAGATATAGATGTAGATATAGATATAGATGTAGATGTAGATGTAGATATAGATATAGATATAGATATAGATATAGATATAGATATAGATATAGATATAGATATAGACATAGACATAGACATAGACATAGACATAGACATAGACATAGACATAGACATAGACATAGACATAGACATAGACATAGACATAGGTATAGACATAGACATAGACATAGGTATAGGTATAGACATAGACATAGATATAGATATAGATATAGATGTAGATATAGATGTAGATGTAGATGTAGATGTAGATGTAGATATAGATATAGATATAGATATAGATATAGATATAGATATAGATATAGATATAGATATAGATATAGACATAGACATAGATATAGACATAGACATAGACATAGACATAGACATAGACATAGACATAGACATAGACATAGACATAGACATAGACATAGGTATAGACATAGACATAGGTATAGATATAGACATAGGTATAGACATAGACATAGACATAGACATAGACATAGACATAGACATAGACATAGACATAGACATAGACATAGACATAGACATAGACATAGACATAGACATAGACATAGACATAGACATAGGTATAGACATAGACATAGGTATAGATATAGATATAGATATAGATATAGATATAGATATAGACATAGACATAGACATAGACATAGACATAGACATAGACATAGACATAGACATAGACATAGGTATAGACATAGACATAGGTATAGACATAGACATAGACATAGATATAGATATAGATATAGATATAGATATAGATATAGATATAGATATAGATATAGATATAGATATAGATATAGATATAGATATAGATATAGATATATAGATATAGATATAGATATAGGTATAGATATGACACAAGGCAATATTGGAAGAGAGGGAGGAAAGTAGACTAGGAACTGAAAGGAACAAGAAAGGTTTTTACTAGAAATAAAAGATAACAATCAAAATTTATTGTAAAAAAATGAAAGAATTTTCAGAAAATGGGCCAACCTAAATTGGTAAAGGGAATTTCCTCACCAGAGAGATCCCATGCCAGGCAAATCACATGCTCATTTCTTATCTCTGCCCCTTCTTCAAACTCACAGCTAAATTCTATTTTTTTTAATTTTTCTTTCCTTTGATACAAATACCTAAAGTTTTCCTTCTGCCTCATTCCCTTAATTTTTCTTTTGCCCCCCCCCAATTTTGGCAAGCCCACTGTGTGTTCCATTCATCTCTGTTAAGGTTGAACGCTCATCCCCAATTTCTGAGCCCAGGCGTCATTCTTCAGTGATATTTTCTCACTGAGGGATACGGTCCATGCACACAATCTGATGGACATCCTGTTGTGTCAATAAACAGGCAAGGGACAAACAGACCTTCAACATGACTGAGCTTTATTGCAACAAATCTGCACTAGAAATAACTGCAACATTAAAGACTGAGGACTGAAGGCCAGGGTGGCCCTCCCTTCTCTTGTAATCATCGTTTTTTTTCCATCTGACAAACCATGGTTAGACTTTGGAGGTCAGTGACTTGAAAGGTCAAGGAGGTTGGCAGTTGCTCGTGATTTGTAAATACTCCCAGACTGTAAAATTTTCAAGATATTATCTTGGTGCTTGGTTCTCTTAGCTAACCCATGATTTAGCACGGTGGTGTGAAATAAATCCCAGCCTTGGGAACATGGAGTGCGTGGAAAAGAGAATGGAGACAGAGAGTCGTGACGTGCTTTGAAAGATTGAGTTGCTCTGGAGAACACTGGGGTGGAGAAAAGAAAGAATAATAGAAGTTTGCATGAATAAATTAGGATATTTAGGAGTTTTCTTTTTTCCTGATTTTTTGTGGTTGTGGTGGTTGTTTTGTGTTCCTTTGGTGTTGTTGGGATCTAGTCGGTAACCGAGTCCCCGTCATGCTCTTGCCCTCAGCCCACCACCACTATCTCCTCTCAAACAGACTATCAGAGGCCATGCCTTGGAAGAAACAAAACACACATATTGGAACTCTGGCCCTGGGGCAATGTTGTCCTCATTGTTGAGAGCATATGACAGCTTGTTCAGCCATGTTCCACTCTATGTGACCCCATGGACATTGTCCACGGGATTTTCTTGGCAAATACACTGGAGTGGTTTGTCATTTCCTTCTCCATTGTGTCCCCATCTTACAGATGTTAAACTGGGGCAAACAGAAGCTAAGTGATATGTCCAGGGTCACACAGCTACGGCTAGTGAGTGTCTAAGGGTAGATTTGAGCTCAGATCTTCTTGATTCCAAGGTAGGTGATCTATTCACTGTACTACCTAGCTGCCTATGATAGCGAATCACCCCTAGACAAAATCCCTGCTAGCATCTTCTTCATGTCTCTGTGCTCTGCAAATAATAATAAAATCCACCTTCCTGTTGCTTCATTCACTATCCCTATGACTTCTCAAAACCAAACTGCTGGCCTTCTGTGTACCACTCTCTTGTATATGTTGTCTTCACCATTTGCAGGTAAATTCCTTAAAGACAAGAACTGTCTTTGCTTTTGTATTCACATCCACACCCTTAACACAGTGTCAGACACATTATAAATACTTGATAAACCCTTTCTCACTCATTCATGAATTCATTCATGCATGCATGCACTCATTCATTCTAACTAATTCTGTTAGCCTACTGATAAAAGTTCTAACATTAAATGTCATGGAGCTCTTGCTACTATCCATCACCACCTCTGTTTTCCAGCCTTATCTGACACTACTTCCCCTTTTGACATTCTATATTCCAACTACAACAGAGTGCCCCTTTCATATGGGATCATTTTAGCTGATGGATAGGGAAGGAAGCAGTTTTGAGATAAAAATTGATAAGGCAACCACAAGGAAAACAAAAAATTACAGGTGACTGAGCTGGGGACTTTGAAGGTAATGGCTGGGAAATGCACTCCTAGAACTCTGGTAATCATGGACAAGTGTACATTATCCAGGTATGGTAGAGATGGTAGAAATGTGAATCTTCATATATATCCATAAGATTGGGGTGTCACCCTTTTGAAGAGGCCCTGCTTTGCACCAGTAGGGTAAAGCTGAGCTAAGATAGGTTTAGGACAAACAGAATTGGTCAAACCTGAGAGCTGATCTCAAGAAGATAAGTGGCTGAGGCTGGGAAGAGGCCTCAGAGCCTGCACTGCAGTCACCTGCTGCTCGGAAGAACTAACTAAATGAGAAACACTTTCCTTTTCTCCTATTATACTGAGGTAGAAAGGCCTCAGAGCCCAGGCTGAGCATTTCTGCTTTTGATGAAGCATGGCCTAAAAGCCCAGAAGAGGGAAGGCCAAGCACAGCAGGCAGAAGAGAAGTGGCGGCACCTTTCAAAAGAGCAGAAAGGCTCAGAAGAAAGGCTAGGCTGGGAGAAGCAGAAGAGCCTCATAAACCAGGAAGTTGTGCAGCCTCTTCCTCAGAGAGATGAAGAATAGCAAGGTCTGCAGTCCAGGGGTGGGCATTACCCCCAGGCGTGTGTGTTCACTACGCACATGCTCCTTTCTGCTGTGGTTCTCTAAGTTTATATGTGTATGTATTTGTGTATGTGTGTATGTATAGGTATATGTTTTGCATTTATGTACATAGGCATATATTTTGCCCATACTTATACTTCCTCATTCAATAGAATTTCCTCAGAAATTTCTCCTCAGAACCTAGACTGGGGCCTGGCACATAGTCGGTGCTTAATAAATGCTTTTTGATTGATATGTCATATCTCATACTCTACCAAAAACTCCTTGAAAGGAGCAACCATATCTTACCTAAACTCTGTGTCTCAACCAGGAACTATTACAGTGCCCTGTACCCAGTAGGTGTTTAATAAACGTGTGTTGACTCTAAAGGCAATATCATCATTACAGATAGCAAAGATAATACCTGTAGGCTATAATGCCGACTGGGGAAATCTATGTTCAAGAACATAAGCTTCTCAGAATGCAAGCAAGGTTTTCTGATTCATCATTTACTTTCTTTTTTCAGTATTTCTTTGAAGCAGGCTACTTCTGCATATTGTACTTAGCTTGACAGGTATGACTAAAAAGACTGAATAAGTAGGCTTGGTAGTTGCGTGCATATTATTGGATGGGAATTACTGAAAACAACAGACTAATGGAATGTTTTGACATGGGTCACTACTTTCTTTTTATTCTTTTTAAAAAAAGTTATGAACATCATCATGTCACTGTTAAGTGAAAGCTGGCTAATTTAGCTGAGTCTCTCCAAAATTCTTCTGTTTTCAAGTACTGTTGTAACACTTTGTTTAATAAATATTTTAAAGAAAAGAATGAATAAATAAATAAATAAATGATTGAATGAATGAATGAATAAATAAATAAATAAATAAATGGATGCTGATTTAAATAAAATGGAAGACCTCTCTGAGAAGGGAGCTTTTGAGAAAGAGGCCAATTAACTGTTCTCCAGAGAACTCTGAGACAAAATGGCTGCCTCAAACATCTAGTGAATATCCCAGCAGGCATTGCCAAATACAGGACACTCACAGCTCGCTCTCTCTCTCTCTCGCTCTCTCTCTCTCTCTCTCTCTCTCTCTGTCTCTCTCTCTCATATACATTTATGTGTGTGTGTATAAGTGTGTGTTTGCATGCACATATACACAAATACTTACAAACATATAAGTGCTTTCATCTACACTTACATTTGGTTCTGCCAACCACTCTATAATTTTAAATAAGACTAGGACTTTTGTCTCCTTTATATAGCTAAGGAAACAGACACAGAGAGCTTGAGACTTATCCAGAGACATCCAGTGAGGTAGTGTCAGCCTTGTTTCCACTGGGACATGTAAGGCAATGCAAGGTTCAGTCCACCAGTACAAAGTGGGATGGAAGAATGCTATAGTGCTGCATTAAATTCTGGGGTAGAGCCCAGAGCCCTCTGAATTCACTGGGACCAAACCCAGGGTAATGACTTTCAGGCTACATGAGTAGAAACCCCTTCCTGTAAGTCCTTGCTCCTTCTCCTAGTTGAGTTGTACTTGTGTATATGTAGTTTTATCACTTTTTTAATAAAACTGGGGAAATCAGCCAAAATAATTTAAATGAAAAGCCATAGTTCTCTAGCTGATAGGACTATAAAGTTAGTTTCAGCATTTCTCCCCTAAATAATGACTGATATTGGGCTCCTTTCTGAAACATGGGACAATGTGTTATTTTCTTATAAGGTTTACAGCCCAGTAAAAATTCCTGTGGCTGGCTTTTTTTTAAAGGGTCGTTTATCTTTTAATTACTATCAGTTCTGAGTTAATGAACCTCCCCAGGTATCTATCTCTGCTTAGAATGCTCCATAGTCCCTAGGAGCCATGATTCTTTTGTAAAGACAGAAATACAAAGTTCTCTGAGCCTTAAAAAAATAAAAAATAAAATAAAAGCTTAACTGTTTCAGAGAAAAATAAGAAAGGGGAAATGTTTCCTCCTATCCACAACTCATGAATATAATTTCCCAGCATTAAAGGAGAAATTTTCCTACCCAGCTTCCTAGGCAGCTAGGTGGTATAGTAGATAATGCACTGTACCTGAGGTCAGGAAAATCCTGCCTCAGACACTTATTAAGTATAGGATCCTGGAAAAGTCAATTAATCTGTTTGCCTTAGTTTCCTCATCTGTAAATGCGGATAAAGATAGCACCTACCTGCTACAGTTGTTATGAGGATAAAATTATATTTATAAAGTTTTTGTGAACCTTAGAGTGCTATCTAAATTTTATTATTGTATCCATTAATGCAGTTTAACAGTAGGTTGGGATACTTCTGGAAGTAGTGCATTGCCCATCACGGGGGGGTTCATGAAGAAAAAGCTAAATGACATCTTTGGATCTACAACTTCTTTGGATTCCAGTCACTGTTTGGTGAGTTCCTTGAAAGCAAAGACTATCCAGCATCTAGCACAGTGCCTGACCCATAGTAGGTGCTTAATACATATTTATTGAATTTTGCCTTTCTTTGAATCCCCAGTGTTTAGCACAGTGCCTGGCATATAATAGGTGTTTTTTAAAAAATGTTTAATGACTGGCTGATTGCTGTGAGTTATTCTAATACCAATAGTAATGTTGTAAAGATTAGGCAGAAGTGATTAGCCCTCGAATATGAGTGAATAATTAGATTAACACCAATTTCTAATGCAAAAGCAATGATTACCAAAACCCTTTTTTCTATTCAGCATTCCACTGGGGAGGCATTACAGTGGAGTGGAAAGGGAAAGGGATGCAGATTCAATAGAGACCTGGGTTTTAATCTTGAATAGCATTTACTAACTTCTCAACCTTGACAAAATTGTTTTAATTTCCCTGAGCCTCCATGTCCTGATCTATAAAATTACTTTATAAATAACTGATGTTATTTATGTATTTGTGCATGTGTGTGTGTGTGTGTGTGTGTGTGAGAGAGAGAGAGAGAGAGAGAGAGAGAGAGAGAGAGAGAGAGAAAGGAAATTACTTTCTAAATCTTAACCTCCTATAGAGTTGTGAGTTGTTGGGACCTGGGTTCAAATCCCACATTTAACTCTGACTACCTATGTAACCTGGAACAAGTCATGTAATATTGTAATATTCCTGGCCTCAGTTTCCTCATCTGGAAAATAAGGGGGTTGAACTAGATGGCTTCTGAGGTCCCTTTCATCTCTGATGCTATGATCTATTATTCTTTGTCTGTACTCATTGCCAGTAAATGTTCCTTCGCTTTGGATCTACAACTTCTTTGGATTCCAGTCACCCTAAGTGGGGACAGACATTTCCATAATCTTTTTGAAAAAGCCATAAACATGGTCTAGCACCTTATTTTCATTGAAGTTTGAATCTACACAGTCTAGGGTTTTTTTTTTCACAATTCTGCCAGTTGGGTTGGCACCTTACACAAGAGCAGCCTTTGTCGCTCATAAAAAGGAATTAATCACTGAGGCAAGAGCTATTCCTCTTGGCAGGTCACTTCCATACTTCTCGTGTGTTCTCTGAACTAAAAGAATGTTCTAGTTTTTCCCATGAACAGAAAACTGTGCTTCCCGCTATTCTTTTGTTCACCTCTATGCCCCCAGTTTGTTTTTATGTTGATTGTGATTACTGTAATCATTGATCATAAACTGGTATACCAATAGCATATCACTATTATAGAAACTATGTCAGTTCAGGGGTGAAGAGAACCTAGAAGTCAATCTATATGTAATAGAGGAATCTGCTCTGAAACATGTGGAAGAATTGGTCCTTCAGCACTTACTCAAAGGCCTCAAAGGTGGGATATCATCCCACCTCTCTGGTGCTCCATTCCATATACGGATAGCTCTAATTGTTTTAAGCTGTTTCTGTTGTTGTTGTTTTACTTTATCAAAGGAGATGATATTAAAAAAAAACACTTAATGCAACGTCGGGCACATAGCAGGCACTATATGAACGCTTAGTCCCTTCGTCAAGCCTAAATTTGTCTTTTTTGCACTTTCTACCCATGTTCATAATTCTGCCCTCCGGGCTAAACAGAACACACCTAATTTCTCTTCTCCCACTAGACACGCCTTCAGTACTTGAAGGTTGTCAGCCTAATGCTTCTCTTCTCTAGGCTAGACACCCCCATTTCTTTCATCCTCTTCTTGTATGTCATAAATACAAGGCCATTCATCACCCAGGTTGCCTTCCTCTTGACAATGCCCAGTTTATCAACGGCTCTTCTAAAACATGATACCCAGAACTGGCCCCATAACTTAACATGTGACATGACCATAGCAGAGTACAGTAAGGCAATCACCTCTTTATCCTAGAAATTTTGACTTACTGCAGCCCAAAATGGCTTTTTGACTATCATATCACACTGTTGACTATGAGTGAATTGTGGGTAAGAGAATTAAGCCAACCTTCCAAATGACTCGAATTGATCTTACAATACCCTAAACTACCTGTCTTTTTTTTTTCAGAACTGCTAACTTCCCACCCCTCATACACCTTGAATTTGCAAAGTTGATTTTTTTTGTCTCGAGTTTGATATATTCCTTTCACTCTATTAAATTTCATCTTATTTGCTATGGCTTAATTTTTCTAGCCTTTTAAGGATCTCTTTGGATTCCCAGTTTTGCTGTCTGATGTGTTACTTACCTCTGTGTCATCCGCAAATTTGATAAGGAAGCCATTCATAACTTTATCGAAGTCATTGAATTAAATGTTTGACAGTAATGAGGAACTATTGGGGGCAATATTTATAATAAAGCAGTTTCAATCTTAAGATGTAATCTAGCGGGAAAAAATTAACTTCTGGTCACTTTTCCTTCAAATACTTCAGAAAAATATAAGTATATGATGCTTTTCAAGAATATAGGTAATATAATAGAACCTCATAATTCACTATTACGTTCTTGGCAGCCTCACTGCTCTGGAAAAGTTGCGGACCTGAAATTAAGGCAGAGCCTCTGAGCATGAGCAATGATGAATATAGCCCGATAGATATGAAGAACCTAGAAACACCATGGAACGAGTCAGCTCACCAACTGGAAGAAAAGAGGTATAATAAGTGCTATAACTAGTCTTTACTAATGCCAAAGGTAAGATGAGTAGGGGAAGCAATAAAAGAAAGGAGGAAGAAGAAAATGGGGCACAAGGTAGAGGAAAGTTGGGGAAAGAGAGAGAACTAGCAGAATATAAAAAGGAGCAGAAATTCAAAACAGCAGCAAAAAGAAAAAAAAATGATGAGAAACAGAGAATATAGATGGCCATTAGAAGACCAAAGAAAACATAAACCAGAGCATGTGATTGATAGGCTTCTCTCTTCTATTTTCAGACTTTGCAAAATGCAATCACATTCTAATTATAGGGCAAGAGGAAAAGCTTTCATTGTATATAATATCTCATTCCTTTTCGGGGAAGAGGAAGTGGAGATACTGAATCAGGTAAGTGATGAAGTAGCAATGTACACAGAACACCCAAAGCCAACCAGCAATCAGAAGACTTTATGATTGACGGAGTGAAAGTAGGCCTGGAGAAGGCAAAAATTATTTTGATTAGGTGTTTTCAGTAGGGAAATTCAACAATGGTATGGTGGCATTCTGCATGGGAAAGGCCATTCCCTTCTGGGATTGGGCAACCAGATAATCCTGAATTAAAAAACAAAAATTCTTAAAGCTAAGCTAAGCCCAGGAAATTTTCCTTAAAGATTAGACTATAAAGTGTAGGTACCACCCAACTTGGAAACGAGTATGCTTTTTTAATCATCTACCCCTTCCTAATACATTTTTTCTGAACTATAAACTCTTACCCCCTTGCAAATTAACAACTGAAAATTCATCCTTATAGCCTAGAGTACATAGAAACAAGATTAAGAAAAGAAAAGAGAGGCAAATGGCATCCAGTTAGAGCAGCTGAAGGAGGAAAAGCCATTAGGGATCAGATATACCCAATCTACAAACCCAGGGAACCAAGCAGGCATGGGGAACAAAAGACTCTAGAGCAGTGTTTGATTATGCTTTCCCACCAATAAAAACATATTGGGAATATATCCCCCCAAACAGGTATATTTACTTATTTTGGAATTATAGTCATGTAATACTATGCTAATAATTATGTATGTAAAAAGGGAATTTAAAAGGATGAGGTCATGCTCCCCGCTTTGGAGACCACTGGTCCAGGAGACTCTAGTTTATGCCTTGATTTAGTCTTTGTTGATTAAAGTTTAAAAATCAATGAAAGGAGAAATCTCTAAGGACAAAGGTATAAGGTTGCCAGAGCAATTCTAAGGAGATTGTGGGATCCCCTTTATTGTGGCAAGAAAACCCACTTTAATACTTCAATGAAGAATGCAAATCAGGAAAATCTTATTTTGCATATTAAGTTACAGGGTTGGACAGTGAGAGCATTATTTTTGGCACATAAAGAAATGTGTCTCTTTGGACCAAGTGGGCTTCTGAATGAGTCATTTTCCACAGGCATTTGTATACAAAAAAAAGTAATCATACTGACTTCCTAAAGGATCTGTCACTGATCATAGGGTCACTTTGTTGTGTTACAGAGGAGGGGAGATACATGCCTTCTAATCTGCTGTTCTGTTATTGACCCAAAGTCAATCTGCCAAGACATGATGGATTCTGTCTTTTGGTTGTTTTTGTACAAGAATTAGAGTAAATGAATGTAGGACATGGAATTTAGATGTGGCTGTCCATTAAACACTGAAATGGAGAATTACTCTAAAATGGCTTCAATCATGTAAAGAAAGGAAAATAAAGTCACCCTCTTTCTCATACCACACTATGAATCTGACTCAGATCAGTAAGATGTAGGTTCTGTTTCACAGAGAAACTATGCAGTCTGAGTGTCTGCAGTATAGCAACAAATACTACGAAGCACACCCGCTATTCCTGAATTAGAATGCAGAACCACTGTATTCTAGCCCTGTAAAATAATAGAATTCCAGACCTTAAAAGGGAGTTGAGTAGTGATCTAGTCCAACCATTTTCATTTTATAGATAAGAAAAATTAAGACCAAAAAAGCAAAATGATCTTGCCCAAGGTCAAACACTATAAAGTCAGAAGACATTGGATTCAAATCCCACTTGGGTTGCTTAATATGCCAGTGTGACCTTGGGGAAGAATTAGTCATTCAGCCTTTCCACAATCCCCACACTTTAGTTTCCTTAGCTGGAAAATGAGGGATTGGGAAGAGATACATCCTGAGATCCTTTCTAACTGCAACAGTTAAAATTAAGGTAAGACTCAATCTGATCATTTCACAGCTCAAGGCCTATGATCCTGTACCTGGACATTGAGGAAAATCTATGTTCTCTGAAAAGAGGGTGTTATCAGAAAAACCTGGGGAAGCTTGCATGAATTGCTGTAAAATGAAGTGAGAAGGAAGAGCATAATTGGCACAATAACAACGTTATAAAATGGAACAATTTTGAAAGCTGCGACAACTCTGATCAAAGAGATGACTGATCATGATTCCAGAGAACTGGTGAAGAATGCTGCCCACCTCCTGACTGAGGGGTGATGGACTCAAGATGGGGAACAAGATATACATTTTTTTGGTTATGGCCAATGAAGGAATTTATGTTGTTTGACTACCTATATTTGTCACAAGAACTTTTTTATTTTTAGTGTGGGAGATGTGGGTAAAGGAAAAGACAAAGATAAAGAGAGGGAGGGAGGAGAGAGACAGAGAGAAACATAGAGAAGAGAAGAGAAAAGGAGAGACAGAGGGAGAGAGAGACAGAGAGAGAGACAGAGAGAGAGAATATGTTTGTTAGTTAAAAAAATTAAAAGGAAAGAGAAACCCACCAGAGAGGGAGGAATAATGTTTTGACTGTTCATAGGTCAATGTGAGTTCTTTAAGATTGGGACGTTTTCTGAGGGTTGAAGTAAAGAGTATTTACTATGGAATTGAAAATGTATGTTATAATACTATGATGCTTTCTCTAATACCATGCTGCCTGTGAATAAAATAGCTAGTGGGTCTGATGATCACTCTTAACCATCAAAAAAGTTTTAAATATTCCCTATGGATCTGCTTACTAAAGGAGGAGCTTTGTAATATAGTTTAAAAAATATTTCACAAAAAAAAAAAAAGCTTAATTTGTTAAAATTATAGTTAAAGATTGTATTATTAGCCATCTGGAAGAGTCATTAATTTAGAAAACCCCACTCCCTGACATTTTGGAAAATAAGGAAGAAACACAAGATTTTTAAGTCTGTTAAGTCAAACATATTTACTCCTTTTTGTGTTTTGTTTTGTTTTTTCTATATCTCTCCTACTCTCCCCTGCATCACTAACTGCATAGGGAAATGTCAACTTCTCAGGTCATCAGTTTCAATTTCCTGTGTCACTCTTTGATTGAGTCAATGGCTTGGAAAGTCTCAGACTTGAGCTAGCAGTATTAAGTACCTTGTATTCTGCTGACATCATCCCATTTTATTGCCAGGCTAGGAGAGGCTGTACTCCATGGGAACATTATCAAAGCAAAGAGAAGATAGGATGCTTTTTAAAGTTGTTGACCTGTGCTCCATTCCTAATGTACTGCTGGATGGCAGCTTTCCATGAACCTATGCTATCTATAGTGAGATTGATCAAGTCCCAGTTTACATTTCCCAAACTTCAAGACTTTTCCTCATTTGTTCAAAAGTAGTAGGAATCTGATAAGATCCTGTATATCTAAAAGTTGTTATAGCTCTTTAGAGCAAACGTGAACAGCACTGATCTCCCTTTGGAGACAATCAATGCTCTTTCTTAATTAGCCCAAGGAATTGGTGCTGAGTAGCTTTAATTTTTAAATTTATACATTTGATTCTAATTTTCTTCATTGTATTCATTTGCCTACGTCATCCCAAGTAGATAATACAATTTTAAAATGTTTTAATCCATTTCTCTTCTCTTGGCCTTCTAAATGCTTTCTATCAGAGAACAATTTATTATTTGGAGAGTCTTATGTGATAGATAAGAGAGACACAAGGATAGATACAGAGAGAGATAGATAAGAGGAAGGAGAGAGAGGGAAAAGGACAGAGACAGACAAAGAGAGACAGAGACAGAGAGACAGAGACAGACAGAGACAGAGAGAAAGAGAGAGAGAAAGAGAGGAAGAGAGATCCGAATTCCACTTGCTTCACCGAGCATCTGAGCTCACGTTGTCATTCTCAATGTGGACATTGCTGCCTACTTCTACTGCTCTGTTGAATTAAATAATAATGGCAGTTGCTATTTTGGGTTCTGTGTGATTGCAGTAACAAAGAGAATGTACCAGAGGAATGTAATATTTCCAGTGTAATTCAAAATATATGCAAAACAAAAAAAATCTAATTTGTGCAAGAAATGTTGACTTACATGATTACTTTTGACCTCAGACTGGAAGGGTTGCTAACCTAGCTTGGAAGAAAAGCTTAGAGAGCTTTTCACTAGGTCTCTGACTTGGAGAATAAAGGTTCCTGCCTCCTGGTTGCCTTGACACAATTACTTGTGTGTGGCATGCAAATCTGCATAATTCTGGAAATATGTAATAATGATCTTAAGGGATAAGCCTATTTTTCCTTGTAGTTATATAAAATAGCTAGATAGGGGGAGCAATACGTACTAATGCTTTTGAATTCAGGGAGGCATGACAGTCTATCTAATCTGGTCAACATGGCAAGGTTCTATGACAGTGCTTAGCTATAGTTGGTATACTGAGTTGTGTTCCCAACTTAGGCCAATCAGAAGTCATGAAAAGCAGTCATTGTAAGGAGTACTATAAGAACCTGCCCCAGTGATCCAGTGCATCTGTGATACCTTCAATGTGGTATCCTTTCGAAGTCCATCTTTCCCATCCATGCTTTCCCATCCTACATAACTCTTATCCATCCTCCCTCCCTTGGAGGTCTTTAAAAGCAGAGGCCAGATGATGATTGATTGGAATTTTTACAGCAGATATTCCTTTTATGGATACACTGGAATCACCAAGGTGCCTTCTAACTCTATTGTGTGATTCCTCCCATAAATTCATCACAAGGGGGTCACCCAATATTTTGAGGCCTTCTTAGAATTCTTTTGATATTGTTTGGGTGCCAATGGATAGGTACATGGATTAAGTATCAATATTGCAGGACAAAAGAAAATTAATCAGCACCTGATTGGGCCGAGGGTCCTATGGATTGCTAAGAAAGCATGGAGTCACAGCAGGATATTTTAAAATAATTGAAGAGATAAACCAGAACCTTGAGAGAAAATTATGGCTTGCACAGCAAAAATATCAGAATAGAAAAATCTGAATCCATGGCAGTGGGGCTCTTGAAAGAAGGAAATGAGAACTGACTGGGAATATAAATATACAGAAGTGAAGCACCATCTGGAAGAAAAAAAGCAAAAAAAAAATAACATTAAAAGAACTCATGATCTTTATAAAAGCAAAACATTGATCTGAAGACAGGATGTACAGAGATAATGTAAGCATCATCAGTCTCCCAGAATATAAGTCAAAAAAATCTGAATATCATAATGCAAAAAATAATAACACTACTAGAAAACTGGGTGAAATTTCTGAAGACTCAAAATAAAGTACCCACTGAAAGAGTGGAGTGCTCCCGGGAAAAAACAAACATAAAACCTATGCTGACCTCCATGACACATAGCAGTCAAATTTAACAATTCCAGTGACAACAAATTTCATAAGCCACCTGGAGAAGGACCTTAGTATGAGTTCCGGTGTTACAGTGACCTTGTTGAATGATAAGGTTCCTGAGGTATGATGTCATAGTCCATGAGAGTATAACTGGATAAGAAATGAGGAGATGAATGTCTTGGGCACCCTTCTTAAATGGAGGCTCTGGGAGATCTCCAACTACTTTTCTTGCATAGGAATAGTTATGAAGGAATAGTTATGAAGTTTGATTTAAGGAAAAATAACCATGATCAGAGGTTAAGCAGTTAATGTTAGTATTGTTTGGTATTCCCTTCCCCTAAAATTTGCTGATCTTGTGAGTGACTTCGAATTTGTAAAAGAACAAGATACTAATGGCTAATAGTACAATCACTGGCAACTTCCCATGTCCTCCCCCAAGAATATTTATTCCCTTTTCTTTAGTAGAATATTATCTTATTGAAGGCAGAGACTAATTTTAACTTGTGTTTTCAGCCCCGTCCACTATACTCTTATCATGAAACCTTTGTGTTGAACTGAATTGAATTTTGTAAAATCATTTAGGATCTTCCTCCTAAAAGAGATAGAATGCCTTTCCTAGTAGAAAATGTATTGCATTCTACACAGGAACTTAGAATGCACAATGTGTGCTCCACGCAAATGTGTTCTGTTCCTATAAAAAAAATCAATGACCTTATCTTTAATAAATAAAAATAATAATAATAAATAGCAAAAGAAAAGAAGTGAAAAAGAAAAAAGAAGAGTAGTGGATTTGTCTAAGACCATATGAGTTTGGGTTTAGAAATAAATATGAAATATAGGCCTGAGACAATCACTAGATTGACCGATAATTTGCTTTTTGGTTGCCAAGTAATAGATCGGATCATCCACCCAGTTGATCCAATTGGGTCAGGGAGACAAAAGTAGTCAACAGACCACAAATGGTCAGCCTGCTTTCTTTAGTATTCCTTATGATTTATTCAGATCAACCATTGAGTCATTTGGATATGAAGGTCAGAAATCAAGTGCCAGAATTTTTAGAGGCCATAAATTCAATTCACAAGGACCAAACCAATCAATATGGTATAAAAGTATAGTGATGGTGCAGGAGGCCTTGTAATAACAAAGTCTAGGGTTTAAATCAAGTCATCAAAGACTTTTTTATCAAATGTCAAGTCAGGTACCTTCCTTTGGTGTGCAAGAAATGGACTGGCTAAGAAATGTGCTAGCAATAGAAGGAAACTACATACTGGAAAGCATTGACCAGGCCCAGGCTCAAGCAAAAGTATTCCTTCAACCAGTCTCACAGCATTCTTCTTCCTCTATTCTTGACATCACCTCCAATCCACCCACCACAATTTATGTAGCACTTATTATGAGCCAGGCACTGTGTTAAGTCCTGGAAATAAAAGTAGAGAAAAGAATCCTATTTGCAATGATCTTATGTCACTTTATGTAGCCCTTTCCTCTTCTTTGACACCCGTAAATGGTCCAGTGGAGATGCTGGTACCATCAGCACTGATCTTAGCATCAGGAGAATCTGATTTTGAATTCAGCCTCAGATACATAATAGCTATTTGACCCTAGCCAAGTCACTCAAATTCTGTCTCTATTTCTTCTTCTGTAAAATGGGGATAATAATAGCACCTGCCATCTCAGAGTGTTTGTGTAGATGAAGTGAAATAATGTATGTAAAGCACTTTGCTCGTCTGAAAGCCTAAATACTAGCTATCATTATTATTATTATTATTATTATTAACCAACCATCTCTTATGGCAGCTCATATAACTTTTGACTGGCTCTAATTTTTAGGAAATTTATCTTGAAATCAAGTTTGAATTTGTTCCTCTTTATCTTCCACCCTCCACTAAGTGATTCTGGCCTCTGGGGCCAAATAGAACATGTCTAATCCCTCCTCCATATGACAGCCCTTCAAATTCTTGAAGACAGCCATCATTTCCCCCCCTGAGTCTCCTGTCAGTGGAAATGTTTGTGCATAGTCTGGTTGACCATCTGTCAGGAATTTAGTCAAAGAGATTCCTGCATGGGGTAAGAAATTGGATTATAGAGCATCTAAAGTTCCAGCCAGCTCTAACATATTCTCTCTCTCTCTCCCCCCCCCTCTCTCTCTCTCTCTCTCTCCCTCCCTCTCTCTCTCTCTCTCTCCTCTCTCTCTCTCTCTCTCTCTCCCTCTCTCTCTCTCTCTCTCTCTCTCTCTCTCTCTCTCTCTCTCTCTCTCTCTCCTCCCTCTCCCTCCCTCCCTCCCTCTCCCTCTCTCTCTCTCTCCTCTCTCCCTCCTCTCTCTCTCTCTCCTCCCTCCTCCCTCTCTCTCTCTCTCTCCTCTCTCTCTCTCTCCCTCTCCCTCCCTCCCTCCTCCCTCCCTCCCTCCCCTCTCTCTCTCTCTCCCTCCCTCCCTCCCTCCCTCTCCTCCCTCCTCTCTCTCTCCTCTCTCTTCTCTCTCTCCTCTCTCTCTCTCTCCCTCTCTCTCTCTCTCTCCCTCTCTCTCTCTCTTTCCCTCTCTCTCTTTCCCTCTCTCTCCTTCCTTCCTTCCCTCCCTCTCTCATTAGCCATGGCTGCCCTGACACTGCTAAAAATAGAAATGTGGGCGCTATATTTGTGTGCATGTATATCTTATTCAAGATCTCCTGTTTGGAGGATAATAGTTTATACTTGACTTCAGTCTCTCAGGCTAAATATTGATTCTCTTTGCTTACTGCTATTTTTTTCCCTTGAATTCATAATTCAAGGTAATAACTATTTCTTAGGCAGCACATTCTCAAATAGAAGGATCTGAGAACTGGATGACTTTCTCATTGCTGGGGCATCTGCTGAAAAGTTGATAAGTAGATTAAAAGGAAGAATCAGAATTTAGGAGATAGAAAGTACCTCAGTAACCCTCTAATCCAAGGATTCTTAATCTGGAGTCTGATTTTGGATAGGAAAAAAAAATTACATCTTAACTTTCACTAACCTCTAACTGAAATTTGACCTTTCTTTCAATTATGATTTTTAAAAAAAGCATTATTCTAAGAAAGTTTTACCATAGGCTTCACTAGACTACCAAAAGAATCTGAAAATTAAGAAAGGCTAATAGTCCTTGCCTTTGTCCAAGCCATATACGAAAGGAGCCCTGATGTTAACATCTGCAACGATGTCTATGGAATTAAATTGACAATTTTGTGTATCTCCTCCTGAGAGAGAAGGTCAATTACCAAAGCAATAACTTACACATTCATTGCAACATAATTCATCCCTAGATTTTAACAGCATCTTCAAAGCATGATGCAAAGTGTAAGACTAGTCTGTCTTCCCTCCCTTGGTCCTAAATGAAGATTTTGACCTCAGGTGTTTGCTTATTCAACCTAATATCATTATAAATTTTGCAATAAAACAATGAATTATCTGCATTAATTAATTCTGGTCAGAGCATGCCCATTGGTCAAGTTTAAATATTTAGTATATTTTTCCCATTTATAACAAATTTTCTTTTACAAAATCTGTAGCTAATTACATTTTCAGACAGCCAAATTTCCAAACGTTATAGTAATTAATTTCCCATCCATGTTAAATTTGTTGAAGAGCAAATCAAAATCTCATTGACAGTTAAAGAATGACATCTGGCAGAGTGTCAAGTTCCTTTGAGAGTAGGCTCTAGTGTGTCTTATTCAAACTACCAGGGATCATGATTCCTAAGAAATATAAGAAAATTCCTTCTCTCTTATATAAAAGTGATGAAGATTTCTAATTTAGGGGCCTCAGAATTCATTTGATGCATGAAGTTGGGTACCATTCATTCATTTATCAAATGTTCATTAAGTACCTACTATGTATGGAACACTACAAGATAAGAAACTGTCACAGTCCACATAGCGCTTCCAATCCAATAGAATTACGGAGTACATGCTCTAATGTGACTGTCCCAATTGCCACTCAGTCTGATAGATCAGATCCCCAAAGCATGACAAAAATGTTCCATTGGGGCTCAAGAGGGAAGCCTGAAAGTTTGGGGAATGCCGTTCTAATAATATTAGTTTGAACCCTTTTGGTGTCCTTTCTTTTGTGACTATGGTAGATTATCAATCAGTCATGTATATTTAAGTAGTTTTTATAAAAGGATATTTACTAAGTCAGTAGGTAGAGTAAAAGAGTTAGTATGACACATTGCCCCCAAAAGTTTGTGATACATTGTCCCACAAGCACATTGAATCCAGAGGAAAATGGACTCAAATTTAGAGCATGTGTGGGAAAAGTGTAACTCAGAGCTCCCAGAAGTTCTTTTGCTAGAATTCTCAAAATGGTCTCTTTAGGAATGCTATTGAAGTATCAGGGCATAACAGAGAATAAAGTAATTTGATTGATAGATTCAATCAGCCCCACACTTACAGTGATAAACCACAAACTCACATGTAAGTTGGAGAGTGCTAGTGAGATCCAAAAGGACAGTTGTTATCAACCAGGAGAGCTTTCAAGTCATATAAAACTTTCTCCCTACAGAACAATGATTAGGATTAGGAGAACAGTAAATGTTAGTTTAGGTACAGACAAGTTAGTCAGTCATCAAGGATTTATTATGTGCCAGCACTGTGCTAAACTCTGGGAATGTTAAAAGGCAAAAACAAGGTCCTGCCTTGAAGGAGTTTACATTTTAATAAAGAAACAAAATGCAAATAACTCATTACATACAGGCTATATATCAAGTGAATGGAAGGTAATCTCATCAAATATTTAGAAGGAAGTTTGCCTCATTTTCTTCATTTGTAAAATGAGCTAGAGAAGGAAATGGTAAATCATTTCAGGATTTTTGCCAAGAAAATCCAAAATGGGATCACAAAGAGTATGAGATGACTAAAAAATAGCTGAACAATAACAAAATATAAAAAGCCTGGAAATAAAGGAAGAGGCCAGTCTACGAAGACCTTTAAATATTAAGCAGAAAACATTATCTGTGATCCGGGAGGTACTAAGGAGCCCCTGGAACTCATTAATTCTGAGTGGTGTGTGACATGGTCAAACTTACTCTTTAGAAAAATCATCTTGACAACTGAGAGAAAGATAGAGTGCAATAGGGAAAGATTTGAGGCAGGGAGATCAGTTAGAAGACTGCTCTAAAGTCCTAATGTGAGATAATGAGGGTCTAGACTGAAGTGATAACCATGGGAGTGGAGAGAAAGAAGCTTAGGAGAAATATTGTGAAAGTACAAGTGATGAAATTTCACAACAGACTGGATGTGAGTTAATGAGAAGGAAGAGTTGAAAGTAACACCGAGGTTCTAGGTCTGGGTGACTGGAAGGAAGGTGGTACCTTTAAAATGATGAGGAAATTGAGAAGAGAGGAGAGTTTTGGAAGAAAGATAATGAATACTGTCTTGGACATATTGAGTTGGAGATCCTTAGATCTGATATGTACAAAAGACAACCCGTGAGGCAAGACCGTAGCTCAGGAGAGATACTGGAGCTGGGCCACTAAGTGACATGGTGAATAGAGTCCTGGGCCTGGAGTCAGGGAGACTTGAGTTTAAATCCATTCTCAGACACTTATTAGCTACGTGACCCTGGGCAAGTCACTTAACTTCTGTTTGTCTCAGTTTTCTCATCTATAAAATGGGAGTGATAATAACACCTGCCTCACAGGATTGTTGTTAGAATCAAATGAAACAATATTAGTAAAGCACTTAACCCCGTGCCTCGCATATAGGAGGTGCAGTATAAATGCTTAGTCCCTCCCTCTTTCACTAAAGCTGGATATATGGATCTGGAAAATAACGACATAAAGATGATCATTGAATCCATGAAAGCTGATGAGAACCCCAAGTGAGACTGTACAGGGCAAAAAGAGAAAAGGGCCAAGGACAGAGCATCAGGAAATATCCATGGTTAGCAGGTATGAAATAGATGAAGATGTGGCATGGAGACTAAGAAAGACTGATCACACAGGTAGAAGAAGCAAAAGAGATCAGTGGTGTGAAAGCAGAGGAAGGAGACAAAATGCAGGAGGAGCAGATCGACATGCCCAAGACTGAAGAAGACCATAAAGCCTGGAAATGAGAAAAGATCATTACATCTGGTCATTAAGAGATCATTGGCAGCTTTGGAGAGAGTAGATCCAGTTGAAGGAAGAAGTCAGAAATCAGAATACAAAAAGTTTACAAGAGAGTGAGAAAAGAGAAAGTTGAAGCAACAGCATCTCAAAGGGGAAGAGAAATATAGTGTGGTTGATATGACAGGATCTCATAGAGCTTTTCTAATGAGATGCTATTCTTTTTCCCCCACCTCAATCCCTGTTTCTTTTATTTGTCCAATCCTGTTCACTGTCTTACGTTCAGTATAACTATCATTTAATGAATGCTTATCACTATATATAAAAGTTACTGTGCTGGCAGCTGGGAATACAAACACAAAGTAAATAGCATTGTTTGCCCTCAAGGTGCTAATATGAGGAACATAACATTTTTAAAAAACAAGTAAATGAATATAATTATGATGGAACAGGTTCTCTTTTAAGTCTTCTGTAATTTTTAGGGGGGAACAAGGTGTTTTAAAATCTGGTATATTTCCTTATACATTACTATGTATATACTATGATGTCTCATCATTGGATGGAGGTGATATATTAGTTCTCAAAGGCTGTATCAATAGAGAAAAAGTTCCAGCAGCTGGTGGACAGAAGTTGGATGGGTTCCCAGTGTAGGCCTGTTTTAGATGTCCCCAGAGATTTTTCATGAGAGGGTTGGGCATGTGACAATGTATGTTTTGGGTCATAATGATTTTTTAAACTATTTGTCTAGATAGAAAGGATTTTTTGCAAACTACATCAGTAAAGGGAGAACTACTACTACTACTACTACTACTACTACTACTACTACTATTACCACTATCACTACTACTACTCCCACTACTACTACTACTAGTACTACTACTACTATTACTAATAATAATGATAATGATAATGATAACTAGCTTTTATATACCACCTGCTAAATGCTTTACAAATATTATTTCATTTGACCCTCACAACAACCCTGAGAGATAGGTGTTATTATTATTCCCATTTTACAGTTAAGGAAACTGAAGCAGACAGAGGCTAAGTGATTTTTTTCCAGGTCATACAGCTAATAAATAACTGAGGCCAAATTTGAACTCAAGTTTTCTTGACTTCTGGCACAGCACTCATATCACTGTACTGCTTAGCTTCCTAAGTAACCACAAAAATAAAATCATAGATCTTTGAAATAGATTTCCCTGTGATAATTACCACTCTTCTCACAAAAGGTCTAAAATAAGAAGTGTGAACTCATTTCATAAATGTTTAGAGCTAGACAGGTTTTTCACTAACCACAACACAGCAACAGTGTAACCTGGCTTTGCTGCTGATGGCTGGGCCTACTCAAAATAGAATTCTTTCTAGGTGAGTAGAGACCAAAGGCCTCATTAGCTTAATTGTGTTCTGGCTCAAAGCCATTTGATTTTAATCCTCATAGAAGCTTGTAAATGTCTAACCATAAATGAGCTATCTAGAACAAAGGACTGTGACCAGGCATGCTTCACCACTTAATATGGAAAGTGTGAATAAAAGATGGCAGCCCGACCTCATCGGCACTTAATATCGTGCCATAGTAGATGCACAGCAGGCACTTAATAACTGGTATGATATAATATCGTATGCTATGCTATGGCATGCTATGCTATGGTATGCTATGGTATGGTATTGTAATATCAAGGAGAGGTTCTAACCATGATAACTTAAAAGAATAGAACTGAATTAGCCATAACATGACCCTGAAGAGATGAGGTCCGTTAGCTGGGGGTGAGTAGGAGCATCTAGCAGAAACTACATCCCAAAGACCACATAAATAGATGAGTGGATAAGCACTCAATTGAGACTACGTGCTCAACAGTCACCAGAATATCCCATAGGACCAGATGGCAGAAATAGAGCAATAGATTCAGCAGAGGGGTTACATGCAGTGGGGAGCAAGCCCAGCTTAAAAAGCTTGATGGAATCAACAGAAGACAGCAGTGGTCCTAAAAAAATCAGTCAGAAGTATGAGTTGCTTCTCCACAAGAGTTCCCTAGTCTTCTAGGTCTACACTCATCATGAGTGATCCTGTACCCACTCTCCCCTCTGATCATGTTTTCATTTATGAGAGAACATACTCTAGATTTATGGAGAACGTTTGATCGCAATTTTTCTTATTGTGCTATTTCATGAAATGTCTTTTTTTAAAACTAAATGTATCCTCTGATTAATTAGAGGACAAAGTAAACACTCCGATGGGGGCTCATGAGCTATACTGGGTTTTGTTTTGCTTTTTTTGTTTGTTTGTTTTTGTTTTGTTTTAAGCATATATAGAGTGACTTGAAGCAGGAGTACGTTGTCTGGAAGCCCTATGTGTGACAAGGATATGTCTCAGACGGTATAATTGTGTCTTCTGTGATAGGAGAATTGGGGAAAAGAATTAATTAATAAACATTTATTAAGGACCTAAACCATATTAGGCCCTATACAAGGCATGAGGGATCCAAATACAAAGAATGAGCAAACCCTACTCTCAGGAACCTTATATTCTACCCAGCTAATCTGTTCAGTTCCCTCCAACAACCATTTATTAAGTATCTAGCCTGTATGAGGCTCTGTGCTGGACACTGGGGGTATGTAAATTTTAAAAACATCCTGAAGGAACTTACATTCTACCGGGAAATTAGGAATAATGGGGTAATAGCGGCAGTAATGGAAATAGTGGCAAGCCCTGGTGCTCTCTGCTAAAAGAAAAATGAGGAAAAGAGGTGGTGCCTGTGGCACAGAACAAAACTTGGTTTTGTCTTTTAAATTGTTTTCCAGGGTAATATAGGCATAATATTTTGTTTGGTTTGCCTCACCGTGCTGTTTGCCCATTTTTCCTTGGAGACATCTTTTTGCTGCTTCTCACTGGCCTTGGATGCCTGACAATCATAGTAATTACAAGAGCTATCAGAATCCTAAAGTAATGAATTTTTCAAAATCCAGACCTTCCTCCTAATCCGTGTTAGATGGACAACACCACCACCAGCAGCCAGGGTTATGAAATCCATAACTGTGTTCACAGCTCATCATGGAGATTTCAATTATTAAAATTACAGTGATTGGTGAACCATGAAAGGTCTGATGCCTTGACGTGCTTAGGGAGCCCCCAAAAGGCCGCCCAGGAATCGTTCCAATAATTGGAACTGTGTGTGTTCCCAAAGCTAAGCCAGAACCCTACCAGCAAAACACTCTTCATGTTTCTTGTTTCTAAGTGGGAATGTTTGTTATTCTTTGCTGATCCTTCTGTCATTTATTTGCAAGACATACAAATTTAAGCTCCATCTTTACACAAAGTCAAACAATAATAACATTTTCCTGAATAATGGAAAGTCAACTTTACAACTGCTTCTCATGAACCGCCACATCTCCCTTAAATTCCCTTTCCCATTTTCTGTGTTTGAATTAGTGTTTACTGGTTCAAATGTGATAATTAGTTTTTGTTTCTTTACTCTGTTTGTAAATTTATAGTCAACCTGGCTTTTCCTATCAAAGACATCCTCTTTGGCTCTTCATGACCTGCCAACTTAGTAAGAGGGAAAACCTTTAACTGTCAGTACTTAGATATATGTTCAGAGTCTGTACAGCCTGAAGCCCCAGTCCATCACAAGCTGATTCCTGGAGTGACCCAAGAAGGCAACCTCACCACCTTCTGGGCTTAGTCATATGTGCCATAAACCAAGAAAGCCATGCTCCTGTGGATCTCATGTAAGTGGGATGAACCATGTCAATTCCAAATACTATAGACCAACACTCCAGGGCAAAAATCCAAGAGCAAAAAGCTTAGAAGCCAAACACTGCTATGAGGATGGGAGTTGCCCTGGTCAAACAACCCTGTCTCAATTTGCCAGGTAGATGGCTCACCCCCATTATGTTCACGCTAACTTCCCTGAAATAAAGGTGGTAAGTCTTAAGATTGACAGCCTCAGCAAGAGCTGTAATTGTCTTTAAAAAATACTACTGCACTATTACATAATCTTTGTAAGTCTTTAATATTTCCAAAATACTTAATATTATGTCATTTGATCTCACAACAATCCTGTGAGGAAACTGCTATTTTTATCCCCATTTAGGAGATGAAGAAACCGAGGCTGAAGGAGGTGGTGGTGGCTTGCCCAGGATCACACAGTTTGCACCTTTAAAGCAGGATTCAAATTTAGGTCTTCCTCATTGAAAGTTCAGTGCTCTAGCCACTGTGCTATCTTATTATTCAGTCATTTCAGTTGTGTCCAACTCTTCATAACATCATTTTGGAGTTTTCTTGGCAAAGATACTGGAGTGGTTTGCCATTTCTTTCTCCAGCTCATGTTACAGATGAGGAAACTGAGGCCAACAGGGTTAAGTGACTTGCCCATGGTCACACAACTAGTGTCTGAGGCCAGATTTGAACTCAGAAAGATAAGTCTTCCAGACTCCAGGCCTAGCAGTCTATCTATCGTGCCACCTAGCCGCCCACTGTACTATCTAGCTTCTATCTAAAATAGGCTTGTCTTTGCCGGTTTACTAGGAAATATTAGAAATATCTAGGTCTACCTAAGTGGCTGAGTAGCTATAGTGACTGTCCATTAGCTTTGTGATTGCATATTCCCAATTTTACTTTGTCAGAGTAAACTCATAGATTTCTTTCCACTGTTAACAAATTCATATAAATCCTTAAATCAGATCCATCCTGCTTCCTACAGGTGTGGTTGTAGAAGAGACATACCCCCTGCTAGTGAAGTGGCCATAAATATATAGTGACCTTAAGTCAGCTTAGAGGACAGAAAGCCCTCATATTACCAGGACAAATATCAGACATAATAGTAACTCCTTTATTCCCTGGCTGTGTCAGGAAACACTCTAATCAGACAACTTGAGCTCAAGTCATTTTCTCTCTCTTGGCCTGACTTCTCTCACCTGTAAAATAACGAGGTTGGACAGAAAAACCATAACTAAGGTAGGATTATTGGACATTTTCACCAGGGTGCCATTATTCAGGAGTTGGTTTTTCATCCTTCTATCACCTCCCTTCTTGTCTGACTGAAGTTTCCTGACCCTCTCTAACTCTCTTGAAGCTCTTCTTCTACCCAACTATCTCCTCCTCTTTTTCACTGAATTCTGAGGTTACATATAATGACAGCATCCAGAGAGGACAGAATCTCCTTAATGCCATCCCCACAAGTTAATTTGCTATGGCCACTACAATTCCTACATATGACTCAGGTTAGATTGAACCAAAAGATCTCTAGGGATCGTTCCAGCTTGAAATCAAAGGTGATTCTGCTGAGAAAATGAGCAAGTTCAAGCAGAACATTAATTTTAACCACCATTCAGTTTAAGCCCTGACTATTGGTTGCACCTTTAATATCATGCAGCTGCCCCCTCGGAGATGTGTATTCTTTGTATTAGCTGGAAATGTCTGCTCACCCAAAGGAACCAGAAGAAATGTCAAGAATGTTCATTGGGAAAGAAAGACAGCTCAGACAAAGTTGAAGCCCCAGAAAAGGGAAGAGCAGGTGATCAGCCAGAGCTTGAGCACTTCCCCCCAACCCCCTCCCCCCCTTTATACACTCAACCCAAAAAGCAAAAACAAAGTGGACCTAAAGAAAACCTCTCCACAGGCTTAAAAGAGCAGCAGGCTCTAGTTTGCCCATGACTTTGGCATTTTTTCCAGAAAAAGAAAAATCTGCATTCATAAGAGACAGCTTGACCCAGAGGAACAATTGTTGAACTTGGATTCAGGAAGACACAAGTTCAAATCTCACCTCTGGCACTAGCAGATTTAATCATTCTGGAAAGAGGATGAATCCTGAGGCAATCACTTAAAATTTCTCAGCCTCAATTTCCTCATTTGTAAAGTGAGGATAATAATACCTGTAGAACCTACCTCAGAGAGTTATCATGAGGCTTAAATGAGATAATAGTTTGCAAACTTTGAAACACTATTATAAATTCCAGTAGAAAAATAAAATACTTTAGAACCAGAATTTTCATTTTTTGACTTTGTATCCCTAGCACCTAGCAGAATACCTGGCATACAGGAAGTGCTTAATAAATGCTTGTTGATTGAATTTAAAACTAGTTGTTGTTACATGACTTCATTTCTTAGGGAAGTTAGTTGGAACTTGGTGCTGTATATCAGGAACGGGAGAGGGGAGGATGAATAACAGGAGCATCAGGAAATACTGGCCTTTATGACCAATGGAAATATAGTCACCTGCTTTTTTTCTTCCTTTTTTTTTCTTTCTTTGCATAAGCAGTGCTCAAAACAGTGCCTGGTACATGGCAGCCACTTCATAAATACTCGCGGACTCAACTTGACCCTCTTAGAAATATTGCGTGCTTGCTGTCTTTGAGAACTGAGCATGGCAGAGGAGGAGCTGGAAGATTTTAACCAGATGGCCATCCGTCCTGGGCATCACCACTTCCAGTCCTGTTCTATGTTCTCTTCCAAGTAGTGGCAATATTTCTGCCAATTGTTGAATCGGTTCCCAATTGTCCTGACTGATCTCTGCAGAATCATCCTCTTGTTTATTGCTTATCTCAAAAGCAGAACTAAGAATATTCCTACAACAGTTGATTTTCCAAAACTGCTCTCCGTCAGACAATCAGAAACCCTGATCTTGACTTTGTTGCTATTTTCATTTTCTTATTTTTTTCACTATGAAAAAGAAGCTTTCTACATAGAGCCATAATTCCTTGTAACATCTGACACTTTCCTCCCCACTTTCCACCTGAAACCTTTCTCTCCCCCCCCAAAAAAAATAATCCTATTAGAATCACAAAATCTATGAATTTGAAAAGTTCTTAGAGATTTCTTGGTCCAGCTACCTATCCATAAAATAGTAATGTCAATATGAAATTCTTACAAGTCCCAATCAAAGTGTTGGGACCCCCTGCTCTACCCTTACAGATATGGAGGACGTGTGTTGCTTTCTTCAGGTTAATTAAACATAGCCTGAATCAGAGCACATTGAGCTGAGTTCTTTGCGACCTCACATACCAAGATTCCTCCTCTCCTAAGGAATTTCATTTCCAGCTTGGACTGCAAGTGAGTTCTTGCCAATGACCCTAGCTTTAAGGCAGTAGAAACATATCCCCAGTTGTAATGTCTTTCCATCCTATTTGTAACAGGACGGAAGGACGTCCTTTTCCCAAAAGATTATATTCTTGTTTTACCAATAGCTCCCAAAGAACCTCAATTTCTGTCTAATATCATAATCTTCTTTTCTTCCAGCTTACATATTACTCACCCAGGCAGGCGTAACTGTTAACTTGCTTCCCACAATCAGGGGAGTTTTGGAAGTAATATGTGGTTTAATATACTTTTTTTTACAAAAGCAAATGATTTTAAATGGATATTCAGTTTCATATACACTTATCTTTTTTTATTCTGTGATGTATATAGACATAATCCAGTTCTTTCTTTCTTTATTTCCTTCCTCCTTTCTTTTCTTCTTTTCCTAATTCTTTTTTTTTTTTTGGTGTTTCAATTCAAAATAATTTTTTCCTCACTTGCATGCTTCTACCTGTGGATCCAGACCTAGGTAGTTAATAGAAAACTATTAAATGTCAACTGACTGCCATCCTCTGATATTATTAACCTATATCTCCTTTCCCTTTCACTGAAGAATTCCCATTCTAAGTAAGTATCTATATAAGTCAATTTAATAAGCAGTTATTAAGTAACTACTATGGGAAAAAATAGTGCTTCGCATTGGGCACACAAAAACAAAGATGAAATGAACTTTACACTCAAAGAGCTACTTGACTTCTGGTGGACACTCACTGCCCCAACTTCCATACTATCCACTCATTCTTGGGTAGTATGGTATAGGGGAGAGAGTGCTAGACTTTGATTCAGGAAGAGATGGGTTCAAATCCCACCTCTCACACTTGCTTGGGGCATGACTGTGGGCAAGTCACCTACTCTAATCTTTCATTTCTTTTTCTATAAAATGAAGAGGTTGGGCTAAATGGCCTCTAAGGTTGATTCCAGATTGAAATCCATGATCTTATGAATGCCTCAAAAAATAGCTTCCCTTCCTAAAGAAAATTCCCTCTCTAAAGTTATCAACAATCTCAACTGCTAAGTTAAGTTGCCCTTTCTTATCCTTGTTCTCCCTTGACATCTTGGTGACTCTTGTTACCATTGGTCATTCTCCCTCCCACTCTGAGAGGTCCTCTCTTCTCTTGGCTTCTGTGACAGTGTTCTCTTCTGTTCTGCCATATCTCTGACTTCTCGGTCTCCCTTGTGGAAGCATCCATTTCACATACCTTAGCATATCTGTCTACTGGAGATGTCCCCAATCAAAGGTCTTCTTCTCTTTTCTCTACCTTGGTAAACTCATCAATTCCCATGGATTAAATGATAACACTTATAAGGGTGACTAGCCAAAAATCTCTTTCCTGAGCTCCACTTCCATGTTATCAAATGCTGGTTAAGGATAAGGTTGATTGACATTTACTTAATCATGTCACCCTACCTCATTTAAAATAAATGAGAAAATGCACAATCAATCAATCATTGGCTTTAGAATAAGTGGGAAAAGTCCTACAAACTATGATAATGTTGCACAAGAAACTTGATAATACCATGTTGTTTGTCTGTTAATTTTTGAAGCTAGTAAAAGCCTGAGTCATTAGAGAGGTTGGACTAAGCTTTCCAATGAAATCCCTAAGGTGGAACCATTTGGCAGTGAGGCAAGGGGAGAGGAGGAGACCTAAACTTGCCAGGTCCCTTTATTCCTCCCCAGCTTTGTCCAAAAAAGGATCTCACACAGATCAGAGGGTCTGGAGGATTTGGGAATTCCTATCTTCTTATCAGCATCATCGTATTGCCCTCCAGGACAGCACTTGCTGATGGCATTGTCTGGCTTGGAAGTGAAGGACAGAGATTCACCACACATTAGGGGAACTTCTTAAGAAATTCCCTAGCCACACCCAGGTGGCCAGGAGAACTGGAACAGGAAAGCTGCTCAAGCAGTGCAGGTCCAAGATGAAAATGAAATATCAATTTCAGAACTCCTACAAAATCATTCAATTCAACTCCCATCCCTGGTCACCTGCCAGGAATTGCTGCCTCATCTCAGCAAAGCACAAGTCTTTCCACAAGGGGCCGAACAACATGTCCAACACAAGAAAACTAAACCATATGCTTAGCTGTATGGGAGGTGCCCACTTAGTCCAACAGATCAGGGGATTCTCCTACTACATTGCCAAATGAAGCAATACTTTTAAACAGATTTCTCCTCATGCCTTAAATTGGGCTGTGCTTTCATTTCTCCTGGATGAAGGCAGTGGATAAAGTTTAGAGTTCAGGATTCCTGTGACCCAACTAGGGATATAAGCCATCCAAAAAGTCAGAGACACTCAGGGAACACGTTGAGGTCATTCAACCTACCCCATGAGAGTAAATTAAGAACTTTTGGCATACACATTAACTCTTTAATGCTGCTGACATACTCAATACCTTGTGTATTGGTATCCTAGCTAAATAATTGATGAAAGCCATTTTATTACTAAAGTCATCATTGTCATTAGGTTCCTGGGTCTTTCTTGGCAAATGCAGGCATTTTACTATGTAATATCTTTCATGATGGTCAGGATATTCAAAGGAGTAAGACAAAAAACAAAGTGAGACTTTGTGGAATCATCCAATTTATCATCACAGGGTAAGTATCAATAGGGATCATACTCAGCAAAAGATTTTCATTGATTAGTTATTTTTAAAGTAAAGCCTTTTTTAAGGTGTATTGCTTACCTTTAGCCATACATACGGGACAACTCCCCACTTACAAGAATTGTCCTTCATCTTATCAAAGAAATAGCAAGTGAACCGATTTCACTTGAGTGTATTTTGAATAGTGTTAATTGGTCAAAGCAGCTAGAATGTCTTCACAAAGTCTTCATTAGCTGAATCATCTACCCAGAAGTATGAAAAGCCAGGAAGTGGCAATTCTTCTCAGTTTTACATGGAATAACAGAGTGTCTATGAGCAAAGCATTGAGCAAACCTCCCCACCTCCATTTTCTGCTTCTTTTTATGTGTTAGACCCCATTAGACTGTAAGCTCCAGGAGGGCAAGAACTGTCTTTTGCCTTTCTTTGTATCCCCAGCTTTGGAGTATAGTGGCTGGCACATAATAGGCACTTAATAAATGTTTACTGGCTGACTGGCAGCGCTTGGGTTACACTGAACTCCTGCGTGACACCTCCAGCAAAAACAAAGCAACAATAAAAACACCACCTCTGACCACAGAATACAGAGGAAGTGACTGAGGATTTTAATTGAGTTCATGGCTCCCCCTATAGGCCAAATAGTAAGGTAATAGTGATCTCAAATGCAACTGTGTCAAATTGGTATCTACTTCAGGGTGAGAACGTGTATCTACTCCAACCTGTATCCAGTTGAGGAATTCTGCTACAACAGGCCTGGACAACGGTTAGCCAGCCTCTACTTAGATACCTCAGATGATGAGGAACCTCTTTAAAAGCAGCCCCTTCACTTCCACGCATACCTCTAACCATTAGGAAGTTTTTCCTCACAGCATGCTTCTGTAACTTGAACCAATTTCTCCTAGTTCTATCCCCTGGGGTCAAGCAAAAAAAAAGTCTAATCCCAATGTATACACAGGATGTCCCAAAAGTCCAAGTGCAGTTTTAAACTTTAATATCCCTGGAATACTACAGCGCCTGACTATTGAGATACATCTGGATAACGACAAGAGAAAAGCCTAAGAGTCCATGTCAAGTCAAAGCAAACAGATGAAAAATGACACTTGTCCAACCTTTGGCATGCAGTTGGACAGGCAGGCAGCCCATCAAAGTCACTGGACCAGCACCTCAGCTGGGTAGTGAGTCAGGGGTCAGAATTTACCAATAGAATGGATCTTATTTGGAAATATACATCCCATTTTCAATGATCCCAAGGTTCCCCTGGCGTGCCCACACACATATACACACAAAGGCACATAAACTTTTCATAGTAGAACCAGACTTAACTTATTTTAATTTTTGAAATTTGGCATTTAATTCCATTATTTAAAAGCATTATTGGAAGAAGGAAGTCAATGGGTTTTACCAGACCACCACAAGGAGCTATGAAATAAGAAATATTAAGAACCACTCTTACAAGGTATGGTTTCTGGTAGGGAAAAGGAAGAAGGATAAAGGGAAGAAATGATATGGTGTAAAAGGAATATATAGCAATACAGCTTTGTTTTTCAAACATATATTCTTCGCTATAATTCATTGGTATCCTCCTAGTTTAGTTACTAGTTACCTGATCTTTTTGATTAATGTGAGTTAATATGATGATGAGGGCAGTGAGGTGACTCAGTAGATAGAGTACCATGCCTGGAGTGCTGAACCATACCTGAGTTCAAATCCAGCCTCAGACACTTACTGACTGTGTGACCTTGAGCAGGTTACTTAACCTTTTTTGCCTCAGTTTCCTCATCTGTAAAATGAGCTGGAAAAGGAAATGGCAAACCACACCAGTATCTTTGCCAAGAAAACCCCAAATGAGGTCACAAAGAGTAGGACGTGACGAAAATGATTGGACAATAATAGCGAGGCGGCAATGACTGAGGACAGTTTATTGTTCCCTGCCTCAAAGGTAATATGTTCATTTTGATGAAAGCCTTCAGTGTCTTAACTCAAAATAAACAATATGGGAATTCATGTCACCATAGCAGGCCTATGTCTTAGAGGAAGAGGAACCTTTGGAATACCTGAAATCATATAGCAAAAGAAGCTCTATCTCATCTGTCTGTGGACAAAACCAGCCCTAAAGCTGGGAATCACTGGCGTGAACAGATTTTTTTTTTATCAATAAGATCAAGGGTTGAAGAAAATTCTGGAATGGCCAAGCCAGAAATTGAACCACTTGGTTTTATCAGTGTGATAAAAATAAGTGATAGAAAAAAAAAAGAAGTGATAGAAGCAAGTGATAATTTCAATACCAAATGTTTGGAAAGAAGCCTGTCTGTCAAACATGAATCAAATCTGTGTCCAAATTGCCAACTGTCTTCCAAAAAGCAGGAAATAAAGGTCAAGCAGAGTCTGGGCCTTTTGCCCTTCTCCTTAGACTATCAGGGCACTCTCCCTTCACTTTACACTTGCTTCATACCTTGTTAGGGGTCCAGAATGCCCTCTTGTTCTCATCCTGCCTGGTTCTCATCCTTCCCCAAACACGCTGGTTCTGCTACATTTTCAAACACTTATCTCTTCCACACAGCTGTTTTCTCCAAGTGCTGTGCCTGACCCTGACTTATCCAGCTTGAATTTCTCTGAAATAAACTCCTCAGGCAAGGGCCACGTCTTCATACATTGCTAAGGGCTGTGTGCTTCGTTGGCATTCCATAAACACTGGCAGGTGAAGAAGGGGAATAAAAATAGCAGAATGTTCCAAAATACCCAAATGATTTGCGTATAATTGTAGCTTTGTTGTTGTTCAGTACTTTCAGTCATGTCCCACTCTTTGTGACCCCATCTGGGGTTTTCTTGGCAAAGGTTCTAGAATGGTTGGCCATTTCCTTCTCCATCTCAGTTTACAGATAAGGAAGCTGAGGCAAACAGGGTTAAGCGACTTGCCCAGCTAGTCCCTTTCTGAGACCAAATTTGGACTCAATGCACCAAGCCTGAAATCAGGAAGACCCATCTACTGTGCCCCCTAGCTGCCCCGTATAATTATAGCACTGATACACAATTGCAGAGATATCCCATAAGGGACATATGTCAGCTCCCTATTTCATCTATCTGCAGAAAAGGGAGAATAATACTAAAGGACCCCAAAACACCCCCACAATGTGACTTTAGTATCCAGCACGGCCAGATACGGTAGAGCAATGCCTTCTTTCTTTTGGTATACATCCCCGTGATCTCAAAAAGCTCCAAGACTACAGGCTTACTTGAAGAGAAATAACATCAGGAAATTCCATTCCACCTGCAATCTGTGCAAAGGATGGGAGGAGGGAGTCTGGTATCCTTTCCCAATCCAAGACTTTTCCTGTTTTCATGGAATACCCTTCACTGAGAAATGGATATGGAGGCAATGGCTGTCCCATGGCCAGTTTGTGCTCTCTCATACAAGCTCTTCAGCAATAGGGTCCCCACTGGCGTAGAACCACTGGCCAACACAATAAAGCTTGGACAATAAGCATATCTATCATATGCCATTTTTTTATTCATTCAGCCAAGATTCTGAGAAGGTTAAATGCCATAGGAAAATATTAAATTCAATTCTACAAGTATTAATTAAGCATTTATCAGGCACAGAGCACTGTGCTTGGTTCTGGGAGAGATATAAAGTTGAGATAAGACATGACCTCTTATGTCATGCTATCTAAATATTCTATCACATCATTACTAGTCCTCTTCTTTTGGTATAGTAGAACCAGTCATGATATTTTGCAAGGAAGAGAAAGTATTAACACTCAATTAAATTAACGATGGGATTTATTTAATAGGATAAAAACTTATCCAGTGGACAGAGGATACTAAGGAAATTCATTGACACTTAGGGCTGAATATTGGTTGTGGTTCAGAAAGATGAACACAATAAACAGAGTTCCAGGAAACCAGCCCTGCCCCAAACTTGGCAGGCAGATTTAATGTGGTCTGGAAGAGTTAAGGTTCACGCAATTTCATAGTGAAGTAGGAAATGAAAAAAAAAAAAGGAGCTAGAAGGGTAAAAAAAGGAGAAACAAGAGAAGAATATACAAAATGACTAAAATGAATATAATCTAGATAATCCCTTGCCTCAAAGATCTTATATTCTTGTAGTGAGAGACAACACAGACAATGGAGTGGTGGTGGCCAAGGAGAGGTGTTTTGGTTTGGGAAGTCCCAAGGCTAATGAGCAGAGGCATAGCGGAATTTGTTGGTATCTCCTTTGTGGTAGCAATGGCAGTGCTAAGTTTGTTATAGTTAAAGAGCCAGAAAATGGCTGGGAGTTGTGGGGAGGCTGGTTTTCATGTGACAACAAGGAAGATAGCTAATAAACTGGGTGAAGTGTGAAGCATGGCTGGGCTCAACTGGATTTTGTTGGTCATGGGACACAGACACCAGTCAAGATATCATGCAAGTTCTAGAGCTGAGGGAATTACTTTAAGATGTCAAAGATTAGAAACTGATCAGAAACTTGGGTGTTTAGCACCCAAGAACCTTCTTCCTATGCTCTGCTCACCCTCATCAAACACTTGTATCACTGAACTCCTCTAGCTGTATCCTTTCTATGACCCTGAATTAGAGGAGTCAGCGCCTCCAGTGATGTAGATAGAAGATTGTGATTGTCCTCTCCTCTTATTGCCACTGTTCCTACCCTCAGAATGTCCTTCTTGAACGGAGAATCTCAGCGATCCATTCATTCATCTAAGGGTTAAATGTACCATGATAAAGCCCTATTACTTTAAGCACTTATTGTCCTGTTATAAAATATTCTTTAAGTCCCAAGGTGACTAGAATCTATTCAGACACCCTTTCATTTTACTTTGGAGGAAGCTAAGACTAGGGGGGAAAACGACTGAAGACAACAGATTTAGACCTGAAAGGGACTTCAGGATTCATCTGGTCTAACCCTCCCATTTTACAGATTAAAAAAGTGAGGCCTAGGGATAGTAACAGATTTACCCAAAGTTATTGGTAGCAAGTATCCACAGCGGGATTGAAGCCACTCACTGACTCCTTTCCTAACTCTTTCCACTGTATCATACCATCTAGATGGCGAAGCTGGCTGGAATCCAAATCCAGGTCTTCTAACTCCAAATCCCTGATTCATACTGTTATATCATACCGCCTCCTGCCAGGCTTGAAAGAAAATAGAATGCTTTCCTTTTCTAAATTAGATGCTCAAGGCTTAATCTCTACTTCAACGTGTAAAAAGAATCAAGATTCGAATACCTTCTTGCAGAGCCAAAGTAAATGACTGCTTAGCTAAGGGGTTATTGTGTAAGCAAGTCTTGTGTTTAACTGATGAAAACAGAGTGGGCTGCAGGTACATTCCAGGGGTGTGCAAAATCACAAAGAGAACAACATAACAGGATACAACTAGAATGTGAGTTTTGAACATGAGAGAGAGCGCTAGTCCATACCAGGTTAAAAATCTGTTCCCCTTGGTTTCTGAAAGTGTTGGCCCAGCAGCAGAATGCCAAATGGATTACCAGCAAGAAAGTACAAAGAGAAGCTTCCAAAGCCCAGCTGGTCAACGAGTCCTATTGGTATTCACTTCAGAGAAAACTGCGTACCTGCCAATCCAGGGAAAAAACAGGAGAATTAAACTGAATTGTTGAGCAAACTGTTTTTCCATTCCACCTGGACCTGTCATTATCCCTCAGGCTGGGGCAAGCTTTGCCAGCAGACAATGTTAAATTGGATTACTCTGTTGACTGAGGTTCTTACAACACCCATGCCTCAGGTATCATTACCTTCTGGCTGAGAGATGAAAATCTAAGCAGACAAAGTATTAATATAACATACATTTTCTAACTTTAAGCTAAAAGGGGGGTGGGGCAGGGAGAAGGGAAATCTGGTCTTTCAGTGTTCTAAAAACCAGGCATCTTCTTCTATGTATTGTGGCTGACCCTACATTAAAGCAGGTGTTCTTAACCTGGGGTCTATGAACTTCACTTTTTAAATATTTTGATAACTGTGATTTTGGTAACAATGTTAATAGATAACAATATCACTGGTTTCCCTCGTAATTCTACATATTTTATGTGCTATTGGAGTGGGGAGGGAGCATGGCATAGCAGATAGAGAGCAGCTCTTGGAACCAGTAACAAGTGGGTTCAAGTCCTACCTCTAACACATGATGGCTCTGTGACCCTGGGCAAATCCTTTAATGTCTCATTTCTCTAGGCAAAACTCTCTAACCAACCAACTTCTTTCCTTCTTCCCTCCCTCCTCTTTCCATCCCTCCCTCTTTTTCTTCCTTTTTCTCCCTCCCTTTCTTTCTTCCTTCTTCCCTCCTTCCCTCCCTCCCTTCTCTCTTTCTCTCTTCCTTCCTTCTTTCCTTTTGTCTCACTTTCCTCCCCTCAGAACCATGCTGCCATGAGAAAAATATGCCTTCTGCCCTCAAGGGGCTCACATTCTAATAAGGGAAAAACACATAAGTAACTATATACATCTGTGATCTTTACAATATAATGCAAATGGATGGTAATCTCAGAAAGAAGGCACTAGTAACTGGGGGTAATGGGCAAAGGTGGGGTGGGATTTGAGCTGAATCTTTGAGAAAATTGAGGAAGCTAGTAAGTGAAGGTAAAGAAGGAGAGAATTTCAGTCGTGGGGGACAGTCAGTGCAAAAACATGGTATCTAGAGATGTAGATGAACAGGCTATGTAGCTAGATCGTTGAGTCCAAGTAGGGGAGTCAAGTGTAAGAAGACTAGAAAGGTGGGGAGAGCTTGGGCTGTGAAGGGTTTTAAAAGTGAAACAGAGGATTCCAGATTTGATCCTGGTATCAATCACAGGGTCAAGGCTCTGAGAGGATGAAAGTGAAATGAGACTAGAGGAAAATCAATGTGGTATGGAAGGACCAGGAGTCACAATGAGAATGAAGACTAGATTCAGGAAGAGTAAGACAGTGGGAAAGATGAAATGATGGAATAGATATGTGTTCTTCACATACAGATGTGCAACACATGCATACAGATGGTGTCTCCTATTAGACTGTAAGCCCCTCAAAGGCGGGGACTATTACACCTCTGCCTTTGGATGCCCAGCATGTAGAAGGTTCTTAATAAATGTTTGATTGATTAATTGATTAATTATTGGGGGAGAGAAATTTTAGACTTCATGAAATTAATGAATGAAAAAATGAACAAAAAAGGCAGTTTTCATCACAGGTGCAGCACTGTGCCAAGCCCTAGATATACAAATATAGTAGAAAAGCAAGTCAGTCTCTGTCCTCCAAGGGCCCACATTCTACTAAGATGAAACAACACACGCAAATGGACTTAGCTGGAGGGCAGTAAGACTTAGTGGTCCTTAGGGTGCAGCAGGAAGGTTGATGCTAATACATCTTTAATGTTGCTTCCATTTCCTGGGAGCCATTTCTCTGAGACATAGAATCCTGAGCACAGGAGATGTAGTGGTCAAGATCCTAGAGATGGTTTGACCTTCGTGGCATATGTCATTCTTTGTTTCTATCTCAGGCAATCCTGCTGCTTACACTATCCTGCATGGATAGATTGCAGCAACAGAAAGTCAGTGGTTGGTGTTGCCTTTGGGGGGTGGCAGAGACCCATCTCCTCAGGGCTTTGTCCCTTGCATGACAGCTCAGTTCCAGGCTAGAAGTGATAGCTTATATGAAAGTAATTTGGCCCACCTGACATGTTACCTCCCATCTCACCCTCAAGGTGCCTTTGTGCTTTGGCTAGATCGCCTCAGAGAGAGAATTTTGGATGATGGTGAAATCTAAGCTGTGATCATCCTGAAGGGTGTATGAGGTAGACAAAAATGTAGGCCATAACAGTAGAACTGGAGGGCTAAATCTTTTAAAGAGTCATTGTCATGTGTATTTTATTTCCTGGAGAATAAAACCAGGTAGAGGAAGGTTCTGAGGCAGATATATGATTCCTTGAATAAGAAGGGACATGTCTATGACAAATGTTTGTAATTGGTGATTATAAACAGACTAAGTGAATTTCCAAGGAGGCGGTGCTGAGCGGTATAATAAAGAGATTGCATAGAAGTGGGAGAGAGGGACCTACCCCTCCTGTTGGCTTGGGTGCCAGGCAACATGAAAGAAAGAACACCCTTTACTAAAGAGGATTGCCAGATATTCTGTCTTCTGGAAGAAGCCAAGGCTCTGTGAGCACAAGAACATAAGAATATGAGGTAAAGAGATCTAAGGAGGAGGATAATTTATTAACAATAACAAGGAGGTTTCAGGAGACAAAATAGAAGAAGTGGTTAGAGAAGGATATGGGCTGTGGACACTTACTAGCTGTGTGACCCTGGGCAAGTCACTTAACCCTGTTTGCCTCAGTTTCCTCATCTGTAAAATGAGCTGAAGAAGCAAATGGCAAACCACTCCGGTATCTCTGCCAAGAACACCCAAATGGGGTCATGAAGAGTCAGACATGACTGAAACAACTGAACACCAGCACAATGGGTTGTAGAGCACTGAGACCAAAAGATAAAAATATAGGTAGACATAGCCAAGACAAAGGATTTGGGCCTCAACAAATGATGTCTGAATTCAAGAATAACTGCAACAGGAGCTGGGAGTTTGTCACCCATAGAATTGGAGAAGAACCAATTAATCTCTGTTGACATTTATCTATTAATAAGTATAGTGATTTAGCCAATCTAACTACTTGTACTAGGGCCTGTATCCAGTGCGTGTTGGAACCATCTTGAACTGGCTCTAAAAAGTGAATTACTAAATTTTCAATGTGAATATTTACATCTTGGAAATCAGCACAAATCAAGGCTTGATTTATTATTTAGGTTTAGATTTAGTGATGGAGAAAATATTAGTAATGTAGATTAAACTTAAAAATGTGTCCTGTTTACATTCCTTCCACCCTGAGCTGGTTGTTAAACATTTACTAGTATACCCCATTCTTATCTCTATATCTTATAGACAAAGAAATGATGAGAGACTTGGTCAAATAAATGAGGAAACTAGAAATGTTAAGTCTAAAAAGTCGCCTTGATCTATTAATCTAGTTGTCTTCTCGAGAAAAGAAAAATATTATCTGGTCATGACCTGTTCTTGGTGAACTGCTGCCACATTAAAGTACCAAGAACTGCCTCAGTTGCACCATCTATCTATTCAACCACTGCTCATGAGACCCCATCTTATATTGAACCTCCCCCTACTGGCCAGAATTAATAACGACATCATGGCATTACCAAATTTAAAAAAAAAAAATTTAAAATAGAAAGCAAGCTACATCACAAGAAATACAAAACAGGCAGCAAACATTCTTTCCACCTATTTCTCAAACTCCAACTTCCCAAACTTGCAGGGAATGTAGGGTGGGAATTTTCTTGGCATCAGAAACCATCATAACTGGAAAAACATGGTTGGGAGGCTACTCTTTCTTCTCTCTCATCCTTTATATCAGCATATTGCTGCAAAAAAGGAGAGAATGAAGGAGCATTACGAAAACGCAGGAGCCAGGGTCTGAAAAGCTTCATGTCTCAGACCCAGACCTACAAAGCATAGTTTGATCTGCAAAGCATTGCCATCTGCCATCACAGATTCTCAGGACAGGAACCACAGCTTGGAAGGATTATGAAGCTCAATGCTTCTCAGCACAGAATAAGGAAAACCTTTTACTAATAGCAGCACAGGTTTAGACATAGACATACCTTCAAGGCAGTGTTCTGGCTTTGCATCCATTTTCTCCTCTTTTCTTAAGAGTCTCTGGGAAGGGCTGGAACCAAACTTTCAAACAGTCATTCTAATTAAAATTTCCTGTGCAGTAAGAACATTCCCCTTCCTTCTTAATCATTGGACAGTAGGCTTGGGAATATTAATCAGCCTGTAATAATGAAATGTTGTTGTAGTTATACTAACCTCCTTAAATCTTCCCACATCCCACCTCTACCATGAGTGTTCACAATCAACCTCCCACCACATGTGTGGCAAATGCCCTCATCCAAACAAAGTCCCTGCTGGTGAGATAGTATCACCTATGCTGTACCCCTACACATTTGTGGGAGATGTGGTTCTCAAAGAGAACATGCCCTCTAAACGTTTCCCCAGTTTAAAAAGTTGTAGGCTCAGCAAATTATATTAGGTACTCAGGTCCAACTCTAAACATTTAGCATAAACGTCTACTAGTTGGCATCTGACATAATTGTGGACAATTATCCTTGATACACAATTAGCTAAAAAGCATTCATTAAGCACCTAAAAGGTGCAAGGCACTGTGCTAAGAGCTGGGGATAAAAAGAAAGGCAAAAACAACCGCTGCCCTCAAGGAGCTCACATTCTAATGGGAGAGAAAACATGCAAAGCAAAATATTGTGCATACAAGTTATACGCAGTATAAATAGAAGGTGATCTGAGAAGAGAGGCATTAGCCGCGGGAAGGGAGGAGGACTGGGAAATTTGAATTGGCGTTTTGAATGCAGTTTTGAAGGAAGCCAGGGGAGCCAGGAGGCAGAAGCAAAAAGGAAGAAAGGGAAGAGAAAGGAAGAGAACAGTCATGTGTATCGTGCTCATTATGTGTCAGCACTGTGCTTTACAAATATTTCCTTTGATCCTCACAATAGCCCTATAAGGTCAGTGCTGTTATGGCCACCATTTGACAGTTGAGGAAACTGAGGCAAATGAAGGTTATGTGACTTACCCAGGGTCACACAGCTAGGAAGTATCTGAGGCTAGATTTGAAGTTATGTCTTCCTGACTCCAGGCCCAGTGTCACTTAGCATTAGAAAATATTCCCTGCATGTGAAACATGAAGGGCACAGTCAACATACAATTTCCTCGAAATCCCAATTGTCGTTCTGGTTCTCTCTAGCTGAGCCATTGTTTAGCTGTAACAGGTTATCAATAACTGGAGGAGCCCTTCTGAAGCAGGCTTGGTTGAATTGGCATCACCCTCATCCTCTAGATCCTCAGGGAGTTGGACCACCTCCCCAGTGGACAATGGGTGGTTGTGATACCCAACAAACCTAATGCCTCAGTGAGTTGCTTCAATTCACGAATTTCCTCACATGAGTGTAACTTCTTTGTGTGCAACACTATTCTATAGGCCCTTTTATCTAATGAGTCATCACCTTTAGCAGACCACATTCCAGTCAGGAATTCCAGAACGCTTGAGATCAAGTGCACCTTCTTGAACTCAGCTGTTTGGTTCACTTTATTTATGACCAATAAATATTTGGGCCCACTATTCTAGTGCTGTTTCATCAATATTCTCCTGTTAACTACCCATTCTTTCCACAAATCCCTTTTACACACTAATATGTGTGTGTGTTTATCGGTTCTGCCTAATTTCATTCTACTACTGGCTAAGAGCCCTTTATTCCTATATCTTAGGCTATAATCCAGAAATCCCATTTTCAGACGCCACCTTATTATTTTGATTTTTAGATTCTTATCAATATTGTTTATTTTCATATCACCCAGAACTCCTCTGTATCCTTTCCCTCCCATTGCCCCACCCAGAGAACCATCCTTTATAATAAAGAATATTTTTAAAAAGAGAAAAAAATCAGCAAAACCGATCAATACAGAAAAAAATCAGATATCATACACAGTGTTCCATGCTCCCTGATTCTTTCTGCAGAGGAGTGAAACCAACTACTCACTTCTCAAATCTTCCTTGCCCTTGTAAAACTCCTGCCATTATTTGGCAGCAGTGATGAAAAGACCTGTACCCTCATGATCTAAAGTTTCTTATCCAAGTTATCATCATTCGCAACAATTCTTTCTAGGAGCTATCTGTCCGAATCTTTGTCCTTAAGTATCACCAAAGGTGCACGTTGGTCCTCTGGTTCGACATGTCTTGGGCAGTTCTTCATCATGTCTCAGACAATACTCCAGAAAAACAGGAGATTATTGCATTGTTTATGTCACATCTACATATTGCTTTGTGGGTACCTCTCTTCATGGACTCACTAACCACTACTGCTGGCCTCATCTTCCTCAGACCAAGTGGATGGTCCTTCAACTGGTGTCACCAATGGGGCTCATCATTATTCTCTGTAGCATAAAGACTCACTTGTTCATTGGATAATCTAGCAAAAGCCTCTAGAGGAAGAGCCACATCCTCATTCCAGAGCTTTCCTGGCTCTGTGGCCCTTCTTCCCTTCCTTCTCTGTAGAACATTCTTCTACTCTCCAAGTTTTTAACACTAGTTATAATTCTACATTTATTGTCCTTCTTAATCTTCCCTCTGAAGCACTTCTTCCCTTCTCTCTTGGAGTATGCCTTTCTTCTTCCTATTCTGGAGTGAAGAGAAGCTTTCTTGCAGTCATTTCACTTTCTCCTCTTCATAAAACACAGTCTTGAATTTTGTGAATATAAAGGTTTTCCTTGGCACTAGAAGAAACACAACATAACACATTCTCCCTCGGGTGACTGTGAACATTCACAGATCATATTTCCTCACATTCTCACATCTCTGAAACTCATGTCGTTAGCTCCTATGGATGACCTGTGGATAACTGTCACACAACCTGCTTGTTTGTTAAAACTGTTTAGTCCCCTGGCAGATCAGTCACTGGAGACTCCCAAGTAAGGGGTGATCTATAAGGAGCATTCTCACCTTTTCTGTGGGGTTCCCCACATTTTCTACCCCCTAGCTCAGGTACATTTAAACTATAACAGTAAATTCCATTCAAGTTCCTAATATAATAAGAAACAACCCTAAGATCTGACCTATAAGAGCATATGTAAAAATAGCTTTCCACCAGCATCTTCTCTCTGCCTTTTTTCTCCTCCTCCCACTGATCAGAACTCAGATATCCCTCCTCTCTTCCCTCTTAGGGTGACTTGAGGGGAAACGTGGCATAATGAACAGTTACCCATAGTACTCTGAGGTTTGCAAGCACTGTATGTGGGAACCTATGTTATCTCATTGGATCCTCACAAAAATCCTAGGAGGTAGATGGTATCATTATTCCCATTTGACAGATAAGGAAAGTGAGGTGGAGAATAGTTAAAAGATTTGCCCAGTCTTGCACAGCTAGTCAATGACTGAAGTAGGATTCAAACTCAGGGCTTCCTAACTCCAATTCCAACATTATCCACTGTAGCACCTAGATACTTTTAGAGCACTAGAGTTGGAAGTCAGGAAGACATGGGTTCAAATCCTTCCCCAATACTTATAAGCTATGTGATCCTGGAAAAGTCCCAACTATTCTGGGCCTCAGTTTTCTAATCTATAAAGTGAGAGTGTTCAGTCAGACGGTCTCCAAGTTCTAAATCTATGAGCCTATCAACCTGTTCCTGATGACAACGCTAGGAAGAGCCACAACCAGGACTCAGATGAAGCCTTCTAACTCCAAATCTGGGGTGCTGTTCAGCAAAACTAATCAACTTGTCACCTGAGTCTGACAGTGTAGTCAATGTTCCACAGCCACAGACCCCAACCTCTGCAAAGTACATTGCAGCCAACGTTTTTTGGGGTCCAAATTCAAAGCATTTCCAAAACTCTTATTTTGATGCCACCAACCTAGCATAGGTGGATGAAAGTGGTTATTGGACCCACTTCCCCATAGTAATGGGCAAAGGGAAAGAGGGTAAATAGCCAGCCTAAGGCCAAGGAGTTCATCAGTGATAACTCTAGGGCTATGTGCCAGGTTTTCCATTTCCCAATAATCTACTGCCCTTTCCACTAGACAATTTGTTGTGATTTATATTACGTTTTAATCAAGGTTTAAATAAAGGTCAAGAAAGTTAAGGATGATAGTCATAAGGAGAGAATTGTGGGGAGATGGTGGAGTAGATCTGAAAATTCCAAGCTCTCCAGATTTCCTCCACAAACAAGACAAAACAGTCCATAGAGGTGAATGTAGAGTGGAAAAAATAAATAAAAGTGGGAGCAAAACAGTGGTCCTCCCGGGACAACAGGATAAGACCCCAAGAAAGATCCCAAGATGGAGGTTCAGCCAGAGTGAAGTGTAAACACTCCCAGGTTGTCTCTGCTGGAAAAAACAACAACAACAACAACAACAAATCATTGAAAGCAGCTGGGTTAGGAGGTAGCTTCAGCCTCAGCCACAGGGATTCTCACCTCACAGACCTTGGAGGGTGGGGCTCGGACATCTGATCATGGGAAGGTTGAAGGAACCTCTGCTGCTGAGGAACACCAGGCCCAGTTAGGCTGCAGAGACACCCATCCTGGGCAAGAAGGAACCAGCACACTACCAGTGAGTGCAGAAGCAGTGGGGCCAAGACTCTGTTTGCTGGCTGTGGATGCTTACAAGAGAGTTGAGTTCTTCGTTTCAGTTCCAGGCCAGAAGGGAGAACTGAAGACTTTAGCCACTGGGAGCAAGAGCATTTCCAACATAACGTCTGCGGTAGGGGGGACTACCTGTGGCTTGGAGGGAGAAAGAAGTACAGAATTTAGGCCCAGGACAAAGCAGCCCCCTGGGTGTCTGAGTAGCCTTTTAAGGACTGAACTGCTCACCTCCTTGTGTGAGGAAAGTGCCATAAAAAATTGTGTGCTTACCCAACCCTGACCTGATTACTGTGACAGGTGGGGATCACCCCCTATGGTAGAAACTCCCCCAAAACGTACAAAAACTTCTGCAAAGATGATTCCATCACCATCAGTACACGGAATGTGCATACACTTATAGATAACACAAAATCCAGTAGGCCTGAAAGATGAAGAGATCTTCTTGAAAGAGAACTCAGCAGGTATCACATCCAAATAGAAGCCGTGTGTGAAAGAAGGCTAGCAAATAAAGGCCAACTTTTTGAAGTCAGAACTGGATGCACATTTTTCTGGAGCAGTTGCAGTGAAGGAGGGTGCAATGAAGCCGGTGTAGGTTTTGCGATCAAAACTAATCTAGTCAACAAGTTTGTATGCCTACCAAAAGGAGTGATTGACAGGCTCATAAACAATGCAATTACCACTTGCATCAGTGCCTATGCTCCCACCATGATGAATCCTGATGAGGTCAAAGAAAAATTTTACGAAGACCTGGAGACCCTTATTATCAATGTACCAACAGAAGACAAGCTTATAATTCTGAGTGACTTTAATGCTAGAGTAGGCTCAGACTACCAAACATGGCAGGGAGTCCTTGGGAGGAATGGAGTTAGGAAACAGCAACAGCAATGGTCACTTACTACTAAAGACTTTTGCATCTCATGACCTTCTCATCACCAACACCATCTTCTGTTTACCTAAATGCAATAAAACTTCATGGATGTGCCCTCAGATAGTATACCTCACAAAACATTGGCATTTAATAGACTATATGATTGTAAGGAAAAGAGACAAACAGAATGTAACAGTCATGAAGTCAATGTGTGGCACAGAGTGCTGGACTGACCATAGATTTATCCTCCCTAAGCTAAATATTTACATTCAACAAAAGTGGTGGCACTTGACTACCAGAATACTTAATGTCAATAGCTTAGGGTGCTTCTCTGAGGGGAACAGTTTGTTGCTAACTTGGAGGGAAAGTGGAGCCAACACACATTTAGCAACAGTGGAGCAGAAAAGGAGTGCGCAGCTTTCAGAGCTTTGGTGTACAGCTCTAAATTTGCTCATCTGGCTTGCAAACATCGAGACTGGCTTGATGAAAATGATGGGGAAACTCAGAAACAGCTAAATGAAAAACAAGAACTCCACAGGGTTTACCAAAAGGATAGTGCATCCATCTCTAAGAGGGCAGCATTTAACTCCATCAAAAGTAAAGTAAAAGTGAAGCATAGGGGATTCTTGGCTCAATAAGAAGGCAGATGAAATTCAGTTTTATGCTGATAGTAACAATGCAAAGTGCTTTCATGATGCCCTGAAGCATATTTATGAACCAAAGACATCATCTACTCGGTGCTGATGGAACCACATTGATTATTGATAAGGACATAATCCTGGAAAGACAGGCTGAACACTTCCATAGCATTCTCAATAGACCATCATCAATCGATGCTGAAGCCAATGACTGTTTATCTCCAGTTGTAGTCAGTCCCTCCCCAGCTGAAGTTCCACCTGAAGAAGAGATTTTGAATGCCATTAGGTTCCTCTCCTGTGGCAAAACATCTGGTGCTGATTCTATTCCTGCTGAAATTTACAAGGGGGGGGGGGTCCATTGCTTGTGCAAAAGCTGACTGAAATGTCCCAGGTTATTTGGCAAGAGAAGGTTATCCCCCAGGAGTTCAAGGATACTTTTATTGTCTGTCTCCATAAAGATAAAAGAAAGATTGTCCTGTAACAATCTCAGTTGCTTCATAGTCCTTACTGGCAAGCTTCTTGCCAGAGTCCTCCTTAATAGGCAGATACTTCCCTTGGAAGATGTTCATCTACCTGAGAGCCCGCATGGCTTCAGAAAAGGTTGAGGAATGGTCAATATGGTGTTTGCTGCTCAACAATTCCAGGAGAAATGACAGGAACAGAACAGAGGTTCGTATACAACATTTGTAGATCTGACCAAGGCCTTTGATGTTGTCAGTTGTGAGGGCTTATGGAAAATAATGTCAAAATTTCGTTGCCTGGAGAAGTTTATCAGTATCATACATCAGTATCATGACAGCATGCTGGCCCTGGTTCTGAATAACGGGTGATGCTCTCACACTTTCCCAATCACGAATAGAGTGAAACGGAGCTTCTTGCTTGCTCTTATGCTTTTTAGCATGATGTTTTCAGTCAGGCTGTCAAACACCTTCAATGGTAAATTCTTCAACTTGAAAAGGCTACAAGTCAAGACTGAAGTGGTAGGAGTGTTAGTGCATGACTTTTTGTTTTGCAGATGATTGGGCACTCAATGCAGCCTCTGAAGCTGAGATGCAAGGAAGTATGGATTGATTCTCTGCTGCTTATGCTAATTTTGGCCTAACAATTAACACCAAGAAAACACAGCTTCTCCGTCAGCCACCACCACACCATCCATATGTGGAACCATTGGTTACAGCAAATGGAGAAGTTTTGAATATTGTGGATATGTTTACTTACCTTGACAGTATACTTTCCAAGGATGTAAACATTGATAATGAGGTTGATGCACATTTTGCTACATCATGATTCTCCTAGAATCAAACTTCCAAGATTCTTCACAAGGAGAGAAGCCATCCGAGACATTCTGCTCGTGTGCCAGACCCTCATTACCCATAGGTGCAAGAGTGATGGATTTGAAATTGAGTCCTCAGTTTGAATTCAAGCCCCAATTCTTTTTAGCCATGTGACTGCTCTGTGACTCAGTGTTCTCATTAGTAAAGTGAAAAGAACAATATTTACATGACCTACTTCAAAGACTTTTTAGGAAAATGCTTTGTAAACATCAAAGTGCTATGGAAATATAAGGAAGTGGATAGAAATCTCTCTTGTTTCCAACACAATCTATTTTGTATCATATTTATCCTGAATGTGTCGTATGTCCTATAGGGACATATTGGCTACTTAAGCAAAAAAAAAATTATTTCATTTTTTAAAACTTTTTATCTTCATTCAAATTTCTTATTTTGTTCAGTCTTGTCCATCTCTTCATGACCCCATTTGCAGGTTTTCTTGTCAGAGATACTAGAGTGGCTTGCCACTTCCTTCTACAACTCATTTTGCAGATGAGGAAACTGAGGCAAACAAGTTAAGTGACTCAGGCAGGGTCATATAGCTAGTAAGTGTCTGAGACCAGATTTGAACTCAGGGAGATGACTTTTTCTGACTTCAGGCCCAGCACTCTATCTACTATGCCAATTAACTACCCAATTTCTTGTACTAGATACTTAATAAATGGTTGTTTTGAGTTAAACTTAATTGAGTTGAATTTTATGAAGCTGTGGTGTGTTTATACCTAAAATTATAGCTACCATGTGCACATGAGGGAAATGAATATCATACTATTGTGTTAATAACCAATTATTAATTTGTGATCCATCCCTTTTCTTCCTATTGTTTCCAAGACCCCATTCCTGAAAAGGGCAGTCTAATAATAATAATAATGATAATAACAATAATAATAACATCACTTCTAGCCCCCATGGCATCTGCTTATTAAGTAGTTTGGACTAGAGCCCACCCAAATGAGACTCTAGCTTTTATTTCCTCTGTAAATAGAAGCCAAACTGAGCTGGTCAAAAGCTACCCAGAGAGAGTGCTCATGGTCTCTTTATTAGACTTTGTGGCAGCCTGGCTCATGAAAGAGAAATGAAACCAGAGAGATCCTGAGCCTGAAAGGTTTTGCTTGCCCAAATTGCTGGAGGCTGCTAAAACTCATGACTAGGCCTCATTTCTTAGCAGCTAATCTCTCCTTCGTGATGAAGTAATTAGGAGGGCCTGAGGACTCTTAACCTACTTCCTCATTATGTGCCCATCAATTAGGGTTCCTTTTTTCTTTTCAAGGGAGGACCCAATAATGTGCTGTCTGGAAGACAGATGTACATTTAAGATAACCCAAGATCCGGCCTCCTTGTCTTGAGAAGCCACTAACCATCAATTTGTTGATTATTGGCTAGCCTAGTTAACTTTATTTTTAATACCCTGGAATTTTGTCTCTTGGAATTTTATTTATGACACACATCTGCTAGTTAAATCTCAAGAAAGGTGTTGGCAGACTAGGTAAGTGGGTGGGAGCATAAGGGAAATGATGAAGGCTACAAAGAGACTTCTGATAGAGTTTAGATCAAAACAATTTGGATTCTAAGATTAAGATAAATGTTGGGAGACAGGGGAAGTATAAGTGATATAATAGCAAAATGCATCAAAGTTTCTTTTTAAAAAGGATAGATGCTAGGAGAAACAGTATAGGAAATCATGAAAGGTAAAGATAGAGCCCCTGAATGCTGGAAGTACAGGCACCCCTTAACATGGGAGCCTGAAGCTAGTTGTAACTCCATGGCATAAACCCTTGCAGCACAAGTAGGTTCCAGAGGAAAGGGATGCTCCCCAGAAAAAAATCTGTCAACACAAACACAAACGATTCTGATGAGGAAGAATGACAGAATGGTTTGAAGGACTGGGGAAGACATCAGCCAACTTTGAATCAGAACAGACATAGAGAAGGTGAAATCAAAGTCATATACTTAAGAATGGATAGAAAAAAGGGGCTCAGTTCTCTAACAATAATGGTGGCATTTAAGGTGTTTGGCATATCTTAAATGCTATTTTGCTGTCAGTTAAGTATTCTTATGTTGTGAAAATTGTGGCCTAGAAAAAGATGCTCCAGGGGACTATTTTGTGAGCTGACTCCAAATTTCAGACTTGGATGAAACTTCAGAAGTCATTTCATGCAGTTGCATAACCTGCTTCATTAATAATTCTCTGGAAATACAGCTGATCATTGAACTGAAGAGACTTTTAAAGTCTTTCAGAATTATTTTTGTGTAATATTGTTGTATAAACTGCTTTGCTGGTTCTATTCTCTTCACTCTGTATCATTTCATAAAGTCTTCTTAGGTTTCTCGGAAAAAAAAGAAATCATTTTATCCAACCCATGCCTGTGATATAATGTGGAGAGCACAGACTCTGCAGTCAGAGCATCTGGATTCAAATCCTACATGCAATGCTTAGCATCTATATAGGCTTAGAAAAATCACATAATCTCTGTATGCCTCAGTTTTCTCATTTATATAATAAGAGTTTTGGACTATGTGGCCTCTAAGATCCCTTTCCAGTGCTAGAATTCTGATCCTATCATTCCTCTACAATATCTTGACCATTGCCATTGGCCCAAGGCCCAAAGATTTCCAGTGAAGGAGGACTCAACTACTTACCAATCTGAGGTTCAGCTAACCACAGATGCCCAACTCTAAGTTCAAGCACTTCATTCCAATTTGAATGTGGTATTTAGAAAAATGAAGAGGTAGAGTGGCATAAAGGTTAGAGAGCTAACCTGGAAGTCTGGAAAAGCCACGTTTAAATTCTGCTTCTGACATACACAGGCTATATGACTGTATTCAAGTCATTAACCTCTCACTGCACCAGGCAGCTCTTTCTGATTTTGCAGGGAGGGCTGTTACCTGGATTGGTAAAGAGCCTTTTATGATCCAGGATTTCCCCTGTAGCACTTTTCTCCTGAGGAACTTGTATGTGGGTCAAGAAGCAACAGTTAGAATCAAACACAGAACAACTGATTGGTTTAAGATGGGGAAACATATATGACAAGGCTGTGTGTTGTCACCTCATTTATTCAATTTATGTTAAAGAGTATGTCATGAGAAATGCCATGCTGGACAAATCAAAAGTTGAAATTAAGGTTTCTGGGAGAAATATCAACAATATCAGAGATGCAGGCTATACCATTCCAATGGCAGAAAGTGAAGAATTAAGAAGCCTCTAGATGAAAGTAAAAGAGCTGGCTTGAAGGTTAACATAAAAAAAAGGTCTTGGCAACTGGCCCCATCACTTCCGGGCAAATGAGCAGGGGAGGAAATGGAAGCAGTATCCAATTTTATATTCTTGGGCTCAAAGATCACTGCGTAAGGAACTGCAACCATGAAGTTAAAAGACATTTGCTTCTTGGAAAGAAAGCTATAGCAAAGCTGGACAGCACACTAAAAAGCAGAGACATCACCTTGCCAACAAAGGTCAATATAGTCAAAGACATGTTTTTGTTTTATTTTTTTTTTCCAGGAGACAGACCCAAGCTGGTGGAGTGAAAGCAGAGACTTGCTTGAGCTCTCCCCCAAACCCTTCAAATACCAGTTAAAAAATGGCTCTAAACAAATTCTAAAGCAGCAGAACCCACAAAAACACAGAGTGAAGCAAATTTCCAGCCCAAGACAGCCTGGATGGTTGATCAGAAAGATATGTCGCACCAGGCTGAGAGAGGAGCGAAGCGCAACATGGGCACACAGGCCGCAGCAAACCTGGAGCAGGCCCCAGAGGACTGGATCACGGGCTGCTGTGGTGGATTCCAGACTTCTCAACCAGGAATGCCAAAGACAACTTAAAAGGTCAGTGGGAAAAGTCTGTTTTTGCTGTGAGAGAAGAACTAGATCTCAGAGCCAGTTCTAGAGTGCAGAGCACAGAGTGCAGGCCCCAGTGTGGTGGCTGTGTTCTGAGCTTCCAGCCCACACACTAAGGGGAATTGGGTGGCTGATTAGAGGGAGACAGCAGGGATCTCTTTGCCAGTGCTGAGGCAAGAATGCTTGCCTTGCTCGTGCTTGGATCTGGGTCACAGTTCTGGGTGGCTGTCCTGGGACAAGAAGGAACACTGGCATGGCGGAGCTTGTAGTGGCTGTGGAGAGGAAACCTTCCTCACAGTTACAGGACAGAAAAGACTGCTTGTGGTCACTCATAGACCAGGAAAGGAATAAACACCTTGCACCTTATCACATCACCTTGGAAGAACTGAAAATTTACAGGTCCCTACAAGTATCTCTGAAAACAGCTACACAAACCCCCGAAGCTTGGGACAGTGCATTCTCCACATTGGAAGCAGGCTCTTACCTTAACAAAGAGTCTAAAAGCCAAGTAATTGGTTGGGATCATGAGCAAACCTCGCAAAAAGAGTCAGACTATATTATCTTACTTTGGTGACAAAGAAGATCAAAACATACAACCGGAAGATGACAACAAAGTCAAAGGTCCTACACCCAAAGTCTCAAAGAAAAATATGAATCACTCCCAGGCCTTGGAAGAGCTCAAAAGGGATTTTGAGAAGCAAGTAAGGGAAGTAGAGGAAAAACTGGGAAGAGAAATGAGAGTGATGCAAGAAAATCATGAAAAACAAGTCGACAGCTTGCTAAAGGAGACCCCCCCAAAAAAAATACTGAAGAAAATAACACCTTAAAAAATAGCCTAACCCAAATGGCAAAAGAGGTCCAAAAAGCCAATGAGGAGAACAATGCCATAAAAAGCAAAATTGGCCAAATGGAAAAGGAAATCCAAAAGATTACTGAAGAAAATACTTCCTTAAAAATCAGAATAGAGCAATTGGAAGCTAGTGACTTTATGAGAAATCAAGACATTGTAAAACAAATCCAAAAGAATGAAAAATCAGAAAACAATGTGAACTATCTCATTGGAAAAACAACTGACCTGGAAAATAGATCCAGGAGACAGAATTTAAAAATTATTGGACTATCTGAAAGCCATGATCTAAAAAAGAGCCTAGACATCATCATTCATGAAATTATGAAGGAAAACTGCCCTGATATAGTAGAACCAGAGGGCAAAATAGAAAGTGAAAGAATCCACAGATCTCCTCCTGAAAGAGATCCCCAATAGAAAACTCCTAGGAATATTGTAGCCAAATTCCAGAGTTCCCAGGTCAAGGAGAAAATATTACAAGCTGCCAGAAGGAAGCAATTCAAGTATTGTGGAAATACAATCAGGATAACACAAGATTTAGCAGCTTCTACATTAAAGGACTGGAGGGCATGGAATGTAATATTCTGGAGGGCAAAGGAGATAGGATTACAACCAAGAATCACCTACCCAGCAAAACTGAGTATAATCCTTCAGGGGAAAAAATGGTCATTCAGTGAAATAGAGGACTTCCAAGCATTCCTGATGAAAAGACCAGAACTGAATAGAAAATTTGACTTTCAAATACAAGACTCAAGTGGAACATGAAGAGGCAAACAGGAAAGAGAAATCATAAGAGACTTATTAAGTTTGAATTGTTTACATTCCTACATGAAAAGATGATATTTATAACTCATGAGACCTTTGTCAGTATTAGGGTAGTTGGAGGGAAAAAATTATATGTATGTATAGATAGATAGATAGATAGATAGATAGATAGATAGATAGATAGATAAATAGAGAGGGCACAGGGTGAGTTGAAGATGAAGGGGTCATGTCTGGAGAATAAAATTAAGGGATGAGAGAAGATTATACTAGCAGAAGGAGAAAGGGAGAGGTAGAATGGAGTAAATTATCTCACAAAAAAAAAAACAGAAAAGAAAAGGCTCTTACAGTGAAGGGGAAACAGAGGAAGGTGAGAGGAAATGAGTGAGTCTTATTTCCATAGGATTTGGCTTAAGGAAAGAATAACATACACACTCAATGGGGTATGTTTTTTTTTTCCAGTAGAAATGTATGGCTGTGAAAATTGGACTATAAGGAAAGCTGAGCACCATAGAATTAACGCTTTTGAATTGTGGTAATGAAGAAGACTTTTGAGAGTCTCTTGATCAGCAAGGAGATCAAATCAGTCAATACATAAAGAAATTAATTCAGGCTATGCACTGGAAGGTCAAATACTGAAGCTGAGGCTTAAATGCTTTGGCCACATAATGAAAAGACAGGACTCATTGGGAAAAGTCCTTGATGGTGGGGAAATTGAAGGCAAAGGGAGAAGGGGACAGTAGGAGATGAGATGGATAGATAGTATCATAGAAGCAATGAATACGAGCTTTGATAGACTTCAAGATGGTCCTGGCATGCTGTGGTCCATGGGGTCACAAAGAGTTGGACATGACAGAATAACAAAACTCTTATTAAAAATACCCACAAAGACATATACGGTGATAATCAGTCTAGGGCAACAAAAACATAAGCCTTGATGCCAGGCTAAATGCTGAGCCTTTGGGTGTTTTGCTTGGTTGGTTGTGCTTTGTTCTTGAAGAGGACCAAAATGATATCCCCATGCTAGAGTCTAGTTACAGTGCGCCTGACTGTGGCTAACCAGACCAACATGAGCTCAGCATGTTCTCCCACAGGTAGGGCACAAATAGTCCACATGAACCTTTTGGGTGGATCCTCTAAATTTGCGCATCTCACATTTCTTTTGAGCTATTTCTTTTTTAAAAAAATATAAATTTATTTATTTATAGTTTTCAACATTCACTTCCACAAGTTTCTGAGTTCCAAATTTTCACCCCATCTCACCCCTCCCCCCACCTCAAGAAGGCATGCATTCTGCATATCCCTTCCCCTAGTCTGTCCTCTCTTCTATCTCTCCCACTTCTCTTATCCCCTTCCCTTTCTATTTTCCTGTAGGGCAGGATAGACTTCTGTACCCCATTTCCTGTATTTCTTATTTCCCAGTAGCATGTGAAAACATTTTTTTAAACATATGTTTTTAAAATTTTAGGTTTCAGATTTTCTCTCTTCCTCCCTCCCCACCTACCCTCATTGAAAAGGCAAGCAACTCCATATAGGTCGTACATGTGCAGTTATGCAAAACACTTCCATAGTAGATATGTTGTGAAAAACTAACTCTAATCCCCTTAATCCTATCCTGCCCTCCCATTTATTCTATTCTTTCTTTTGACCCTGTCCCTCCTCAGAAGTATTTACTTCTGATTACACCCTTTCCCAATCTGCCCTCCTCTCTATCATCCCCCTGCTCTCTTGTCCCCTTCTCCCCCTATTTTCCTGTAGGGTAAGACAGATTTCCATACCCAATTGAATGTGTATGTTATTCCCTCCTTAAGCCAAATCCTATGAGAATAAGATTCACTCATTCCTTCTTACCTTCCCTATTTCCCCTCCACTGTAAGAGCTTTTTTTTCTGTTTTTGTGAGATAATTTACCCCATTCTACCTCTCCCTTTCTTCTTCTCCAGTATATCCTCCTCATCCCTTAATTTTATTCTCCAGATATGACCCCTTAATCTTCAACTCACCCTGTGCCCTCTATCTATCTATCTACATATACATACATATAATTTTTTTCCTCCAACTACCCTAATACTGACAAAGGTCTCATGAGTTATAAATATCATCTTTCCATGCAGGAATGTAAACAGTTCAATCTTAATAAGTCTCTTATGATTTCTCTTTCCTGTTTACCTCTTCATGTTCCACTTGAGTCTGTATATTTGAAAGTCAAATTTTCTATTCAGCTCTGGTCTTTTCATCAGGAATGCTTGAAAGTCCTCTATTTCACTGAATGACCATTTTTTCCCCTGAAGGATTATACTCAGTTTTGCTGGGTAGGTGATTCTTGGTTGTAATCCTATCTCCTTTGCCCTCCAGAATATTATATTCCATGCCCTGCAAGGTCCTTTAATGTAGAAGCTGCTAAATCTTGTGTTATCCTGATTGTGTTTCCACAGTACTTGAATTGTTTCCTTCTGGCAGCTTGTAATATTTTCTCCTTGACCTGGGAACTCTGGAATTTGGCTACAATATTCCTAGGAGTTTTCCTTTGGGGATCTCTTTCAGGAGGAGATCTGTGGAGTCTTTCAATTTCTATTTTGCCCTCTGGTTCTAATATATTAGGGAAGTTTTCCTTGATAATTTCTTGAAAGATGATGTCTAGGCTCTTTTTTTGGTCATTGCTTTCAGATAGTCCAATAATTTTTAAATTCTCTCTCCTGGATCTATTTTCCAGGTCAGTTGTTTTTCCAATGAGATATTTCACATTGTTTTCTAATTTTTCATTCTTTTGGATTTGTTTTACAGTGTCTTGATTTCTCATAAAGTCACTAGCTTCCAATTGCTCTATTCTAATTTTTAAGGAAGTATTTTCTTCAGTAATCTTTTGGACTTCCTTTTCCATTTGGCCAATTTTTCTTTTTAGGGCATTTCTCCTCATTGGCTTTTTGGACCTCTTTTGCCATTTGGGTTAGGCTATTTTTTAAGGTGTTATTTTCTTCAGTATTTTTTTGGGTCTCCTTTAGCAAGCTGTTGACTTGTTTTTCATGATTTTCTTGCATCACTCTCATTTCTCTTCCCAGTTTTTCCTCTACTTCCCTTACTTGCTTCTCAAAATCCCTTTTGAGCTCTTCCAAGGCCTGGGACTGATTCATGTTTTTCTTGGAGGCTTTGGATGTAGGAGCTTTGACTTTGTTGTCTTCTTCTGGTTGTATGTTTTGATCTTCTTTGTCACCAAAGTAAGATAATATAGTCTGACTCTTTTTGCGAGCTTGCTCATGATCCCAGCCAATTACTTGAGTTTTAAACTCTTTGTTAAGGTAAGAGTCTGCTTCCAATGTGGAGAATGTACTGTCCCAAGCTTCGGGGTTTGTGTAGCTGTTTTCAGAGATACTTGTAGGGACCTGTAAATTTTCAGTTCTTCCAAGGTGATGATAAGGGCAGGTGTTTACTCCTTTCCTGGCTGTGACCACAAGCAGTCTTTTCTGTCCTGTAACTGTGAGGAAGGTTTCCTCTCCATAGCCACTACAAGCTCCACCACGCCAGCACTCCTCCTCTCCCCAGCACTGCTGCCCAGAACTGTGACCCAAATCCACACATGGGCAAAGCAAGAGATTCCTGCCTCAGCACTGGCAAAGAGATCCCTGCAATCCCTCTCTGATCAGCCACTGGATTCCCCCTCAGTCTGTGGGCCTGAAGCTCAGGAAGCAGGTGTTCCCCCCAGGGCCATGCTCTTGGGGAATGGAGCTGAGACCCCGCCTTCCTCTCTCAGCACCAACAGAAACAGACTTTTCCCACTGACCTTTTAAGTGGATAGAGGAGTCTGGTAACCTCCACTGCAGCCCACGATTCAGTCCTCTGAGGCCTGCTCCAGGTTTGCTGCAGCCTGCACGCCCATGCTGCTCTTAGCTCCACTCCCAGCCTTGCGTGATACACCTTTCTGATCAATCATCCAGGTTGTCTTGGGCTGGAAATTTGTTTCACTCTGTCTTTTTATGGGTTCTGCTGCTTCAGAATTTGTTTAGAGCCATTTTTTATGAGTATCTGGAGGGATTTGGGGGAGAGCTCAAGCAAGTCACTGCTTTCACTCTGCCATCTTGGCTCTGCCCTCTCTTTTGAACTATTTCAATTCTGCTTTGCTCACAGAGCACAGCACCTTTTCTGATGTGGGCACACCATGCTGAGCAGTTCTGTGCCAGTGTCTCCCACATCACACAATCAAATCCAAAGTTCTTAAGAGAGATCTTGAGAGTATCCTAGTATTGCCTCTTCTGACCACCATGTGAGTTCTCCATAAAATACTCTTTTTGGCAAATGTACATTTTGCATTCAAACATGGCCAGCCCATTGGAGTTGCACTCTCTGCAGCAGAGTTTGAATGCTTGGCAGTTTAGTTCAAGAAAGGACCTCAGTGTCTGGTATCTTATCCCACCAGGTGATCTTCAGAATCTTTCTAAGACAATTCAAATGGAAGCAATTCAGTTTCCTGGCATGGCACTGGTAGATTGTCCAGGTTTCACAAGCATACAACAATGATGTCAGCACAGTGGCTCTGTAGACCTTCAGTTGGGTAGTCAGTCTAATACCTCTTTCCCATACTTTCCTTCAGAGCCTACCAAACACTGAACTAGCTCTGGCAATATATGCATCAACCTCATTACCAATGTGTTCATCCCTGGAAAGTACACTACCAAGGTAAGCGAACTTATCCACAGTATTCAGAACTTTTCTGTTTGCTGTAATCAATGGTTCCACATATGGATGGCATGGTTCTGGCTGAGGAGCACTGTGTTATCATGGTGTTAGTTGTTAAGCCAAAATTAGCACAAGCAGCAGAGAATTGATCCATACTTTGTTGCATCTCAGCTTCAGAGGCTGTATTGAGTGCGCATTCATCTGCGAACAGAAAATTATGCACCCACACTCCCTCCACTTTAGTCTTGGCTTGTAGCCTTTTCAAATTGAAGAATTTACCACTGGTGTGGTAGTTGACCTTGATGCCATGTTTGTCTTCACTGAAGGTATTTGACAACATGGCTGAAAACATCATGCTAAAAAGCATGGGAAACACAGCTAGGTGGCGGAGTGGATACAGCACCAGCCCTGGAGTCAGGAGGACCTGAGTTCAAATCTGGTCTCAGATACATAACACTTACTAGGCGTGTGACTCTGGGCAAGTCGCTTAACCCCAATTGCCTTGCAAAAAAAAAAAAAGCATGGGAGCAAGCACAAAGCCCTGTTTCACTCCATTGGTGACAGCAAAAGCAGCAGAGCACTGTCCATTATCCAGAACCTGGGCAAGCATGCCCACACAAAATTGACATTCAGTGCTAACGAACTTCTCCAAATTTTGACACAATTTTTCGTAAGCCCTCATGACTGACAGTATCAAAGGCCTTGGTCAGATCTACAAATGCTGGGTACAATATTTTAAAAGCACTTATTGAAAGCAGACACATGGCATTACTATTGTGAAGCTAGTTGCTTGTGGCCTATGTATTTATACACTCTGGGAGCCAGAAGACCTAGTACCTAAAAATGGTTCTGCTGTGAATTATGTGACATTGGACAAGTTTCTTAATCTCTTGAATCTCAGTTTCCTCTAAGGTCTATTTTGTCTCTTAAACCAGGTGTAAGGAAACTGAGGCCTCGAGGCCACATGTGACCTTCTAGGACCTCAAGTGAAGCCCTTTGACTGAACCCAAACGTCAGTAAGGGCCACATGTGGCCTCGAGGCCAAAGGTTCCCCGCTCCATCTTAAACACTATGATTCTATGATTCTAAGATCAAGGAAGGATTAAAATGCTGATGATAGAAGAGATCAAATTTTAATTTTGACAATAAACCAAAAATGAAAAATTGCATGCAAAGATGAAAAAAGAATGTGTTACAACAATCGAAAACTGCTTCTGGGAAGTGGGAACCTTGCGAATGATGCATTATGCTGCAATTCCCTAGGCGTTAGCTCTCCTTACTGAGTTTATTTATGGGCCATAAACCTGCAAGCCACCAATGACGAATGAAACTCTTAGATGGAAGCTCCACAGGGTATTTACACTTTAAAATCAAGCTCCCTTTGTCATCAAAAAGACACAAATCAGAAATCAATGAAGGAATAAAAAGCCGAAGACCTTTCTGGGAAAAAAAACACCAAAAAGCAAGAGGCTGCCACTCGGGCTCTGCCAATCTTTCCTAAATTGCTAAAGATCTCCAAAGACTTTGCATATTGACAAAAAGGAAAGCCGTCTTTACTCCCTGTTGATCTCTTAAAATGCCAACAATAATGAAGAAACAGGACAGTGGATTGAGTGGCTGGTCTAAAATGGCAATAATTCCTCCAACTTTGGATGCTCACAGGTGTAGATTTGTCTGAATTCTAGGCTGACAGCATGGTCCATGGAAAGAAAGCTGGATAGAGATCTGAGGGCCTGGGTTCAAATCTTGACTCTGTTACTAACAACCTGTGCAAAATCAGGATAATCACTTCCTCTCTCTAGATCTCAGCTTCCTCTTCAGTAAATTGAAGAGACTGATGGAGGTGATCCCTCAGGTCATTCACTACATTCCAGTCTCATTGACACAACCTATGCTAATCATATGTGAAAAAGAAAAGATAAACTCTGCATAGATTAGGGGGGAAATAATAGATAAGCTTTAAATTCACTTCCATGGGATTATGTCTCTCCTCTTGTTATTTCAATACAATGAACTGCTTGAGCCCAAAGGCTCAAGTTCTCCTCCCTGTTATTACCTAGAGACCTCAATCTCATCAGGCCAAAGGCCTTCCCAGAATGGTACATGAAGAAGGATGCAGGGGGCAGCTAGGTGGTGCAGTGGATAGAGCACCAGCCCTGGAGTCAGGAAGACCTGAGTTCAAATCCAGAGTCAGACACTTACTAGCTGTGTGACCCTAGATAAGTCATTTAACCCCATTGCCAAAAAAAGAAAAAAGAAGAAAATAGATGGATAGTGATTCTGATTTCAGGACCAGGAAAAAAAAAGAGTTGAAGTTCTCTGTCTTCTTTTTTCTCCTCTCTTTTCCAACAAAATGAGGAAGGGAACAATGGGTAGGGGAAAACAAAATTTCATCTTTTCCTTTCTTTAACCATGCACACACTCATCTTCAGTGTTTGGATTGTCTTGGGAAGAGCAAGAAGCAGCAACACTGAGAACAATCTTACATAGATCTTTGTTGAAGTTTTCAAATCACTTTACGTACATTATCTCACCTGTACCTCACAGTGACCCATAGAAGCAGGTCCTATTAGTCCCATTTTTCAGGTGCAAAAACTGAGTCCCAGAGATGTTAGGTGACTTGTCCGGGGGCAGTGTCAGGAAGTCTAGCCCAGGGGTCTCCTGACTCTGGTGGCCTCACTTTCTCCATGCAACGAAGTCCCCTGAGGGCCATTTAATATTTAAAAGGCAGAAAGAATGGAAGCCCCTCAATGAGGAGTTCTTAATTGGAGGTCAGCAGATGTTTTCAAATATGTTGATAACTATTTCAACATAATCTACCTTTGGGATCCTATATACTTCATGTATTTTAAAAAATATTATTTTAAGAAGGGACCCGTTGGCTTTATCAGACTGCCAAAGTTGTCCAAGTAGCAGTGTGCTGATAAATGTCTAACGACTGACTTTCCAGGGGGGGAAAGTACTCATCACACACTTTTCAATTTAATCTGCATTACTGACTTTTTCTATCACGTTAAGTCTAGCCAATCAGCAAAATAATGAAGTCCTAATTTATAGCATTCGCCAATTTCCAAGACGTAAATGTCACACCGAAAATTTAACAATCGCTTTGAGGAGCCAATATGATCCAATTCTAGCATATGCCTAGATCCAAGACACAAAAAAGGTTAAAACCTCTGCCCCAAAACATATCCATCTATGACACATATGTTAACTTATTTTTTCCAAAGCATTATTTTTCTTAGATCATGCAGATTTCTTAAGATAAAAGTGAGAACTCTAGGATCCTAGCTAGAAAATCCAGGGAAGATAAATTATTTGCCCAAGGTCACATATGTCATAAGCAGGATTTGAACCCAGATCCTTATCTTCCAGAGCTAGTTCTCTTTCTACTGCACCATGCTAAAAATAAATACACTTCGGGCATAGTTGTTCATCAAAGAATAGCTCCTTAAGAAAAGATGCACCAGGAGAGGCCAGGCTTTGATCAAAAATTTTAATTCAACAGAAGGACCATTCATTGTAAGAGAAGAAATAATAATTAGACAGAAGAGAGATCCGAGCAGAATATCTTGAATTTAGAAATGAAAACTACAAGAAAGCAAGAAACTGTAGTAATATGGGCTTCATGTTGAGGTAAGAAATGGACAGAGCGTACTGCAAGCCTCGAAGGAAAGCAGGGGAAAGAGACACCAGTGAGGTCATAAAAAGAGCACCCTCAGGGAGATGGAGAGTAATCCACCATTGCAAAGGGGTTCGCTCAGTTCAGGACACTTTCCCAAAAGCGATCAAGGTGAGACTCCTCGGAAGGCAGCATTGGACAGTGGAAAGTCCTGTGGGGTTCAAGTGAGAGGATTTACATTCAAAGCTCTGCTTTGCCACATACTACCCATGTGCCCCTGGACAAATCAAGTCGAGTCGAGTCAACAAGCATGTCTACTATATCAGACGCTGTGCTAAGTACTGAAGATACAGAGGGGAAAAAAAGGCAAAAAACAATCCTTGCTCTAAAGGAGCTCACAGTCTTAACAAGGCAAAGCATGTAACCCTTCTGGACATCATTTATAAAATGATGGGACTGGCCTAGAAGGCTTCTAAGATCCAGCCTTAAACCTATGTTCCTAAGCAAAGGAATGCTATGATTTGAGTTCTGTTTTAGGAATATTCATCTCTTGTCACTGTATAAAATGGCTCCAATGGGATTAAGAGACTGGAGACAAGAAGATGAATTGAGAGGTGACTGCAATCATCTGAGTAATCAATAATGAGGCCTGACTGAGGACGGTGTCAGCATCACCACTCTACTGTGATACCTTTGTAACATTTCTTTTTTATTTTTATTTTTAATATTGGATCTCTGATTTCACTGGGTTCTTGAATAAGCAGACTGGCACCTTCTCTGCAATTTACAGTTTTAGAGGGTTTCCGGGGCAAGTGTCTTGTCCAACACAGCTAGCATTTGTTAGAGGTGAGGCTTGAACCTAGGTCTTCTGTGTGTGACTTAAAAGAAGAAAAGATAATTGTGCTTGCAAGGGAATTAGGAAAACCTTCATGGAGGTGGTGACATCTGAAGTGCACTTTGAAGACTGGTTAGGATTTCAGTGGATTGAGTTGTTGCAGGAAGAGGGAGTAGAGGTGCTTTCTGGATGTTCATGACAATGTGAACAAATGTCTTCAAGATAAGAAAACATGTCACATATGAAATTTGTCATTGAACAAAGAAGGATGAAAATATACTGAGGCAAACTAAGAAAAATGGATAAAAATAGACCCATCGTGATAATTTCATTACAAGAGACCTGACCAAAACTCTTTATAAAAGTACCATCATTGTTATGGATATGTACTATGTACCAAGAATGAGTGGTGACAGATAGACAACCCATATATTTCACTTGTATCTACTTATGTCAAGAGACTTAGAGAAAAATGTCTTACCATTCAGTGGATAGAGTGATGGTTTTTGAGTCAGAAGCTATGGGTGCAAATCCTGCCTCTGACACTTACTACCCTTGTATTTGGGTCTTACCTTCTCTGGGACTGCATTTTATCATCAAAATTATATTCTATGACTGCTCATGTCTCTTTCAGAAGCAAATTTATAATCCTATGATGGATGAACCCCATACATAGTTAGTAGACTAGTAGATGGGTCCAAATCTATACCCTTGAAAGAGGAAACTTTATTAATAAGATTGCCATGAAGAAATCTACATCAAGCTTTTCCCAATCCCCACCCCTAGTTGCTAGTGTTTTCCCTACCAAAAACAAAAGGTCTTTATGTTTTTTTAAAATCTATTTTGTACTTATTTAAGCATACATATATTTGTGGCTGTTGTTATGCAGTTGTTTTGTTCATTTCATTTGTCATTCAGTCATTTCAGTCACATCCAACTCTTCATGACCCTATTTTGGTGTTTTCTTGGCCAATACAGTGGAGTGGTTTGCCATTTCCTTTTTCAACTCATTTAGCAGATGAGGAAACTGAGCAAACAGGGTTAAGTGACTTACCCAGGGTCACACAGCTACTGAGTGTCTGAGGCCATGTTTGAACTCTGGAAGATGAGTCCTGACTCCAGACCTAGCACTTTATCCACTGTGCCACCAGCTACACCATGCACATATTGCTTCTCCAATAGAATGTAAGCTCTTCAAAGCCAAGACTCTTATTTTTGTCTTCTATCCCCAAGCACTTAGCACCATGGCTGTCACATAATATGCACTTAACAAATGCTTACTGTTTGATTGCCAATTCACTGAAGCATTGAAATATGCACCAGGTGATTGAGGTTAAAACTTGACCTCAGTGTATTGATAAAATTGAAAACACTCTGCCCTGTTTGTCAAAACCCTTTATTCAGGTGTGACTTTGGATCCTTGGACTCAGTCTGCACTAGACTGAGAGCTAGCTACCAGCTACTAGCTAACTACTAGCCCATCCCAGAGCTCAGAGCCTTCTTACCCATCCAAGAGCTAATAGCAAACCCTAGTTAAGCTGAGAACCGTAGACTTCAAAAGATTCTTGAGGTCAGGAGAATCCTGAAGTCAGGTCTCCAGAGATATACCAGTGGGAGCCATTCAATAAATCCTTGTTAAATGAATGATTCAGTGGAAGAATTAATGAAATGGAAGAGCTGAAACCCCATCCCACCTCCATTATGGCCTTTTTCCTTTGGGCAGGCTGGATTGATTTTCATGATCTGTTTAGGAAAATGGGACACAGAAATAGCCTATTGTCTCAAACAGTATTTAAGCCGGATATGGAGCATACGTGCTGCCTACCTGTAGCCCCAAGCTTCTTTCCTTATTAAGAAACTAGGGTTTTGATGAGGTCACTGATCCTCCTCCCTCCCCACCTTGTTCTTCCACCTTTCATTCAAGGAATAACAAATACAATAAATACAAAATAATTTTTCCTTGCGAAGGATTGCATGAGGTCCTGAGAGAGCACTACAGCTTAGATGAGACACTGTGTCTGATCTCCTGGAGATTATTTTTCAGGTTCTCATCTTTGTATTTGCAAATGTCCAATATTACATTATTCATATATTTGCTTCCTTAAACAAGGATTCTTCTTCCAGGGTCTTCAGACATTTAAAAAATTATTTGATCACCATATTCCAATAAAATTTGTAACCATATGTATTTATATGTAATCATATACATTTAAAAATATTTACCTCAGTACAACTAAATGGCAAGATGGATAGGTGGGATACAAGCACAGACAATAAAGAGACACCCCTAACCTCAAGGAATTTCCATTCTAATAGGATTCAGAGGCAGCCAGGTGGCACAGCCATAGACCACAGGGCCTAGAGTCAGGAATATTTCAGTTCAAATTGGGCCTCAGATACTTACTAGTTATGTGATCTTGGGCAAGTCACTTAATTTTCATTAGCCTTAGATTCCTCAATTATAAAATGGGAATGATAATCACCCCTACCTCCCAGGGTTGTTGTGAGATAATATGAGATAATATTCATAAAACTCTTTGCCAACCTTAAAGTCTATGTCATTTGTAGCTATGATGATGATGATATTAAGGGGTCTATAGACTTAATTAGTCCTCCAAAGGTGCCCATGACACAAAAGAGATTAAGAATCCCTGGTTTACCTTGTGTCCATTAAAGTCATCCAATGATGTCTCATTTTGATGTATAGGTGTCCCTGCTTTTGTGAAGATTTTCCCAGCAGAGTACAGCCCCTGGCAGTTCCTAGGAACCTGGATAAGCTTGAAGTTCAAGCTTCTCACATCCAAGTGATGAGCTCCAACTCCATTCTCTAAGGACCTGTCTAGAGAAGTTCTAAGGCTCCTGGAGAGTGAGGAATTTTTCAACCATAGCAATTCATGATAAAGCGCTATGATCTATGATCTAGGGAAGAGGCACACTGATGAAGTCACAGATCTTTCAAATACTGAAGCAATAAAATGCAAGTTGGGGCACCCTTTAACATTCACCTAACATTAATATTCTTCAGTCTCACACAATATTTCCTTGAATTTAATTGTGCTTGGATTAGAGGAGGAGGAGAAGAGCTATTTAAGAGAGGGTCACTCCTATATGTCTAAGTTTCTTCTCAATGTAGTCCTCAGCCCAGGTAATCATCCAAATGAAATATCCCTCCCTCCATATAGCTTTTTTTTCCATAGCCCTTCCAAATTTCTGGTCATCAAGCTAAAATCAGTAATGATTGAATAACAGAACCAGAGCTTAAAAAGATTTCTGAAACCATCAAGCTCAACCCCTTTCATTTTACCTATGAGAAAACTGTAGTTCAGAGAGGATTATAAGATCATAGCCCTAGAGCTGTAAGGAACATTAGACATCATCTAAACCAACCTTCTCATTTTTACTAATAAAGATATTCTCTCAGTACTAAATTCTTCCATCGCTCCACTGGTGCAGAGTATAACACCTAACACAGTCGATGGTCTTTGAGAATTCCTAGGATTAAAAATTTCATGATGCTTTAACAACTCAATGCATTGAAATTCTACCCATCCTTCAAGGTGCTATTCAAATTCCACCTTCTTCATGAGTCTTTTCAGAATTCCACCTACTCCACAACCCCACTGCCAACAGAAATTACCTTTTTTGTCAGATTATACCAGATCATCACTCTTGATGCTCTCTGAATTTAGCTAGGCTGCTCAGTCTCCTAGAGATGCACAGTTCCTCTATGTACAGGACCTAACTCAGTCATTCTTCCCAAGACTTTTGCTCTGAGAGCATAGTCCTCTGGAATTCAGGAATACAACAAATCAGTAAATATGACAGAAAATAGAAATGTTAAAGAGTGGAGGAACTGAGGCAAGAATGAGAATACTAACACACTCTTAGTGAAGCTATTAATTTGTATGACTGCTCTGGAAACCAACGTGGAGTCATGTGAGAAGAGGGAATTAAATGTTCATGTTCTCAGACCCAGAAATCTCACTCCTAGGCACATAATCCAATGAGGAAAGGTCTCTTAGACATTAAAATATTCATGATGTCGTTTTTGAGTGGTAGCAAAGCAGTAGAAACAAAGTGAAAGGCTTAAAAATAAAAGGAATGATACCATGCATTATAAAAGATCAACATCAGAATTTCAGAGACACATAGGAAGACTTGTATCAACTGATGCAAACTGAAGTAGACAGAATCAGGAAAACAGTACACTAATGACTGCAATAATATAAATGTAAGAAATGCCCAAAAAAGCCAAAATTTAAGTAAGTGCACTGAAAAATCTCGATCCAAAAGAAGAGGTAAGATGGAGAAGGGAAGAATTTATGATGAAAGAAGAGATAGAGAGCATTATGAAATGCAAAATGGATAATTTTTATTACATTAAATTAAAAAGGTTTTGTGCAAACAAAGCCAATGCAACCAAGATTAGAAGGAAAGCTGGGAAACAATTTTTATTGCCAGTGTTTCTGATAAAGATCTCATTTCTAAAATATATAGAGAATTGAGTCAAATTTATAAGAATACAAGTCGTTCCCCAATTGACAAATGGTCAAAGGAACAGGCAGTTTTCAGATGTATAAATTGAAGCTATCTATAGTCATACAAAAAATGCTCTACATCACTACTGATGAGAGAAATGCACATTAAAACAATTCTGAGATACCACCTCACACCTACCCAATTGGTTAATATAACAGGAAAAGGAAAATGATAAATATTGGAGAAGATGTGGGAAAATTGGAATACTAATGTATTGTTGGTGGAGTGTGAACTGATCCAACCATTCTTAGAGAACAATTTGGAAGTATGCCCAAAGGGCTATCAAACTGTGCATACTCTTTGATCCGGCAATACCATCACTAGGCCTGTATGCTAAAGAGATTGTAAAAAGGGGAAAAGCACCAATCTGTACAAAAATATTTATGGCAGCTCTTTTTGTGGTGGCAAAGAATTGGAAATTGAGGGGATGCCCACCAATTGAGGAATGGCTGAACAAGTTGTGGTATATAAATGTGATATTGTGCTGTAAGAAATGATGAGCAGGAGGACTTCAGAAAAACCTGGAAAGGTTTACATGAATTGATGATAAGTGAGCAGAACCAAGAGAACATTGTACACAGTAACAGCCACTTTGTGTGATAATCAGCTTTAATAGGCTTTTCTCAGCAATACAATTACCTAATATAATTCCAAAAGACTCATGATGGAAAATACCATCCTCACCAGAGAAAGTACTATGGAGTCTGAATGTAGGTCAAAGCATACTATTTTCACTTTTTTTGTTTTTTTTCTTTCTTGTAATTTTCCCCTTTTGTTCTGATTCTTCTTTCACAACATGACTAATGTAGAAATATGTTTCATATAATTGTACATGTATAACTTATATCACGTTTCATGCCATCTTGGCGAAGGAGTATGGCAGGGTGGGAGAAAAAAGTTTGGAACTCAAAATTTTATAAAAGCAAATGTTGAAAACTTTCTTTACATGTAAACTTGAAAAAAATAAAATACCATTAAGTGGGGGAAAAGAAACAAAAAGAAAAAAGGGGGGACTATACAGCATCCTAGATGAGGCTGCTTAGGAACATAAAAATCATTAAGAATAAATTTGAAACAAGAAGCACATATATTAAAACTCTTAAATAACAGTAAAAAAGAGGAAGAGATAAGGAACATGCCTTCCTGCTCTCAACAAAGAAGTAGAAGAAAGACAAATACAGAATACATACTGTCAGACAAAAAAAAATGATGGTTTTTGATTAATCAGTTTTCTTTGTTACCGGAGAGATTTTAGTTAGGGGAGGGAGGGAAATATTCAGAAATGACTGTGATGTAAAAACAAAAGGCATAATAAATAATATGTTTTTAAAGAACCCAGGATCACCTTGGCAACACAATGAAGCATCAGAGCAAGATTGTGATGGTCCTTGTCGCTATAATGGGCACTTTGTTCAATGAAGGTAAATTTTATCAGAGTTTGGTGAATAGCTGTTAAGACACATCTCCGGACAATTGAATCTACACATTGATAACCAAGGAAAATGATGCAAATTTAGGATTCATTGAGAAATGGATGGTGTCCCAGACCAGGGAAGGGCAAGTCGCACTATATTCTGTTCTGGTCAACTACATCATGAGGAATGTGTTCGGTTCTGGATGCCACCTTCTAGGAAAGACACTGATAAACTGGAGAATGTCCAGAAAGGGAAAACCGAGGCAGTGAAAGATCTCAGGTGTATGGTAGAAGAGTATTATTTGTAAGGATTAATCAAGAAATATTTATTAAGTGTCCAGGCACTGTGCTAAGCACTGGGAGTACAAAAGGAGGCAAAAGACAGGCTCTACCCTCAAGGAGCTTATAATCTAATGTTGAAGACAACATGCAAACAAAACCTACAAACAATCTATACATGGGATACATGGGAAATAATTAACAGAATGAAGGTATTAGAATTAAGAGAGGTTCAGAAAGCCTTCCTGTAGAAGGTGGGATTTGAGTTGGGACTTACAGGAAGACCAGACCTGTGCTTTAGGAAAATTGATTTTATGGCTGAATGGAGGATGGATACGGGATGTTTAACTTGGAGAAGAGAAGAGCTGGGGAGATCTGAAGGTTATCTTTAAGCTCTTGAACACCTGATACATGGAAAAGAAGACTGGGGGTTTCATTTTTTTAGTTTGATTCCCAGAAAACAGGATCAGGGGAAATGGATAAGAGTGACAAGGAAGCAAATTAAAGCTTGATGTAAGAAAAAGACTTCCTAAATATTAGAGCTCATCTAAAGTGGAACAGGCTGCCCTGGAAGATAGTGGATTCCTTCTACTGGAAGGTATTCAGCGAGTCCTGATGACAACTTTTCAGAGAGGTTGTAGAGAGCACACTTGGACACCAGGGATCACTCCCTCCTTCTAGATACCCGCTTGCCTCAAAAATAATATGCTCTTATTATTCTTTTCCCTTTTTTATCCAGGTCTTGATCGGCCTAAATCACAACCCCTCCTACTCCAAGATTCTGTGATTCATTTTCAGCTCACAGTTTGACCCTTAGCTCTCCAATGCCAAAGTGTAGGAAGAGTTAGTGTAGGTGGTCAAGCTTTTGTGCAAGCCAAGGATCCGGCTGCTTAGCTGCCCAGCTACGCCCCAACCCCCCATCTTCATGACTGCCTATTAAGATAAAGTGGACTATAAAGGGAATGGCGGCCTAGGCTCCAAGTGAGAGAGAAGCTGACTTAAAAGGCTTCAGTAACCACCCACAGGTTTATGAATGAGTGTCACTGTGAACCTATCTCAATGGAACCAATACTTGATGAGAAGAAAAACTCCATATCTCCAACCCTGCTGCAGCCTCATCCATAATCCCAATTTAGAGCATGCCATGTGGAGGTCTATTTTAATATATCTGTTGACCTACTTTACTAGCCCAGCATTAAAAAAGTTAAACTGCTAACTTACCAAGCATTGGTTTGCCATTTTCCAATAAAACGCTTTTTTTGTTTTTAACAAGAGGCTTTCTGTTCCAGCTTCCTTATTTTTATGAGCTAGTTTCCATTGTACACAGGTGCTGATGGATTTGCAGAAAGGGTGAAATGGAAAAAAAAAAGTCTTTAATGTATCCCGGCCCAGAGGTGATCTGTAACTTCTGACAGCTTGGAAATCACTTACACCCACAAATTCTGTTTTGTTCTCTCATCTTTGTTCCTCCTTTGTGAGAAAAATATTACGTGGCTCATAAAAACAAACACAAATGCTACGTGCAGTGACTAACGTCGCTGGTCAGGAAAAAGTGAGCACATTAATTTTAGCTCTTTGCCATAGGAATTCTTTCCTTCCTGCCCGTCCAAACCATTATTCATTCTCCTTTAGAGTCTGTCACTAGGATGTCCTTTAGGTACTGAGTTGTCTTACTTCCTGAAAATGTAAGGCAGAATTTTTGTTTTCTCCCAAACATTTAGTTGGGGTTGCCTAGAAGGTTTACAATTCTTAATGAATTAATAGAGAAAAACTGAACCAATGAGACAGACTCAAAGTGCTTTACCAAAGTGGAGCAATACGACCTCTTATTCTCTGCTGTGGGTTTCTCTGACCTTCACACTGTAAAGTTCATAATGAGTTGAAAAGACCAGAATGATCTTTGTGTTTTTCATATTCCTTTTCTAACCCAAATTGCCAGAGAGAGAGAAAAGAATCTAACCCACATTCAATTTCATAATCATACCTTTCGCAAGGACACATTTAATGGGACTCAAAGAGCGCTCTTTGGTCTAGTCTGTGGCACCCAATAAAGACTATCCGTTGTCAGGAAGGGAAACAGTGAATAGATACATAAGCAAGAGTCAGAGCAGTCAAGTTTTCTGCTTCTTTCACAGGTCAAAGAGAAAGCAGAACCAGGGAGAACGGACACAAAAGTCAGAGTCCCCAAAAAGTGATGAGTCCGGGATCAAATCCTGACTCTGCTATTTGCCACCTGGCTGAGTGTCAGCAATTTGCTCTGCCTATCTGCACTTCAGTTTCCTCATCTTCTAAATAAATGAGTTGAACTAGACGGTTATCCAAGACCTCTTCCTTCTGATCCTATGAAACACTGTTTTTTAAATTGAAAGTGCCACCATTGACTTGATTAGCGATGGTGAGATGTCAGAAAGGTATATTTCCAAATCATCATCTCAACTTACTCCAAAAAACAATCTAATTAAAGTGATCATCACTACTTTCCATGTCTTCTGCCCGAACAACAAAAGTGATGCTCCAGTTGCCACCAAAAGCGAAATAAAATGATCCATATTTATTTTATATATCATACGTTATTATATTATATTATATATATTATAATATTATATTATTATATTATATTATATTATATTATATTATATTATATTATATTATATTATATTATATTATATTATATTATATTATATTATATTATATAATTTGTTTTATTATATAATGTTATGCATTATGTTTTGCTGCATATTTATTCTATTATTTATATATATTATATATACATATATGCTTGTATATCTGTGTATGTATGCACACACGCCCACACACCCCCTTTTATTTCTCCTTGCAAAATGGAGATACACACAAAGATAGAAAGTAATATTACAAACCAACTGCAATTGCAAAATAATGCTTGTTGAGGGCAGACAGAACTTGTTGCTTTCTGTCTTTGTAGATATCCTCAGTATCTTGCAGAAGGCAACTAATGTCATTTGGTTGACTGATGGAAACCCTGCCTATTCAACGATTCCTTTCCAAATACCAAGGAACAGCAATGGTCATTAGAAAGTCCATAACACTTAAAAAAGAGTCTGAGAGTATTAGGGAAGGGGGGGGGGTCAGAAAAGGGAAGTGTGAGGATTTAGGAGGAGGTTTATTTAAGGTTTATTTACTTTTCCAAGGGTCATAACTGACAAGAAACACATGTAAGTTCTTACTCAACAGTTTCTTGAGTGAAACATACCCAACATGAATTAGAAATGAAATTGGGAATTTAATCCACAGGACCAGTTTACAAGAGTGTCAACAGAGTGACATGACAGCTGATTGAGCTATCAAAAAGCACTAATTAAGCACCTACTATGTGCCAGGTACTAGTGTAGGTTCTGGAAAACAAATATAATCAATAAAATAATCCTTACAAAGAACTTCCATTCTAGGAGGAAAAGGGGAGACAACAATAGTTACATAACTATATGCAGAACACATACACATAAACACACACATTACAAGAGGGAGAGGGAGGGCACTAGAAGTTCAGGAAATGAGAAAAAGCTGAAGCAATCCTATGTTGCATTAATAGAGATACTGTGTCCAGAATGAAGGGAGTGAAAGAAATGCTGGTCAGACCCATCTGAAATACTGTGCTCAGTCCTGGGTACCACATTTTAGGAAGAATATTGACAAAGCAAGGAGAGTAGTACAGAGGAAAGTCATTAGGATGGTGGAGGGCCTTGGAAACTATCCCACAGAAGGACTATTTGGAGGAAATGGGAATGCTGAGCCTGGAAAAGCAAGACTTAGGGATGACATAATAGCCTTTTGCAAGTATGTGGAGGGTTGTGATGTGAGAGGTTTGTTGTATTCGGCCACAGAGAACAGACCTCCTAGGAACAATGGGTGGAAGCTACAAAAATGAAGACAGAGACTTGATGCAAGTGGGGAAGGGAGCACAAACAATTAAAAAAGCCCAAAAGTAAACCGGGTTATCTCACAAAGAGGGGAGATCCCTATCACTGAAGGCTTTCCAACAAAAATCAGATGCCCATTTCTTAGTCAAATTGTTGAGGGGTTTCTAAAGTTAGCATAACTCCAACTAGATGGTCTCTGAAGCCCCCCTTCCAACTCTACTATTCTGCCATTCTGTACAAATCACTCCTTGTAACTGGCAACCAATCTAGGATTATGGGAGAAACAGTCAACTCAGCATTTTTCACTGTTTTCTTTCCCTTGGGGGGAAGTGTTCTGAATTGCTTAAAGAGTTTAAGATCTGGTTATCTATCTCCCAAAATGAAAATGAAAGGTAGGGGAACGTAGGAGAGAAGAAAGAGGAAAAAAAATTAAGGTATCTGTTTCCTCTTATTTGGAGTTAAAAGTTATTATCATAAAATGTCCCTCTGCTCTCCTTGATCATTTCTTCTACACATTAAATTTTCTGATTTTATTTCCTCCTTAAATTATTTATAGGTCAGTGGAGCCCTTTCTTATGATGTGCTTCTGTCTGATGGTGCTCATATTTGACACCAGATCTGATATTCTTTGCCTCCTCTGTATTCCCAGGAGAACTTTGTATACCTTAATAACAGCTGTGCTTTTATCGTCAGTGTTCCACTTATATCCCTTAGGGGCTCTGTTGATCATATTACCCAGTCAGCACTCGGCTGTACAAAAACTCATGCCCAACTACAAACTTTTACAATCCTAGAGAGTGGGGCCAACATTCTGCTCTACTCTAGCAAGAAAGAAGACACTTCTAAAAGCAGTTTGTTACTTTTTGTCCTGCTAAGACTGTGGTTGGGTAGGTATGAGTAGAGTTGCCAGGCTCCCCTATGGTTCATTCTCTGTTCTAGTTATGTTTAATTTACCATAGTTAATATAATTATAATAGCTACCATTTATGTGACACTCTGGTTTGAAAAACAGTTTCCAAATATGCCCATTTTACAGCTGAGGAAACTGAGGTAAGAAGTGATTAAATGACTTGTCCAGGGTCATACAACCACTAAGAGTCTAAGACTGGTTTTGAATTAAGTTCTTTGTGACTCCACACACTCTCTCCATTGTACCACCTAGCTGTCTCAATGTATTCTGGCAACACTTATTGCCTAGTTCTTGAGTTTGAAATTTAGGTGAGGGGTGGCAAAGAATTAGAAGATGAGAGGATGCCCACCAATTGCACAATGGCTGGACAAATTGAGACATATGACTGTGATGGAATACTATTGCCTTAAGGAAATTATAAGCAGGATGGTTTCAGAAAAACCTGGGAAGATATGCACTGATGCAAAGTGAAGTGAGCAAAACCAGAAGAACATTGTAGACAGTAAGAGCGATATTGTAAGAACAATCAACTGTGAAAGACTTAGCTATTATGATCGAGACAATGATCCAAGACAATTCCAAAGGACCCATGATGGAAAATGATATCCATGTCCAGAGAGGGGACTGATGAACTCTGAGTACAGATTGAAGTAAGCTTTTTTTTTAACTTTATTTTTCTTGGGTTTTGAGCATGTGCATTTTCTTTTGCAATGTGGCTAATATGGAAATATGTTTGGCATGACTTCTTGTGTATAATCTACATCATATTGCTTGCCTTCTGAAGGGGAAAGGGGGTGAGAGAGAGGGAGACAATTTGAAACTCATAATTTTTTAAGATGAATGTTAAAAAGAAATTTAAGTATAATTGGGAAATAATGAAATAAATTTTAAAAATTTAAGAAATTTAAGTGGTACTATCCTCATCAGGCTTAATTCTTTTTAAATAGATATATGTCTTGTCTCCCTAACTAAACTGTAAGCTCTTCGAGCTCAGGAGCTGTGTTTCCTTTGTGTTTCCCTAGTGCTTACCCAGGGATTCGCTCATAATAATTGCTTAATAAGTGCTGGTTGATTAATTGATTAATCCTCTTGATACCTAGCCTAATGTCGTATATATAGTAGGAGATCAGTGAACAAGTGTGAATAGATGGATACTTAATAGTCAACATAACATAATGGATTGAACCAAATGGGTTTAGGAAGGAATACTGGATTTTGGAACCAAAAGACCAATGTGGCTCTGTTGCAACATACTTTTGTGACTTTGTCATCTCACCCCTCAATGCCTTCACTATTTCACATGGAAAATTGGGGTTTGGGGCTGGATGACCAATAAGGTCTCTTCTGATTCTAAATCACATACATCCAGGATCTTTTTTTATTCCAGATTCCTCTTCCACAATCTATGAAATTATAGAATTGGAACTACAGAATCTCAGAGGGTACTCCTTCAAGGTTTCGACCTTCAGATGTTGCTACCTTGGAGTACCACCCATATGTTCCATTTATAACTCAAATATCTCAAATGAGATAACGTGTCAAGAATTTTGCAAACCTGAAAAAGCTATATAAATGTTGGCTATTAGTAGTGTTATTATTACTCTTATTAATACTACCTCCAAACTGAACCTTTGAGTAGTAGACAACTTCTGGCCCTCTAAATATCAAGTGTTGAAGAGAAAATTGTTTGTCCCAGCCTTAGGAGATCTTACATGCTGTCCCTCGATTCCTAGAATTAATTCCCCTCCTCCTTCTGATAGTATTCATTGACTTCAAAAACCAACTCGTGTAACCTTTCTTGAATGATGTGTTTCCAACTACTTCCAGGTAGAAAGAATTCTTCTAGAAAAAGGCTAGAACCAAAGTAACTCTCTGTTGATTAGGAAGTGATTGATCAAACTATATTACATCACTTTAATATTATTCATCATAAGAAATGGTGAATGTAAAACTTTCAGAGCAACTTGAGAAGACTTCTATAAACTGATGTTAAGTGAATTAAATATACAGAAAAACTATTTAGATAAAAGCTGTCAAAGTCCCAGCCTGCAGGCCAAGCACCTGCAAATCTAAGTGCTACCTGAACCACATTAAAATTTAATTGAGAAATGTTTAACAAGACAATTAAAAATAATGTAATATAGATGATGTTAATTTGTGGTTTTCTAAGTCAATATACAGCCCTGCAGTGATCTGGTTTGATACCACTGATTTAGACAATGATCCCAATAATATAAATGACATTGCAGAATTTTCCATCTCCTCTGCAGCTACCTTTTCACCATGCAGATGGTACTGTCCCCTTGGGCTCCCTTCTCTGATCTGTATGTTCCTGTCCCACTGCCTTCCTATTTTTGAGAAGTTGGCCCAGACCAGCCATGCTCACTTTTCTCTTGGTTCTATTTCTTAGCCCTAAGAATTTTCCATCTTCTCCTTGCACACAAACCCCACTTTTCAGCTCCTTTTCACGTGCTGCTTCCTGATTAAAATGTAAGCACCTTAAGAATAAGTCCTGTTTTCTTTTTGCTTGTATTTGTACTCAGTGTTTAGCACAGTGCCAAGCACATAGTAAATATTTAAGTGAGTTGTCTATCTCTCTATCTATCTGTCTGTCTGTCTTGTCTACCTAAAACGTTAGTTCTGTTCAATTCAGTAACTTATTGTTATTAAGAAGACTTCCAATGAAATATGCTCCCTTCCTCTTAGCAGAGAAATGGTGAACTACAAAAGTGTGGAAAAAGACATATATTGTCATTATGTTGATTTGCGTTGCTTAACTGTACTTATCTTTTACAGCAAGGGATGATTCTGTGAGGGAAGAGGGAAAGATAGGAAATCATTGGAAAAGGATAACAATGTGTGTGTGTGTGTGTGTGTGTGTGTGTGTGTGTGTGTGTGTGTGTTGCAGGGAGAGGAGGAAATACTGTATATTTTTTTTAAAGTGATCTGTCCATCCTTGAAAGGAAAACCAGCTTGACATCCACCATGTACTTAACCATTTTTTTAAATTTACACTATCGGCACTGATTATGTCTCATCTCCCTACCAGACTGCAAATTCCTCATGGGCAAACACATCAGCTCTCTAAATCACTGTGTTTCTAATGCCTAGTTCAGTGCTTTAAAATGCTCAATATATGATTGATTCAACATATTAGACATTTGGTTACTTAACGGTTTCAAATGTATTCAATGCAATTGATTCCTCTAAAAAAAACCCAACCTATTGTTTGCATTTCTCCAGTCCATAGACATCTCTCCCATTCTCTACATCTTGAAGATCACTGAAAATGGTTCAACCATCACATCTCCCAATTCTTTCATTACTCAAGAATATACTTCATCTAGACCCAGTAACCTGAAATCCTAAATGGCAACCATGTGGCCTGCTATTAATGCCCTACTAATCCTGTAAGGGTGTCCCAAAAGTCTTAGTCCAGTTTTCAATACTTAAAGCTTAATATTGCTCTAAAACTTTTGGAATACCATGTATATCAACTCACCATTAGTCATTTTAAATTTTATTTTACAGAGAGAACTAGATAGCTGTTAGCACTTTCACCCTTCTCCTCAAATTATCATGTACAAAAGTAAGTTACAGGTTGTATCCCATCCCCCACCCACCTTCCATCCCCATCCCAGGTAGCTTATAAACTCCTTGTCCAATTGGTTGGGTAGGTGAGGGAAACAAACAAGGATAAGATCACAAAATGAGGGATGAGTTATTAAATGCAAGGAACATGAACCCTACAGATCAGAATACAATCAATCCTCCAGCATTATCCAGATGTATTGTGGTATAGAGCAGAGAGAAATAGGATGAGAGCCAGATGGCACCTACCTTATTAACTTCATGACTGTAGGCAAATCACTATACCTCTCTTTGCTTCAATTTCCTCATCTGTAAATAGAGATAAAAATGCCTCTATGCTGGCTATATCACAGGTTCTTGCAAGGAAGGTGCTTTGTAAAACCTTAAAAAATGATAGAAATGTTAGGTATTATTTTATAAATGCCAGCTACTGGTAATAATTATCCCTGATGATGCTATTATTATTACTAACTCCTAGTAACTTTATTTATTATCAACAATCAGGCAACCTCAAGTATAATGGAGAAAACTAGGACATAAACTTAGAAATTGTCATGGCTGATGAAAGTATTTAGAAATGAAGTAAAGAGATGCTGAAATGTCCAGTATCAACAGAGGGGTGATGAGCAAGATGAAACCTGGAAAAAGAGAACAGAGTGTAAACAAGCTGAATGGCTAAATCATAAATATCTTCAAGGGGGCATAAATTTAGAACCTTCTATTTGATAATTTTGCCCTAATGGGAAAAGCATTGAAAATTCCTGCTGCTAGCAAAACAAGAACCCTTTATGAAAAAGCTATCCTGTGTGGCTGACCCAGACATTCCAGAAACTCTTGTCAAAGTATCACTTTGATGGAGAAAAGTAGTGCCCCATACTACTGTAACTTGGTGGAAATATCTCTTATGACGGTAACTTTTTGTTCTGGTATTATATTCATGAAGCAACTTTTTTATCTTAATTTGATTTTCCAAATTGGTTTCCTTACTGAGAAGAGAGTGGATCACTGATTCCACCATAAACTACTACATAAAGTTTCTGGTTTCTACTTAATGAGTATAATGATGATGATGATGATGATGATGATAGCATTTCTATAGTGTTTAAGGTTTGTAAGACACTTTACAAATATTTTCTCATTTTATCCTCACACTAACTAGAGAAGTAATTATTATACACATTTACAAACGAGAAAAACGTGGCAGACAGAGAGGTTCAGCAACTTGTCCTGGGTCACATAGCTTGTAAATGTCCAGGCAGCTGGATTTGAACCGAGGTCTTCCTGTCTGACCTAGGTATCTCTTATGAGATTGGTTGATTAGATTTAATTCACCACTGCATGAACTAATAGAGACAAAAATACAAAGAAAGCCAGGGTTTCCACATCCTTGGGCAGAGATGGAAGGCACAGCTACAGGGAAATCCTGTTTGCCTTTCCAGGTCTTCTCGTTCATTCTAACTACAAGTCATAAACTTACCTTGGTCGGGAACCTTGGAGACTGTGTGCCACAAAGACATACATCCTGGCAAAACATTTTTCCCCGGGAAGATAAGCCCCAGTATAACACAATATATCCCCAGACAAAGCCATTGTTATTTATGGTGAAATTCCCACCCACCCACCCAGAATCTTCACTACTATAATTAGTTTCACACTATGAAGAACATTCCAAACCATTCCACTAGTACCTTTCATAAGCCCCTCTGACATTTTTTTGGACCTCAATCCATAAGATGACTATTTTATGATCTCCCCAGATTTGTGTTTGAAGTTAACTATAAATTCTAGTCTATCATTCATTATTTAATTCAAAATGAATGTTGTAAATGTGAATGAAGATGATGGACAGTTGAAGCTTAGCCAGAAAGACATTAATATTCTAATGGTCTGGACATCTTCTTTATTACCAGAACTGGTACATAGGACAATCTTCAGTTGCAGCAGGAAATTTATTTCAGGCCCATCTCTCACTTTCAATTATCATTGAAAGACATTGGGATTTCTAATCTTCAGCATATCCAAATCAGTGGTTCATTATTCAGTTTCCTAATCTGTGAAAGGAGAAGGTGGGACTAGTTGAGCTCTGCCATCTCCTCTGGGCCTCTGTCTATGTCCTCTGATCCTGTTATTTTAAATGATTATCTGTGACTTTCTTCACTTTTTTAGCAAAGGGACTTCATTTTAATCCTCTCTGATTTAAGTCTATAAAATTCTATTCATGGCTAATCAAATTCCTGAACCTCTAAGACCTCTTTTTAGAAAATGAAATACTTTCTATATAGGTGTCTACATTTTTTTAAACTGAACTTGATGCAGGGAAGGAAGTCACCACTTTACCAAGGTACACTGGTGCTTGCTTGATGCACAACTTATAATACTCTTGGAGAGTTGTCTGGCACACTAATAGATAAAATGACTTGCCCAAGATCACATAGTCAATATGCCTTAGAGCAGAGAGAACCCAATTCCTCCTGACTCTGGGGCCCACTCGCTATCCTCTATTCCAGGGGACCATTGTTTCTGTCGAGTCTTTTGGGGTGTGCTTGACTCTTGTGACCCCATTTGGAGTTTTCTTGGCAAAGACACTGGAATGGTTTGCTATTTCCTTCTCCAGCTCATTTTTTTTTCTTAATAGTATTTTATTTTTTTCCCAATCGCATGGAAAGATAGTTTACAAAATTCATTTTTATAAGATTTTGAGTTACAAATTTTCTCCCTCCCTCCCCTCCCCCTTGCCCAAGAAAGCATGCAATCTGATATAGGCTACACATGTACAATCACATTAAACATATTTCCATATTAGTCATGTTGTAAAAGAAGAATCAGAACAAAAGGGAAAAAACTATATTCATCTCATTTTACAGATGAGGAAGCTGAGGGTTACGTGATTTGCCCAGGGTCATATAGCTAGTAATTGTCTAAGACCAGATTTGAATGCATGAAGATGAGTATTCTTGACTCCAGACCCAACGCTTTATCCTAACATCTAGCTGCCCCACAGTAACTAAATCACATGTATATACTGAAAGGTGAGATTCTATGTATGTGTCTACATAAATACATATATGTACATATAAATACATTGTATATAGATATACACATATGTATGTATATATACATACACACATATGTATGTGTGTGTGTGTGTGTGTGTGTGTGTGTGTGTGTGTGTGTGTGTGTATGGCATTGTTCAAAACCAGCTATGGTTAATGTTCCACAACAGTAAAGAACAATTAGCAAATGAATTAATTTTCCTCTGAGTACATTTCAAATTAGCAAATTGCTAAATCTGTCTGCCTCAGTTTTCTCATTTGTAAAATAACGATAATAATAGCACTTACCTCTATAGGTTATCATTAATAATAATATTATTATACTCATTAATTAAACAGAAACTCCACGTGGTAGTTTACAAGCTAACACACAATGTATAAGATAGAGAAGGCACTCAATAAATAGTATTAATTAAATGGCTAATTGTCAGGCCTTGATTATAGGACATCATTACTTCAATGATTCAAAGTCCTTCAAGAATATAAACACTCCGAGGTCATGGATTGTCTCATTTTGGGGGAGGGGGTTGTTTTGTCCTAGAATGATGCCCATTGTAGACACATAATACATGCTAATTGATTGACTTGATGCTATGATTTCCTCATTTGGGACTCTCTCCACTGATATAAATACTTGTTTTTTCCACTAAATTCCCATCTGAATCAGCCTCCCAGACTATTCTCCAGTTCATATTGTTGACTCCTCTCCTTTGTTGCAGCATGGGAAAGCGCCTTACATCCTTTGGAACAATTCTCCCAAATCAAACTAGCCTGGCACAATGGCCCATTCCTGGAATGCCTGCTATTAAGCTGGGGCAGCTCTGGCTGTTGGATCACATGAGAATGGAAGTTCTGGGCTACAGTAGGGCTCAGGAGCTCACACTAAGTCTGGCAGAAGTCCCCAGAAGCAGGGAGCTACCAGGCTTCCCAAGGAGGGACAAATCAGCCCGTAAGTGGCCACCGCACATCCAGAGTGCATCAAACAAAGAGTCTTCTGAAACTCAAAAGAAACCCCAAAATCCTGAATAATTAAATCACAAAAATCTGTAAGAGGGCATATATCTAGATCTGATCCATACGATAATTTTTGTCCTACAGGAGAGGCCTTGAAAATCCTACCACTAGTGGAAACTTCAGGAGTGTTGGGTTATCCTCACTCCTGCTGCACAGCTCAACTAATACTGCTTTGTTAGCTTTCATTCCTCTTTCCCAAATGCCTAAATCCATATTTGGCCATTTTTCCTCTTTCTAGGCAGCCAGGTAGCACAATGGATTGAGTACCAGACAAGTCAAGAAGACCCGAGTTGGAATCCTGCCTCGAAAACTAAGTGTGTGACCTGGGCAAGGCACTTAACCTTTATCTGCCTTAGTTTCCTCAACTGCAAAGTGGATAATAATAGATATTGTTGTGAGAATCAGTTGACATATATGAAAAGTGCTTTGCAAACCTAAAAGATGTGAATTCATTGGGAGAAGGAGCCATTTCTGCCTTTCTCTGTACCCCTGCTGTTTAGCATGTCATCTGCTATACATTAAGCAAATAATAAATGCTTATTAACTGACATTTACCTATATCCACCCTGATTTCTTTTTACAGAGGAAATTTTAACAGGAGAAATCACTTTATGAAGAAATTTTTAATAATTGAAACCTAAGAAAACATACCAAACAGGCATTTCCTTAAAATATCCATTAGTTAGAAATTAGTCAGAAACAAGCAATTAGTTGTTCTGTCATCTTGTTTTTTAAGTACAAACAGATGATAATTCATGAATCTCTTACCCAGTACTCCACATCCACAACAGATGTTGTTCTATTCAGTCTTTTCACAAGAGTGAGACACAACTGAAATACCCATTAAATTCTTCTATGTCCATTGATTTTTTCAATGAAAATGTTTTCCATTGAACCAATTAGTTTTAATTTTCAATTGATTCAATTTTCAATTAAAATTTTTTCAGCCAAATGGCCTCTCTTTTTTAGACCACAGTCTCGCATTTACCTTGTAAATCCACCTGATCTTGGCATTTCTTTAGCGTCTGCTTTGAGCAGTTCTACCGACAAGGAGCTGACTACTTTACAAAGCAGCTCATTCCATTTTTTAAAGGAAGGCCTAGTTGTTAGAAGCTATCAGGGTGTGACACGCTTCCTAGATTTGGAAAGAATGGAACTAAGTTTGAATTCCATCTGTGTGATCTTAAGCATATCACCTCCTTCTTTAGCCCTCAGTGTCCTCCTTTGTGAAATTAGGTGACAGGACTAGACAATCTATTCGGATCTCTCTTTGTCCAAACTCTACCAACCAAATGAATTCAGCAACTAGCATTTCTGGCTGTTGGCCTCAGCTACCTCTCCATTTTTAGCCTTTGGTCCAAGTTGTAAAGAGGGAAAGCAGATGTCTAGGATATAACACAAGGAGATCTTTAATGATATTTTTTATATCAATAATATAAATTTAATTCATGTTAATGCCAGAAAATTCCACTTCCTGGGCATACTGGTATTTATTTTGTGTTAAGTCAGGTCACATGCAATACAATGAAGCCTCCTAATCTTTTTGTGAAGAGTAACTCAGAAGAGGCACTTCTTTCCTTTCTGGAACATGCCAAAGACTCTGCCTTTATTCATAGCATGCCCCCATAAATATGGGCCCAATTTTCTTTCTTCCCCATCCAGATTTTGTTTTAAAAACCTCCCTGGAAAAATCTACGGGGACCTTTGAAACCACTAACTTCCTTCATTTTGCTTGGTGGACTTCAGTCCCCTGGAGCCATTTAATCACACACACTTAATGAATAATGAAGTCAGTTAAAATGTTTTTAATGTTACAATTAGTTCCCAAATTCTTATGTCCAAAACACTGAGTAACCAACAGAAATTTCAATAAAACCTATTATTTACAGAGAAGAAAAAAAAACACAGAAGAAATAGAGCAAGGAAAATGGAAATGTAGTGTGGGGAGCACGAGTATTAAGTGATTGCAAGTTTGGTAGGACTTTAAGATGAGGAAATTTATCAAAGCTCTAAGGTAATAAGACTTCCTTGAAATACAGACTTTTGACATTTCAGCCTACAAAAATATTGTGTGTCAACAATTAAAATTCCACTTTTTCTTCCTTCAGTGTTCAGTCTTTGATTATTTACAAGAGTGAGAGGTGAGTGGAATACACATTAACCTCTTCTTCCTCTGTGCATAATTATTTTTCCCTTTTACTAAATTGCTTCTCTCATCAAGTCAACAGTCATATGTCTTATGCTACAAATCAGCCTGGTTTGATATTTCTTCAATGAAAATATCTGGGTTGAGATGGAAAACTTATGGAAGATGAAGGAGGAAGATGTAGTGGAAGGTTGTGTGTTTTGTAAGTGATTTCATCAACTATGAATATTGTGGATTACAGGAGCATAGATTTTAGAGCTGGAAGAGATCTTAGTGGTCTCTCATTTCAAAGATTAAGAAGCTAAGGCCCAGAGAGGCTGTAGCTTGGTCACGGTCACAGAACTATCAGATGTTGGAGGCAGATTCTAATCTAGATGTCCCTAAGTCCCAGCCCACTGGCTCCAGCCTTCATTCTATGTCAGTCTAATGCTGATTACCTGTATAAACCTTTGTGAGGAAAGTAGAGCTCATACAGACATCCAACAGAAATGGAACATGAGATAAGAGGGCAGCAATTGCTTTTTCTCAGTATATTTGGGAAATTGAGGTTATGTGTCATATTTATTAACCTTCCTATGGGAAGCTTGTTAACTCAACATCTCTGAAAATCCTCAGGCAATTAAGTAGAAATCTCTTTAATGCTAATGACTTGGGTTCAAAGCATGTGGAGAGCAAGTCCCAAGACTGATGAATTGTGTGGAAGTTAGTGAAATAATACGGAAGATTAGAGAAGAACGAGGAAAAAACACTCCGATGTCAAGAGAATCTGGGTTCAAATCTGATGCTTCCTACCTGGGTGACACTGAATAAGTCTCAGCTTCTCTGGGCTTCAGTTTCCTCAAATGAAAAGGGGAAGGAGTTGTCTAATTGGCCTCTGTTCCAGATCTCTGATTGAATGACTGAGGTAAGAAAAGGGAGGAAGTACAGTTAGTCCTCTAGCTAAGTGAGGGACAATAGGAAGGTCAGGGCAATGGAGAGACCAGCAGAAAACTACGTGACATGAGTGCCCTATAGCCCTATGGAACAGTGGAAAGAACACCAGCTCTGGTGACAGGAACAGGGTTCAAATTCCGCTTCTGCCATTCACTACACATGTGATCTTGGGCATCAAGTTACCTCCTTGGGCATCGATTTCTTTGTCTATAAAACAAGGGAAGTCTGGATTCTAGGGCCTTCAAGGTCCCTTCCAGTTCTAGACCTCTGGTCCTACAAAAAAGAACAAAAGGATTTGTACAAAGAAACAAATGCAAACTGTTCAGTATGGAAAACAACCCAAATAACATAAAATACAAATACAAGTAAAATCCTGCAATACAGTGAGTGTGGTCAACATTCTCTGATTTTGAGGCTTAGATCTGTGCCTGTAGACACCGAATATGATTTCTCAAAGGAGCTTCCTTAGTTTGGGTTGAGAAAATGAGATAACCGAATCATACGATCTCAAATTTCAAAGAGATCTTAAGGATCATCCAGTCATTTCCAACCTAGCAAGAATCTCTTTTATGCCACTGAGGTGGTGCAATGGATAGAACACTGGACTTGAAATCAGCAGTTCCAATTGTAATTCAGATACTTAATCAGTTGTGTGATTGAGCAAGTGACTTAACCTCTCTCAGCCTCAGTTTCTTTATCTGTGAAATGGGGATAAGAATAGTACCTACCTCCTATCAAAAGACATAACATGTATAAAGTATCTGCAAACCTTAAAATGCTATATAAATTCTGTCTATCATGGTTAGTATTATCCCCAACAAATGCAACCTGAGATTGAAGACCCCCCCAGTAAAGGGGAACCTACAATTCATTCTGCTTTGGGACAGTTAATGCTGTTTTCCTTTGTATCGAGCCATAATCTGCCTCTCTGCAAATTCCATCTCCTAGTTCCATCCTCTGGGGCCAAGTGAAAAAGTCAGATTCCTCTTCCAGGTGGCACCCATTCAAATACGTAAAGACAGCTGTGGCATCTGCACTTCTCCAAGTTAAACACGCTGAGTTCCTTTAACTGCTCTGCATATGTCCTAGTTTCAGGTTCCCTCAATATCTCATAATCTCCTCCTTGGATACATTCCAGTTTGTCAATGCTCTCTCTAAATCATGACCCCCAGGTGTGAACATACTACTCTATTTAATTTAATTCTGAATTTAAACTCTGGCCCTTGCTGCAGCCTTCCTCCATCCTAGTCTGGGGAGCCTAGGATCTCAGAGCCCTTCTCTGATGCCTTATGATGAAAGCAGAGGGGATCCTGAGTGCTCCAAGCCTGTGCCAGTGGGACACAAGCCCCAACAGTGTCTACCAAGTGGGAGAGGCTCCAGGTATGACCCTGCTCATAGACTACAAGGCTGTGTCTCTTCTTTCCATTATGTACATCTGCCTCTCATCTACTGGGCTAAACCTCAAGATCTGAAAGTTTTATAACAACCCTTCTTAAATCTAAACTTTTGGTAAACTTTATTTCTGAGTTGTGTTTTAATTCTGAATTTCAACACCAAATAAATTGAGTATACTCTTTAAAGATGCATACTGACCTTGCAGCCAGGAAGACCTAGTATCAAATATTGTCTCTGACACATACTGGCTGTGTTACCCTGGATGAGTCACAATATCATGGGCCCTAAGTCAACTCCCTATACAGTGGAGCACTGGCAGAAGTGATTTCCTCTTCTGGAAGTCCCCTACACCTCAATAACCTTTATCTTCACTCACCCAATTTGCCTCCTGTCTTAGGCCAGAGGGGTACAATAGCCAAACCTCAGATAATGCCATAGAACATTTTTTATTGAATTAGATCTCTGCACTCACTTTTCTTAGGCATTATGCCCTGAGTGGGAGGCCTGGTCCTAGAGGACAGCATGAGTTTACCTTCTCACAACGTTGTTAGGAAGTTAAAACGAGTTAATGTGGCAAAAATGATCTGCAACCTTAAAGAATTCTGTTAGTGTTATTATTATTAATGGGCAAAAGTCAAGAATCCATTCAAGACCCTTATGCACATAAAAAATACAATAAAAAGAAACACTGCATCATAGAAAGTGGGCAGGTCTGCTTTACCAAGCCAGGGAACTTTTAAATGTTGCCTACTAGTGGTTTCTCTCCTTTGCTTGGCCCAGATCCTGGCCTTCCACAGCTCACAGAGACTCAGCCCAATCACAGGATTACAGACAGGTTCATTGAGCTAGGAGGAACTGCAGGGGTAGTTTAGTCCAACCTACTCATTTTACAAATAAGGAAACTGAGGCAAAGTGATCTACCTGGAATCACAAGGCAGGGAACATCAAAGGCGGGTCTTGCGACTACCAGAGCCGGTGCTCCTGAGGCCCTACTGTAATAATCAATCAATTAATAAAAGCCACTAGGTGGGATGATGGATAGATACATTGCTGAACCTGAAAGGGGCAGCAAACATTTATTAAGCACCTACTGTGTGCCAAGCACTAAGCTAAGTACTTTACAAGTCCTTCTTCAGATACGTACCAGCCATGTGACCCTATAGAAATCGATTGATGGCTCTAAGCGTCCCCATCTGGCAAATGGGATAACATTAGTTCATAGCTAACAGAGTTGTTGTAAGGATCAGGTGAATTGATACATATATACACACATATGCATGTATGTGTGTATGTATGTATATATATGTATGTATCTGTATATATATATATAAATTCTTTGCAAACTTTAAAGCACTCTATAAATAGCTAGTTATTATTATTAGGCACTTATTAAGGGCTTACTGTGTACAAAGCCCTATGGGCAGCCAGACAGCACAGTGGATAGAGTGTGGGCTTGGAATGAGAACGCTTATGTTCCCGAGTTCAAATCTGGCCCCAGGCACTTGCTAGCTATGTGACCCTGGGCAAGTCACTTAACCTTGTTTGCCTCAGTTTCCTCATTTGTAAAATAAGCTGGAGAAGGACCTTTGCCCCTCCCAGTGTCTTTGCCAAAAAAAACCCTCATGGGGTCACAAGAGTCAGACATGACTGAGCAGCAATAACCTGTATGACACATTATACCAGGGACTGGGGACACAAAGGCAAAAAACGAAGGCGTCTGTCTTCGAGGATTTTACTTTCTATGAAAATTCAAGGTAAATTCACAATGTAGAAGCCTAGTTTTTATTTCACCTTCTGCGTGACCTTGGGTAAGTTATTGAGCCTCTCTGGGCCTCAGTTTCCTTATATGTCTATGAAGGAGATGGACAAGCTTCTCCCCAGGGTGCTCTTAACTCTAAGTTTATATTCTGCTCTGGCTCAGACACCATCCCAAAAAGAACACATTGATGGAGTCTGACATCTTTCAGAGTCAGGCAATTTTTGAGTCAATGCTGATCCTATATGTTGAAGGCCTGTGTATCAACCTGTCTAAACCTTCATTAATTCATTCATACATTCCTCCTAGTGTGAGTTAAGGGGTAAAAGAAAGACTCATTTGCCCCAAACTACCTATCTACCTCAATGCCTTTCCAGGATACTCATGGACTCCTCCTACCTGCCTATTTAAAATTTTTCTCATAGAGCTACCAAGGACAAGAACAACAGAAGAGTGGAGGGCTGTGGAAGCAGGGGGACTAATCTTTAAAACTAGATCCGAACCAAATTTGAAAGCACATATGATCTGGAAGCAGGCCCATCACCCCTTCTCAGCACATATGACTCATTCCATGAACGCAAAAGCACATTTGGCCCCCAGGGACTGAATTAAAAGACAAGTAAATGTATTGGGGGAAGGAAAAGAGGGACAGGAAGGAATAAAGCAGCAGTGATATACCCAGTATATCCTGGGGGTACCCAGAAAATGGACTCAAGGAGTAGGGAACCTGAGAAAAGGCAAGGAAAAAGAAGAAGTAACAAAGACACATTTTTATTTTCTTTTTTGTCTTACATCCAGCTCTGTCAACCATCTCAACTTTATTTTGGTCACTCTGTTTACAAGAGCAAAAAGAAAGAAGATAAGAGTCTCCGCTGAGTACCTAAAATAGCATCTTAAATTTCGTCCTTGGTACTTAAGCAGCAGCTTAACATAGTAACAGAAATTAAGTGATAGAGAAGGTGATGTGGTATAGTAGACGTACTACTGGGTCTGAAGTCAAAGGACATGGGTTTAAATCCTGGCTTTGCTATGGAACTTTGGGTAAATGACCTCAATTCTCCATGCTGTAACTTCTTCATCTGCAAAGTCACTGGGCTGAACCAGATGCTTGTAGAGTCTCTGCCAGAGCTACATCCTATGATACCAGTCCAAGTCCGCCACTCTGAAGTTGTATAACTTTGGGTACAGTAATTCATCTTTCTGGGCCTCAGTTTCCTCACCTGGGAAATGAGGGAATTGGACTGGCTAATCTCCAAGGTCCCTTCCAGGACTAATATTCTGTTTTTTCTAATTGAAAGATTAACTGTAATGATATAATGTACTTAAGCTATTCCCATGGATATCTGATCACCAAGTTCATGGCCAGCACTCTTTGATGTGGTCTTCCACACTTGCAGATTTCCTTGGAGTTGTAAAATCACTTTCCCCTCCTGAGGTTCCTGCCAGCAGAATCTGGTGATGAGGTTTCCAGCCCAACCAGAAGCTTTGCCCAAACACAGCTCTCATTTCTAACCAGATTGTCTTTTCTCAGAGAGCCTTCCTTAGGTCCCCTGACGAGAGTCTTTCTTGTAGACAGCACAAGTGATCTGCCACAAGGCCCCTTATGTAGTACAGTCTGCAAATCCCATGTTCAAATGGGCTGTTTTTACAGATGAGGAAAGTGAGGCCCAATGAGACTTGACCAAAGTCACATATCCAGTAGGCAGCAGAGCTGGCATTCAAAGCCATTGCTCCTGAATCCCAGTTTAATGCTCCTTCTGAATCTTAAGAATCAAAACAGAAACTCAAAAACTAAAACCAAGGGATGGAGCATACCATCCTATACCAGAGAGCTATTTGGGGTTCCTTACTTAGTGGTCTCTGTGAAGGCCTTGGAAGTCCCCTGGGTTTTCTGGTTCTTAGTGTAAGGAAGGTTGACCAGAGCCAAAAAACTAGAATATTTTCACCTATTACAAAAATAGATGGGGGGGAGGGGCTGTAGGATAGTTCAGAGGCCATGCCAACCTAAGCACAGTCCTGTTGGGAGAGGAAGTGGTTCAGACTTTATCCTCATCCAGGGATAGGGGTGGGGAGACAGTCCTGTGATATAGGTGTCAAGGTAAACTGTGAAGGCAAGAGGTGAGAGAGAAACTCAAAGTGAGAGAAAGTATAGCAGTCCACAGGAAGAGAAAGGATGCCCCCTTCTCTTTTGGTACCCTGGTACCAAGTTCCATTCACCCCGTACTAGTTTTGGCTCTGAGGGTGTCATCCTCATGCTATTGAAAGAAAGTGTTTTCGGGAGACCCAAGGCTAAGTAACTCACTGTGCACACAGATTTAAGAAGACCGTTCCCACTGTGATGGAGAATCACTGTGGTCGTTTCTGAGTGTGACATTATAAATCACTTTAAGGGTGTGAATCAAATTGAATGCTTCCTGATTCCCTTCCCTGTCTCCCTTTTAGCTCCAAGGAGAGTTTTCAGTCTATAGCTGCACTCTTTTCTTTATATAATTAGATAAAACCAGATTTTTTTCTTAAAGTATGAGGTAATTATCCTATAATCCAAACATATAGAAGTTAGCAATGGATAGTAATTAGTGTATAATACCCTTCTCTGTAACTTGAAGCTCCCTGAATTTCTTTACCTTTACCAAGAAGATTTCCTCAGTATGATACATGATATGATTATGTATTGACAGTTAGGAATGTTGGGGGTTTTTTCCTTGTTAACAATGTCCCAGAAGCAAATCTAGCTCTTCTTCTCTACCAAATGCCATGAAGAGTAAAAGCTGGATACCTGGAGCTGGAAATTATCTGCCTTTGTTACTCACACAAAAGATGCCCTTAAGATTTTCCTTCTAATACAAAGATTGCGGGTAACTCAAACAAAAGATCTTTGAGCTTCTCAGGCGAACCTCAGAGACCACCTGATCTCCCGTTACAGAACCGTTAGTTTTCTGGAGAAATTCATACTTTAAGACCATCAGGGAAAGAAAAGATGAAAATCTGCAACCTGATGGATTTCTTCTATGAATTCTATTTTGAGGCACGGTGACACAGAGTTCTGGGCCTGCAGTAGGGAAAGATGTATCACTATGTGTCCACAGGCAAGTCCCTTGAAATCTTAGAGACTCAATGATCTCATCTACAGAATGGGGATAATAAGACCAGCTAGGTATTATTATTATTATTATCATCATCATCATCATCATCATCATCATCATCATCATCCCTGTAGCTACTACCTCACATTATTGTTGAGGCCCAAACAAGGTAATGTTTATACAATGTTTTATGTCTACTGTAAGGCAATGCTCCCTAATGAGCTGGTCTCAGTCAGGAAAATATGGGTTCAAATCATGCCAGTTTCTGTGTGGCATCTGAGTTTTCTAGTCAACTCTCTTAAGGCTATAAGACACATAATGGTTACCAAGCTGTATTTAGTAGAGGGCATTTGCTCAGGGAGAGCTGCCCATACCGACCACAAGCTCATCTTTTTTCAGCTATTATTATCTTCTTAACTCTATGAATTTGTCCATTATTCCAGAGTAAAATATTTTATACTAAAGTTTCTAGAAAACTTAGTCAACACCCTTATGCTATTGAAGGAAAACGTTTTCAGGAGATCCAAGAAAAAGCAAATTACACTTAATCTTGATATGCTATGTGAGGGAACAGCTTACGTTTGCTAGCGTGGGTTCAGATTTAGATCATCCACGTGTGATTGGGGGTGAATCAATGGATTTAAGCTGCCATGATTCACTGATTGTACAAGAGGAAATGAACATTTTTTCTGGGTAGCTGTTTGACTTCACCATCTTCAGAAAATCAGGATGGCTAAGTTCTGTCCTGGTTAATTTACCAATGGAATTTATCTAATGCCTGACTATTATTACTACAACCATATCAGATGCTATGCATAGAACATTCGCACATTGAGGATTCTTTTAACATAAACAATATAAAGTCAGTCCTTATTTTTCGTATTGTAGATTATGATACAGAAGAATTACAAAGGGTGGTGTGTGTGCATATGTGTGTTTATTGAGAAGGATATTTTTAAGATAAGTAATTAATGACACAAAACCAAATAATCTTGAGTACATGTGCCAACATTTCTCCTAAATTAAAATCTGCTACTCTTGAAATTTAAATCTTCAAGGAACCCTAACCCTTCCCCAACCCCCAGCTTTGCTCAAATATGAGTCTCTGAAATTCATGCCTAGGTTCAAGGATTGTTTCAGTCAGTATCTATTCAAAACTATAATTCAAAACAAAGACATTTAATTAAAAATTAATTAAAAATAATAACCACATGAAAAATAACTGTCCTTCCTTACATGCAGGAGCACAATCAACCACTGATTGCCTGAGGCAAAAGATAACAATGAATAGAATGCTACATTTAGAGGCAGGGTGTCCTGGGTTAGAATCCTGCCTCGGCCATTTACTAGATGTGTGGCCACGGACAAGTCACTACTAGTTGTGTGGCCACGGACAAGTCACCTAACCTCTCTTGAACTCTGTTTCCACATCTGTAAAATCAAGAATGTTGTGAGGATAAAATAAAATGATATAAGTAAAATGCTACGGGTTTTCTGATACTACGGCACCTCCAATGAGTAGCTACTGCTGTCAATCATTCATGATTCAGTGTTCATGGCAGGGGAGCTGGAATACTGTTTCTTCCTCATTGCCGCTTGCAGAATCTCATTCTACCATCATCACTTGGCAACCTCAACTATTTTTGAGGCTAACAATATTCAGATTCATCACCCAATCCAGATCCTGGTAGCCCTATAAATGAACCCCCAGGATACTGTTTACAATGGCTGGTTCACAGTCTTTCTTACTGCCCACACTTCTGTTCTCATGTTATGAGAAGTCCCCACACCAGTCCCCCAGAGGCAATTCCAAACTTTCTCATCTCTCCTCAAGTCTCCCATGACACGCCCTGTCTGCAATCTCTCAGGCATGGCTCCCACTTCATACTTTGTGGAAAAAAGAATTGAGGCTGTTTGCCAAGAGCTGATCTTCTTTCCCACTCCTCCTCTCGCATCACTCAAGTGCTTTCTCTTCACTATCTCCCCCTTTCCTTCAGTCTCTGACAATGATATGACCCTTTTCTTTGCCAAAGCAAATTCTTCTTTATGCATTTTTAATTCCATACCAATACGATTTTCTCCTACAGACCATCTCCTCTATCAGCCTAACTCTCTTTCCTACTTCCAGTCTTTCCCTGTCTTCTGGCTCCCTCCCTGCTGCTTACAAATAGGTATGGGCCTAGTTCTCCCATCCTTGAAAAACCCTCACTTGTTCCTACCATCTGGTTACTTATAATTCTATGTGTCTCCTCCCATCTTTGGCTAAACTCCTTAAGAAGGCCATCCACAATTGTGACCTCCATCACTTCTCCTCTCATTCTCTAAACCCTCTCGATCTTACTTCTGACCTCATTATTTAATTGAAACTGCTCCCTCCAACGCCACCAATGATGTCCTAATCACCAAATCTAGTGACCTTTTTTCAACCATTCTTTTTGACCTCATTGCAAGATCTGTTGATCACCCTCTTCTGGATACTCTCTTTTCTCTAGATTTTTATGACATTGTTCTTTTCTGGTTTGCATCCTACCTGTCTGACCACAGTTTGGGGGTCATCTGAGAGTCTGTCCTTAGCCCTCATTTTTTCTCTCTCTGTACTATCATGTTTGGTGATCTTATCAACTCCAGTGAGTTCAGTTATGATCTTTATGCTCATGATTCCAAATCACAACATCCAACAGCCTTCACTTCTCCCCCAATTTCTAGTCTCACATCGTCAACTGCCTTTTAGATATTTCAAACTAGATATATAGGTATGAGCATCTTGAAATAAACATACTTAAAACAGAACTCATATTTCTCCTTAAACCTTTCCCTCCCTCATGTCTCCCTCTTACTGTCAAGGGTACCACCATCTTACCAGTCACCCAGACTTGAAATTTCAGTGTTAATCCTTGACTCCTTCCTTGACCTCACTGCACACACCCTCACAACATCTCTCAAGCATATCTCCTCTTCTCCATTCACATAGACATTGCCCTGGTACAGGTATTCATGTCCTCACACCTAGACTATTGCAATAGCCTTGTGGCTGGTCTCCCAATCTCAAGTATCTTTCTAATTAGCAAAAGAGATGGTATTTATAAACAATTAACACAGTGCCTGGCACAGAATAGGTACTTAATTAGTGTTTATTCTCTTTCCTCTGCCCACTCCAATCCATCCTCCACTCATCAGCTGTCAAAGTAATTTCCTTAAACTGTAGGGGCTTTGCACAAGGCGCTTTATCTCCTGACTCTGTGCCTGTTTGCTTGCTATCCTCCATGCCTGCAATGCTTTCTGTCCTTACCTCAGCCTCCAGATTCCCCTTATTTCTTTCAGGACTCACCTCAAACCCCTCCTTCTATAAGAGGCCATTCCCAGTCTTAACCCCCACCCCCATACACACCTAGTGCTTTTCCCCTAGATATCTTTCCATCTGTTCTGCATACATTGTGTATGCACATAGCTGATTGCATACTCTCCTCCCTTAGAAAGTGAGCTTCTTGAGGATATGGACTATCTTCTGCCTTTCACTGTAACCTCAGTGCTTTTAGTATCATGCCTGGAACCTAGTAAGCACTTTCTTTCAACTCCTACAATGACCCTGGAAGTTAATGATAGAGCCAAGCATACTACCCTGCAGCTTGATTTATCATGTCTAGATAGGGAAAGGCAGAGGCAGAAACCTCTTCCCTATATCAGAACCCTTTATACATAACATTACAAACAAATAAGTTTGATTGCTTGTATTTTGCTAAGATAACTTGTTTTTAAACAAACGGCATAAAACACTGCATGACCCTATTCCACTGTATCATAGAAATGTTTTCTTCTTCTTCTTGGTTTTGGTAAATAAAAGGAATAGATTAGTGGCTGAAGAAAACAACACAAATACATATTTTTTCTCTAAAATATAATCTAGAAGAGATTGTAAGGATCTGGAAGAGGGGTCATCTTATTTAATGGTTCCTAGTACCATGTTTTTAGCACATCATACACATTTAGTCAATCATTATTGAATTAATGAATAGGAAAGGATTTTTACAGTGTCTTTGGCCAGCTAAATAACCAAATCAAGCTGAATTACAGAGTCAAGCCAATATATTCTGCTGAAATCCTCATTAATATGTTTGAAAAAAAAACAGTAGAAAGTTTTGCCTAGAAAAATCTTAATTCAACAACTGCACATTGATAGATCCCCGAACACAAAATTATCTGGAAATCTCCCCAGCAAGACTATGCAAAGACTGAAAAGTCATTGTTTTTGTACAGATGGAACAACAATTATGGTTGTTAAATGGCTTCTCAATAGAACATTTATCAACCCAACTATTTAATAAATGTAGTAGAGATTTTTAGGTCTGGATCAGTGAGTTCACCTGTAAAAAGAACCCCCAAGGTGGAAATTTCCTTCACCAAAACAAATCCATCTATAGCGTAATCTTGGAGAATTGCCTAGGGCGCTGAACCAAATACTTTTTGAAACAAATACAGTTAGATTGACTTATTCATGAACATGTTAGAGCCATTATTTCAACCCAGGTCTTCCTACTTCAAGACTGGCCTTCTAACTAACCACCATCTTTGGATACCCTAGGATATCTTTTTTTTTTAATATTTTGGTGGATTTACAAGTATTTATAATCTAACCCTTCTCACTACCTCCCACTCCAAATGAACCAAAAAAAAAAATGCTCCTTATAAAGATACACAGTCTAGCAAAACAGTTCCTGTACTGGCCAAGCCTCAAAATGTTGGGATCTCACTACATTTCAAGTTCATTCCTTCCCTTGTAGGAGGGGAGTAGCATGCTTCTTCAGGTTTCTGAATTCATAGGCGATCACTTTATTGAACAGAATTCTGAAGTCTTTCAAAGTTGCCTCTCTCCATAATGTTGTCATCATTGGATAAATTACTCTAGTTCTCTCTCACTTCATTCTGCATCACTTCATATAAGTCTTCACGGTTTCCTCTGAAATTGTGCATTTTGTCATTTCATTTGGCACAATAAATAAATCGCAATTTGTTTGGCCATTTTGCAATAGGACAAGAGCGGGCTACTATAAAAAGAACTGCTATATTTTTGTACCCTTTCCTCCTACTTTGATTTCTTTGAGGCCTAGTACTGGTACAATTGGGTCAGAGGATTTGCAAAGTTTGGTAACTTTGGAGACCTTGTTTGTTTGTTTGTTTCCAGAATGGCTAGACCAATCTATAAGTGTAAATAAATGTATTTTCCAGTGATACACTAGGATACATATTTTCCCAAACCCTCTCCGAAATTTGTCATTTTCCCTTTTTGTCATCATTGCCAAGCCAGTGGCTATGAAACAGAACCTTAAAGTTGCTTCAATTTGCATTTTTCTAATTATTAGTGCCCTGGGGTATCCCAGAAGAGTCTGGCATTCATGCAGACACTCTGTCCAACAGTACAGTTCACAGTCTGTTCACGTGTAGTTTCTAATTCTGGGCAGTTTTTATATGTTTTCTGCTAGAGAGCCTCCAAAAAGGATTTAGCTATCATTCTGATGTCTTTCCTTATTTTATTTATTGTTTTTGTGGCCACCAGGGAACATTCTGGCTTTCAACCTATAATTGTTCCCTCTTGCCACATGCCTGGCCCACCTTCTTTTCTAATCCCTTATTTCCTTATCGATATATCCTCTCCTATTCATGAATGTAGGCTGTCCCTGGAAATATCCTGCATCCTTTCCATTCCCATCAAGAATCTCTTTCCATTGTTTCTTATGTTGTAGAGACAAAGGATTAGATAAAATGGGAGGCTTGCAATGAAATTTAGAAAGTTGGCTAGTAATTGTATTTGGCTAACAAATTAGGAAATTTTAAGACAAAGTTAAAAATAAATGCTGATCCTTGGGGTCTATAAAGAACATGCCACATTCCAGATTGTTGTGTACTCTCTGGAAAAATTAAAGGGGAGGATCGTCTTTCTCAAAAAGAGAAACTAAGTCAACGGGACAAGAAGGAAGCCACAAATGATGGCTACTCCAAAGACCAGAGGAAGAAGAAACCCGATCCTGCATGTAAACACCGATCTGCCATGCCAGGAATTACCCAGAACACCAATGAAACTGAGGGGGGGCCCAGTCGTGCCCAAGCAAATTGTAGCCAATTGAAGTCCTGAAAAATTATGTTTGAAGATTCATTTTGCAGGGTAGGGTCTCAAATCATTATAACTTTGCTTCCCTAATTAATTTTATAACTCATCTTTTAAGAAAGAATTTACTAGGTGTACAGGAAAATAGGGAAAAAATAGAGCACATAGTGGCCTTTTTTGAATTAAAAGGTTCTTTCGATTGAGCAAGTATCCTGTTGGACACTAGTTGGTACATCCTGACATCTATGATCTGATACTCAAGTAAATTATAAAAGACAGTGGTTCCTGACTGTGAATTTTAAAAATCTATTTAGATTTTAAAATTTTGAACTTGTATTTTAGAATACATCAACATCATCCAGAACAATACAATGTTTGTACAGATTGGGATTTTATGTATTTCTCAGGGCTAATGTAGCACCTCTCTGGACTTACTTTCCCAATGACCATTTGTATTGCCAGGCTGGATCCAGAGACAGTGGCTTCCCTCAGGATTCTGGGAGTAACCATAAGGGATTGTGGTTCTGACACTATCATTCAGGAGGCCTTCATCTGCTATGCATTCTCCTCTCCCCAATATCAACCAGTTGAAAACTCAACTAGTTTCAACAAAAGGATATTTTCTTAGAACACATAACAAGGACAGAAGTTCCAAAAATATTCCCCAAATTAGAGGACTTCCTTGTTCTAAAGTCATCTCTCTAGCCACCGTGCTGCACTGGTTCTCTCCCCCTTAAATGCAGACAGTCTTAGTTTACCAATTCACTGTGACAAGTTGAAGTGAAACAGTTGCCGCAGGACGATGGCTCCTTCGTCTCCAATTAGGAGAAGTTGGTTATGGATCAACATAAAAGCTTTATTAGGCCAGCCTACAACAAACTCCCTTTTCTTTGAAGGCACAGGTAGTAAATGAAATGTTAAAAACTAAAATAAAAAACCTACAAGAAGCACAGTTCATCCCTCTGCTTTCCGCTCTTTATGTTGCAACAGATGGAATTCTTAAGAGGGATCAATGCTAGCTCTTCTTAAACTTGATCGTACACCTCTCACATCGGCACATTTCTACCCCTCCATGCAGGGTCATTTCCATGTAGAAATGACTCTCTGTTGTGTCATAACGATCTTGCTTATGTACTAGTAGGCGCATGGTTCCATCCCAGCAGGACGACGAACATACGACCAGCGAGTTTGGGCAAGTGACTAGTAGGGAGAGACAGAAGTAGGGAGCTTCTCACATTCAGACATGATTCCCAGTCATTTCTCATGAGGATTTTGTGTTCCACTTGCAAAATGCCAAAAGATGTGTTTTTAATTCAGAGTAATTTAATTTAATTTCTAGCATTTTAACACAAATGTCTTTAAAAATAAAAATGGAACAAAGTAATTACATTTAATTTCATGGTTGAGTTTCCTTAAAAGCCATCATATTCTCTTGCATAATTGAAGGCTTTCATAGGGAGAGGGGAGGAGCAGGACAGAAACTTTTACCTTTTTTTTTTTGAGTAAAAAGAATGATCTAGTAATGCAGCCTGATATTTGTTTAACAATATGCCTACAGTAATTTTTCTACATAGAAATTAGAAATTAGAGTTCCAATTCAATCTAAGAAGTAACCTTTGAATATTTATTATGGACAGACCCTACACTAGGATATGAGTGAGAGCCACAGACAGGAACAAGATCTCAAAGTGGGTTGTAATGCTTTTAGAGGAGGAATGGAGGAAAGATGAGAATATTTTCAAATAACAGTTTATTAATTGAAATAGCACATCTAAATTTTCTATTTGTTTTCATAGAACACATATAAAATGCCAAAGACTTGTAATGAACTGATTTAAGGAGACCTTGGGGAATCATCTGCTCTTCATCACTGTCTTCAGGCAGTATTCCCTCTGAACAAGTAGAATCAAACAAGTAGAAATAGGGGCCACTAAGTTTCAAAAACCACATCTTAACATTATCTATGTTCTATTATATTGTTATTTGTTAAATTCTTCCCAATAACATTTTAATCTGTTTTGAAGTACTTGGGAGTGTTGTCATATAAGGCCCACAGGCATTATATTGGAGACCTCCTCTCAAACCACTCCAAGCCAGATCTATATTCTACTTAGGGAAGCACATTTTAGAAGGAAAATAGGAACACAGATGCACTGTTAGAATGAGTGCAACCATACTCAAAAGCAGTTTAGAATTATATACAAAAGGTTACTACTAAAGTATAACCCAGCTTAGCCACTGCTGGGCCTACGCCTAAAGGTGATAAAATCAAAGAAGAAATGATCCTATATGTACAAAATGGCCCTTCAAGAGTCCCAAAGAGTAGTGGTGAAGGCTGGAGCCTTTTACCAACTCACCAACTCCACCCTGTCCCTCACACAAGTCCCTGCAGGGCAGGGCATTCATCTCCAACAAAGGAGAGAGTCCCATACCAATGGGTCTTGCCAGAGGGGTTACATATAATTTTTTATTTATATTTGTATTTATTTAGCAGCTATTTTGTGGGGGTAAAAAACCTGAAAACTAAAGAGGTACCCATAAACTAGAAAAGGCTGAATACGTTGTGGTATCTGAATATGATGGAGTATTACTATGCTGTAAGAAAGGAGAACGTATATGATTTCAAAGCAGTAAAGAAGGATATATGTGAACTAATGCAGAGGTAAATGAGCAGAAGCAAAAACAAAAAAACTATTTGTACTAGGATTACCAATGTTTTAAAAACAATTCTGAAGTCTTACAAATTGATGAAGAATGAAATGAGCACAATCAGAACAATTTATATAATAATAACACTGTAAAGACAAACATCTTTGGAAGCTGTAAGAGCTATGATCAATACAATAACTATCCATGATTGCAAATGATTGATGATGAAACATATTATCCATGTCCTAACAGATCAGGGTGTAGTGGTAGGGACATATATAAAGCTTTGTATACATCCAATGAGGTGATTTGCTTTTGCTTGACTATTCATACTTGTTATAATAAATTCGTTTTTATTTACTGTTTATTTTCCTCAGTGGTGTGGAAAGTGGGAAGATGAGAAAATAGATTTCCATTAATTTTAAAAAAATTGTTTTTAAAATAAAGAGGTTAGTGGGGTTGCTATAGATGGAAAATATTGCATACGCTTTTAGATAAGATTACACAGCACTGTTTCTTTTGCTTAATTATTGTATTTTGATGCAAGAGGCTTCTCTTAGATTGGTGGAGAATCTGTACGTTTTTTAATTTATTTTATTGTTAATTTATGGATTAAAAAGCATTTCCACAACACAGTATAATAAAAAGATGATTGCACATGAAATTGCAAATTTATGTATAATTTGCTATTTCTTTTATATACAACATTTAATTCCCTTTAAATATACAACAAAGGTATCATGTAAATATGTGCTTAATGCTAAAAAAAATCACATCAATAAACATACTTTAACGCAAAAAATAAAATAAAAGCTAGTGTCTGAGACAGGATTTGAACCCAGACCTTCTTTTACTCAAAGTCCAGAGCTTTATATATTATGGAGTACTCTCATTTTTGTTCCTTCTCTGGTTATTGTTTAGCCTCATCAAAGCCCAAATGTAAGTCATACTGTCCGCCTGGAAAGAGAAACACTCAGGTGTTCTTTCTGCCATTAGTGTTCATCATCTGCTTAAAGACCTCCAACATGTTCACCACCTCCCAAGGCCAACCCTTCCATTTTTGGATGGCTCTGACCTTTCAACACGAATCCAAAACTTGTCCCTTTACAATCTCTACCCATTACTCATAGTTCTGTCCACTGAGGCCAAGTAGGACCAGACTAATCCATCTGCCAACTAAAGGTCCTTCAAATATCAAACTTTGATCCTGCATTCAAAGCCCTAGGTTCATTACTTGCTGTTATTACCTTGGCTAAGTCAGACAACTTCACAGAGTCACAGTTTCATTGCTCATAAAATGAGGATGATGGTGATAATGACAACAAAAATAACAGCTCTTTACAGTTTTCCAGACTATTTTATGTATTATTTCATTTGTTCCTCAAAAATGTCCAGTGCTATTTAGTGGTAAAAGTGTTACAGATGAAGAAACTAAAGTGAAAAATTTAAGTGTTATATTCAATGTCTAATGGTTATTCATGGTCAAACCAGTACTACAAGCCAAATCTTTTATTTCCAAGTACAGCGTTCTCTACCCTTATGTACTTGTACTAGGTGCCCAATAAGCTACTGTAAAAATCTACACCTCAAGTAATTCGAAAGTATTTACTTATTAAGCACCTCCTATGTGCCAGCTATTCTACTAGGTGCTGGAGATACAACATAAGGGATGAAACAATCCCTCCTTACTAGGGACTCAGCTTTCCAACCAGAGCAACAGCAAGAACATATATAGGTAAAAGAGCAGAAAGAGATTCCAGAGGCTCCCAAACTTATTTGGCCTACTGCCCCCTTTTCCAAAAAAAAAAAAAAGTTACTCAGTGCCCCCATGGAAATCTACTTGCTTTAACCTTTTAATATTTTTTTTAAATTTGCATCATTTTAAATATATATTTTAAATGATATGTCTTAAATTTAATAATTTATTGTAAATTTGTGGGGTTTTTCCCACATGAAAATTTTGATGATGACCACTGATAGGTTATAACTTACATTTTGTGTGTTTATCTGGAAAATAATGTAATCATTATGACTTTAATTCTATTACATAATAGATAAAACATGTACAGTTTTTCTAAGTTTTCTTATCTTCTCTTCTTTCCTCATGCTTCCACCTCCCCCTTATTTTTATTCAACACACCCCAATTTCACCCAAGACTACTGACACCACCACCCTCCATCATTCCAATGGCCCCCAGGGGGTGGTAACACCCACTTTGGGAACCTATGGACTAGAGTAGACTTTTGATTTCACTGGCACAGAGAAAGGAAATGCCCCTGCTGGTGAAAATTGACACTATCACTGCAATTTACGATCTTTGCAATCCATAAACTGATGTTTCAGAGGCAAATTTGAACTCAAATCTTAGGATACAAGTCCAGCTCACTAGTAACTGTACCACATTTCATCTCATATATAAACAGAATAAACACCAAGAGTTTAAATTCAAGGTCTAAAAAACATGCAAATGAGTTTGAAAGGGATTGAGAAGGTCAAAAAAGAAGAAAAAGCCTTCATGTCTGCCAAAAGCTTTATAAGCATTAAGCAGTATATAACTGTAAACTACTACTATTATTATTATTGGCCTAAAGGATTTAATGCAGTTTACAGAAGTACCTAATTTACTAGCAGTGACTGGGTTAAACTCACCATCTGTAGAATACTTTGAGCTACTTAAAGAAAGGAAGCATATAATTACAGTTATTATGATGGTGTATTGATTGACCTGCCTTCCCAAAGGTGTACAATGAATTTAGAACAGATGTATTCTGGATATGGAAGCAAAAATCATATCATGTATTGGGAAACAATATGGTGCTCTGGGAAAGCAGCTTGGAGTCATGAGAGAAGAGGTACCTGGCTTTGAATGTAGTCTCCTAAACTGAATGACTGAGTGACTGTGGAAAAGGCACTTCACGCTGGCAAGTCTCAGCTTTCTTATCTAGAAAATGGGTATGATAATGACAACAGTACCTTTCTCAACACAGTTGTTTAGTGGATCAGATGAGGTAATGTGTGTAAAGTGCTCTGTAAAAGTTAATGGGCTGTATAAATACCAACTATTATTATTTTTCTCTGGTTCATGGGAAAAGCTTACAATGGGAGTTGTTAAATTTTGAAGCTGTGATCTAGGTTAACAAAAACAGATTTTCTATTTCCAGACACTTCCTCATCCTCAGGTGCAAAATATTTAAATTTGCAATCATTCCCAGATATATTATGACTTATTCTTCAAGAATATGGAATAAGCATGTGGTAGAGAGAGTTCAGGAAGATGAGTTCAAATCCTGCCTCAGACATTTACTGGCTTTATGACCAAGTCACTTAACCTCTCAGCCTCAGTTTCCTTATTTATAAAGTGAGGATAATACTAGCACCTGCTTCAAGGGGAATAAATAAGATAATGTATGCAAAGCACAACGCAGAGTAAGGGAAGCTAAGCTAAGCTTTAACAGCCTAAAAGTGCACTATGAGTTCTGGGACATGCTGTATTAATGCTAGCTATTATAATTACTGGGACGGCTAGATGATGCTACAGTGAATAGTGTGCAGGGCTTAGAGTCAGGAAGACTCATCTTCCTGAGTTCAAATCTGACCTCAGACACTTAGTAGCTATTTGAGTCTAGGCAAGTCACTTCACCCTGTTTGCCTCAGTTTCCTCATCTGTAAAATGAGCTGGAGAAGGAAATGGCAAACCACTCAATTATCTTTCCAAAAAAAAAAATGGGGTCATGAAGAGTCAGATACAACTGAAATGGCTGAACATCACCACCAAATTTTAACTATTATTATTGTATATTAAGTAGTAATTCGTTATCTCCCTTGAAATAAAATAAGAAATAAGCTTAAGGGATATTAAAAGATATTTAAGTTATGTATAAGAAATGTACTTGCCTTAAAAATACAGTTTATCAATGCCATCTGTTTTTTACATCAGAGTCATTAATTACTGAATATCCCACTTCCATATTAAATGAATGGTACCTTGGTTCAAGATACACGCTTTGAGTCAAACAACTGATATGATGATTCCAGCTGACAAGACTCAAAGCCCCCTATTTCTCTGCCTTGAATGAGAAGGAAGTTTCAATATATATCTTCTGGGACCACTATAGGTTTTACAATTATTCAGAGTTTCTCTAGAGATAAAGAACATTCCGCCAGTGAAAGTTGTTAAAGAAAAAACTGATTATCTGGGGTTTACTTCCTTTGTCTGGGGATCTTTTCAATTAAGCTAAGTTGGTGTCTCAACTGGATAGCCTAATACCATTGATAATTCAGGATCATAGATGGATCATTGGAAAGGACCTTAATAGCTGCCTCATCTCACCCATTCGTTTTGCTGATGAGAAAACTAAGACTGGGGGAGTTACATGACTTGTCCAAGGTCACACAGATAAAAATTAGAAGTCAGGTTTTTGTTTTGTTTTGGTTTTTACTTTAAATTCACTGTTCTTTCTGTTGCAGCATGATGTCTCAATTTACCAAGGGACATGCTAATAATAAGTGTATAGTATAAGACCTCTGAGTAATTTAGGCCCTGAGGAAAACTAGCTTATCAGTTTTTGAAATATCTGTTAAAAAGTGAAACATTTGAGCAGGGTTTGAATCATTGAATTCAATTCAACAAACTTAATTTAAGCATCACCTACTTTTTTTTTTTTGCTTTTTTTGATGAGGCAGTTGGGGTTAAGTGATTTTCCCAGGGTCACACAGCTAGTAAGTGTCAAATGTCTGAGGCTGGATTTGAACGAGGGTGCTCCTCACTTTAAGGCCAGAGTTCTATCCACTGCACCACCTAACTGCCCCCATCACCTACTTCTTTCATGATACTACAGGCTATAAAGACAAAAAAATGAAATAATCCCCACCCAGTCCAACACAATGGATCAGAAAAAGCCTTCTATAGGAGATGACACCTAACATGGTCTGTGAAAGAAACAGGATAGTCTAGGAGACAGATACAATAAATTCTTAGCAAATGGGCTCGTTTGATCAAGGACCAGCGAGCCAACCGTAAGACCATACTGGTAACCATCTAGATCTCTGCCTTCATGGCATTTTATACATTTAAAATAATACTGTTGGTACCTGAAACAGTGAGCAGGATTTTGACTAGTGCAGTTGATGTATTCCCTAAAAGAAGTAAAGAGATTGGAAAATGAAAAGAAAAGGCATAAAAGCCTTATTCTGCCTGAAAACCATGTTCATGACAGGAATGCAGATGAATAGCTTATCCTTCAGCCCAACAGACCTAGAGAAGCAGATATGTTCTCCAATTAGCAAAATAAAATTAGTCAATGGGATGGTCCATTGAGCAGGTCCACTTTTAAAACCCTCTGACATGGAGGTGACATGTCCTGGATCCTATCAACAATCCCAGAAGCCATTCAGGCTTCTGGAGAGAAGATTCATTTAGTAAAATAAAAAAAACAAAAGACATTTGTTATGCCTATCCTAAAACACACCACAGTAACAATTGTTCTCATTTCAAGAAGATGATAAATGATCCAGCTCGGAATCACCTGTCCAATGAGAACTCTGCTCATTTGTTCACTGGAGCATTAATCCCACGAGAATATTCGGCATTGTTTGAAATAAAAGAAAGAAATGAGACTCAGCTAACTCACTCCAAGCCAGATGTGAAAGTCTGGAGGTTGACGTTTTATTGTAGATGTAATTATATTTAAAGAATGAACTTTGTAGAGAAGTGTTTATCATAGACACAGAGAATATTAGCACTACAAGACACCCAAGAGATCGCTGTGTCTGAAGCGAGCTCTGATAGGTGATAGGACATAGCTAGTTAATATCAGAGCCTGGAATTACACCCAGAGTTGTGCTAAGTGCTTTACAGATATTTTTTTTAATTTTTAGGCAATTGGGGTTAAGTGACTTGCCCAGGGTCACACAGCTAATAAGTGTCTGGTGTTTGGTCTGAGGCCGGATTTGAACTCAGGTCCTCCTGACTTCAGGGTCAGTGCTGTATCCACTGCACCACCTAGCTGCCCTTACAAATATTATTTTATTTGATTGTCACAGCTGCCCTATGAGGTAAATTCTGTTATGATCTTCATTTGATAGTTGAGGCAACTGAGGTTGAATGACTTGCCCAGGGTCACACAGTTAGTGTCTGAGGCTAGATTTGAATTCAGGTCTTCCTGTCTTTAGACCCAGTGCTCTAACCACTGCACCACCAAGCTGCCTCTCAACAAGCCTGTATTAAGCCCCTATTCTGTTCTAGTGAACAGTCTGAGAATACAAAGAAAGATAAAAATCAGTCTCTGCCCTCAAGGAGCTTATGTTCTAATGGAGAAGACAATTAGAGACAAGGACAAAGAGGATGGTTTTAAGGTGGAGGTTTTAGCCTTTAGCAGTCTGTGAAACCAATGGATCAGAAGGATGTTGTTAAATGCATAAAATAAAGCACACAGAATTATAAATTATAATTAGAGGCAGCTAGGTGGCACCATAGTTCATAGAGTGCTGAGCCTGGAATCAGAAAGACTCATCCTTATGAGTTCAAACCTGGCCTCAGACACTTCCTAGCTGTGTCACCTTGGGTAAGTCACTTAACCCTTTTTGCCTTATTTTCCTGATCTATAAAATGAGCTGGAGAAGGAAATGGCAAAAGTCTCCAGGATCTTCACTAAGAAAACGCTAAATGGGGTCATGAAGAGTCAGATGTGACTGAAAACGACTATATGAAGTTTATATGGAGACCAGAATTTGGGAAGTTGTGGTGAAAACAGGAAGTACCACATACCAAGAGAGGAATTGTGTCCCCTTTGGACTCCCACTCCTTCTGACTGAGTGATCATTGCTTTCAAGTCTAGGCTTTGTGCTGTACCCGGTCCTCTGGTCATATTGTCAGGCTTTCAATAACTCTCTTCAGACCACCAAGTATCAGCTGCTCAGCTTTCTCAGCCTCCCTTTCACATCCCCTGCTACTCGTTTGCTCTTAAGTCATCTAATCCTATTCTTTCCTCATGGTCTAGATGAAGCCTCAAGTTTTCCAAGGAACTTCTCTGGCGAAAGCCAACCTTCTTCCCTTGGCTTTGTTCCTAATGATGATAAATTCAGTTCCTAAGTCACTGTCTCATCATCCCATCATTCTTTCTACATATATAAAAGTGCATACATACAGATACATACAGATACACAAATATATACATGCAAACACACATATATACAAGCATATACCCACATATATACATACAAGTCTGTGCCTTACATATACAAAATATATACACACAAATATATGTATAAACATATATGTACACATGTATATACATACAAATACATAAGACATGTCAATTACTGTCTAAGTCCCATGATCCCTCATATAGTATTCTGCATTCATCAGGTGTGCCACAAAGTTTGTTGCATTACTATTTTAAAAAATATATATATTTCTTTTTGCACAAATTACTCCATTACAAATGAGTGGAAGCAAGATGGAAAAGTTGAAAAGCAGGAATCCTGAGATGATAAAATTAAAATAAAAAGAGAGCACTCATTTGTAGATTCTGCATTTAAAACCTCAAGGGTGGCCAGGAATGGATTTCTTCTAGGTATAAATGGGATTTTGGTATTCATACAAGGGGAAGTGGCCACGTAGGTGGCAGTTACCCAGAATTTTGTCTTTTTTTATCCTCAGATTCTAGCACAGTGTCAGCATGTAATAAATATGTGTTGATCGATTGAATGAATGAATAAATGATTAATTGATTGGCATAGTCTAAACAGTTAATTTGTGACTTTCAACGTCTCGAGGGATCTGTGACCAACACGGACACTCCCTCAAATGATTCAAATCAAAATTCATCCACACCCAAGAACCCACATGACTTCTAGGATCATAGATCTAGAACTGCAAGAAATCCTAGAGGCCATCGAGTCCAATCCCTGCAGTTTACAGACGAGAAAACTGAGGCCTGCAGAAGTTGAATGACTTTTCCAAGGTCACACAGCTAGTGGAAGAGACAGGATTTGAACTTGGGTCCTATGACTCCAACTTCAGCAATCTTCCCATTGTACCATATAATATTTGTCTTTCACAAATCCAGAGCTCCTGTCCATGAGGCTCTATAAATGCCTCGCCAAGCAGTTCTCAGTTACCTGCCCACAAATTGTTCATCAAGATGGTGTAGTGTATAAAGCACAAGACTTGGATTTAGGAAAACCCTAGTTCAGATTCCTCCTCAGGCAATTGTTTACTGTGTGACCCTGGGCAAGCAACAAACCTCTCTGAGCCCATTTTCCTCACAAGGAAAATTAGGGTAATAAGAACACCTCCCTCACAAGGTTGTTGTGAAGATCAGATGAAATAGTGTACACGAAGTTCTTTGCAAAGTTTAAATGGCTACCTAAATGTCAACAATTATCATTTTTTTAAAAAATCACATTTTTAGCCCTGAAGGAGCTTTAATGTTTCATTCTGTCAGCAAAAGTTGTACAAGAAGAATTTTCTCTGTTAAATAACAGCCAAAAGAGGGAAGAAAAAACCTCTGGATCCCAAAATAGAGATGGGCATAGCACCAGAAAGTAAATCACAACAAATTATTTTTAGTTTAATAATATAAAGTTCTGGCCTAAAATAGAAATGTGATGCTTATCTGTAGTTAGCAGCAAAGTGGGAAAATGATTTTCTAAATATAAAGCTATATTCTCTATAGATTTATGAACCGAGGTCTTAGATGGAGGTTTCAAATGCTTTTGGCAGCTAGGAGCCTCCCCAAAAAAGACAATTTGAGCCTTCTTTTTCAAAAAAATGATTTCTCACGTGTTAAAATGGGGAGTTTATTGTATTTAAGTAGTGCTTTGCCGATTTCAGATGCATAAAAATCTTGTTCATTATTTAGTTGTCTTTAGTCAGGTCCAACTCTTCGTGACTCCATTTGGGGTTTTCTTGGCTGGAGTGATTTGCCATTTCCTTCTCCAGCTCATTTTACAAATGAGGAAACTGAGTCAAATAGGGTTAATTGACTTGCCCAGAATCACACAGCTAATAAGTGTCTGAGGCCAGATTTGAACTCCTGATTCCAGTTCTAGCGTTCTACCTACTGTTCTACCTAGCTGCCTGATGTATGTGAGTGAAAAAAAGCCTAGTATGATGGATTAATAAGAACTTTTATACTGCATCTATTCCTCCTCCTTCAGAATACATATGTGGTAAGTATTGATGAAAACAGTTCTTTCTCTTTTCTGTAGGAGGCCTTTCTCAATGCCGAAGTGCAACATCTTAAACAAGAAGAAATGAAATGGTAGGTTCAGGGTGGTAGCTCACATGGTTTTGAGTGAAGGGTAGGTGACCAACTTGTAAAGTATTTTTTAAAGGGGGTTATCATTCTGGTATGGATGAGCCTAGTTAACCTCTGAAGTCCCCTGAAGAATTTCAATGGATGAAATCCTGTGATTTTATGAAAATGATGTCAATTTTTCAATATTTTTAAATGAACAGTAGTCTGACTATTCTGGGAAACAACTTGGATGCATGTGAAGAAAGTGTCTGTACCCATCGAAAACAAAGTTCACGCTGCTAATCATGTCAGTGACCAAAATAAAAGTCCCAGATACCTCAAAATACTTATAATGTCTTTTTTGTAGAAACACAGAATTGGAAGCAAAGTAGGTGCCCATCAGTTGGGGAATGGCTAGACAAGATCTGGTATATGAAGTTAATGAAATCTTGCTGTACAATAAGAAACAATGAATATAATGACTACAGAGAAGCCTAGGAAGAGTTAGATGAACTGATGCAAAATGAAGCAAGCAAAGATACAATATCGACAATGTAAATGGAAAGAACAGCAACGACAAAACAATGGAAGCTAAATGTGATGAAATTTTAATAAATGAGCTGAGTTCTGAATAAGAGATGTGAGAAGGAAACTCCTTCCTTTCTTCATAGAGCTCCCAAGAGACTATCTCTGTGAGACACTGCAGAAAAAGTCAGACTTTTTGATATGCTGGCTCATTTTGCTCAACTGTTCTTTTTTTTCCACTCTATTTTATTCTTTGCCAAAAGGGAATGGGAAAGGTAAACATTTGGGAAACCCAGGTAATACGAAAACAAAAGATAACAATAAAATCTACTTTTTAAAAAGCAATAGGGATATGGTAACATGAGGACATACATAATTCAAATGACAGCAATTATTTAAATAGAATCATCTCCCCTGAGCCTTGAAATGATCCAGAGGTGTAAGGATATCTAGGCTTCATTATCTCCATCTCACAGGAGAGGAAACTGAGGTTGAGGAACTGATTTATGGACATGCAGCTATTAAATGTCAGAAGCTGACTCCAAGACTAATACTTCACCTTCCATACTACTCTATCTGCTCTAAATGATAAAGGTGAGTTCAATTTTATTCTCCAGTATGGACTTCTCAACCTGGGTCCATGGATGGATTTTTGGGTAAGCGGGGGTTCATTCGAATGGAGGAAAATGCAGCTTTATTTTAACTCACCTCTACCAGAAATTTTGTATTTTCTCCAATTATTTAAACACATTAATCTGAGAAGAGATCTATAAGTTTCACAGATTTCCACAGGGGTTCCATGACACAAAGGTAGTTAAGAGCCTCAGCTTCAGTGCCTGGCATGCATAGATTTCTTAGTGGTCTCTGTACTTTGAGATGCAAGGGAAATCAAAGCATTATAAATTGGTCATAGACTAACAATCTGCCACAGAATCAGAATAATTAACTCACACCTGTCAGTATCTTAGCTTCAAAATAAATATGGTTCTCACTATACCAGTTCCATTCTAACCCCTTACCTAAGTACTATAGAATGGAAGCAACAAAATCAATGAGGTTAGGAAAAACATGAAGATGGGCATACAAAGAGACAATGGACCTCTTTGGGGAGTCTGCAATATTGTTAAAGTTGATTCAATCAATGCAACATCCTCTGTAAACAGAAGCATCTGTGGGACCCAAGAAACCCATCAACCACTTTTGCCACCTAGATGAGGTGGCTTCTAAGGTCCTGACCATTGATCCTCCCAGATCATAGGATTGAGAGCTACAAGTGACATTGGAAATCACCTAGCCTAACTACCTTATTTTATAAGAAAGATTGGTTACTCCAAAAAAAATCTGAGTTGCTATTTTGAAAGCTTCTCTGTAGGGTTAATCCAGGTCAATTGGCTTTCTGCTTCCTTAAATTTGCATGTAGGCCATGGGCTGTCTCCTCCTCCTCTGAACACATGGTACTCAATGTCTGTGCCACTGACCTGGCAAGTAATCATGCCTGCTTTGTGACATCACTTGCATTGTTGTCTATTACTTAACACAGCTCTTGATTGCATGGGTATAGTAAAAGTCACATTGTCCTTGCAATAGGAAGAGACAAGGTTCAAAGCCTGCCTCTGACATACATAAGCCACAGACTCTCAGAAACTATTTCTTATTGAGAAAATGAGAATAATTAAATGTGCAGTATCTACTTTACAAGGATTTTGTGAGTATCCAATAAGACAGTTTTTCTAAAGTGTTGTATAAACATCAACTTTGACTGTTGGATGATCCAGTGGTTTAGCCAGTTTACATAGAAATTTGGGAGGCCAACAACTTTTGGTGAGTTACATTTCTAGAACTTTTTGCAAGGCAGGTTCCTCTCTGGGCCTTATCTGTGAAGTGCAAATTAGGGACTACGTGATATCTAATATCAGTTCTAGTTCTAAATTCTATGATGCCATGAATATAGGTACATGGGAGGTCTTGGAGAAGGGGGACATGATAGTTGATCCAAGAATTTCAAGGATAGTTCCATGGAAAAGAGAAGAACCTCATTCTCTGGGTCATGAAGGACATCATTCATCCTTTGTTCTGGAAGAAGACCTGTGACATCACAATAGTGATGACTTGACTTGTGTGTGAATTGGATGTAAGTGAGGTAGATCCATGAAAAGTCATTAGTTTACTCTTTCCTGAAGTGACAAGACAAAAGTTAATATGACTGGTGATGACCCAGGCTTGAAAGTCAGAGCTATTCCTGAGTGGAATGGTCTACTTTGGGAAGGAGTAAGTTGGCCCTTCTCTGGAGGTCTCTAAGCAAAAGCTAGACAAGAAATAGACATTTTATCCTTAATTCCTGGATCTCCCTCATCCCTATGCTAACAAACCTTTTCATCTCTCTCATGTTCATTCCCTTATTTCTAGTCACATGGCTGCCATCATCAGTGAGGCCCTAATAACCTTACACCTGGACCACAGAACACCCTGATGTTTGGTCTTCCTGCCTCAAGTTTCTCCTTATTTGAGTCTATCTTCTACTCAGCTACCAAAGTGATTTTCCCACATTGCTGGTCCCTCCCCTATTTAATACACTCCATTCACTCCCTGTTGCTTACCTGGCCCCAACCTATCTTTCCACCCTCATTATACATTATTTTCCTTCCTCTACCATCTAACCAAACTGGCCTTCTCATCATTCTTCATACAATCTTCCATCTCCTTTGTCCCCACCCTTGCAATGGCTGTCCCGACACTGAATATACTCCCTCTACAACTCTGTCTCTTAGATTCCCTTCTTTCCTTCAAAACTTTTCTCAAGTGACATCTTCTGCATAAAGTATCTACTGACTTTCTTACTTTTAGGGTCTGCCCTCAGAAACTTTTGTTGTTGTTCAATCACATCTGTCTTCATGACACTGTGGACCATATCATGACATGTCCCTGAGGTTTTCTTAGCAAAGATGCAGGGTGGTTTGCCGCTTCTTTCTCCAACTAATTTCACAGATAAGGAAACTGAGGCAAGCCGTGTTAAGTGATTTGCACAGGGTCACCCATTAAGTGTTTAAGGCCAGACTTGAATTCAGGTCTTCTTGACTCCAGGAAGTCCAGTGGACAGGACTCTGTCCACTGAGTCACCTAGCTGCTTCCAACCACCTGTCTACACCTTATATTTATTTTTTGTATATTTTATATGCATGAATGTATGTGTGGGAGGGAGAGAGGGAGGGAATGAGGGAGGGAGAGAAAGAGAAGAGAGAAGAGAGAGAGAAATGAACTTAAAACTAATTGGTGTATGGGACAGACAGCCTAGAGCCAGAAAGCTTTGGGTTTATTCCCATCTCTGACATCTCCTGGCTATGTCATCCTGGTCCAGTACTTTATGTCTCAATGTTCTAAGTAACTCTCTAAGGCTTCAAATTGCAGAGACATGCAATTAGGTGGTTTCCTTTTCTAGGACTTCTCTATGCCAAAAAAAAATCACAGGCCCAGGACCTTTCCAAAATAGTATGTGCGTGTGTATACATGTGCATGCATGTGTTGTGCATACATGTGCATGTGTGCATGTGTGAGTATGTGTGTCTGTGTGTGTGTGTGTGCCTGGCATATAGTGGTAATCACTTAATCAATCCTTGCTAATTCCCTGATAGAGGAGAGTCTCACCCAAGGACAGATTAGGCTAGATAGTCACCAAGGTCCATTTCCACTTGGAAATTCTATGATTCTATCAACGTAGTTCACTGACAGCTCAAAAATATAGAGTTATCTTTTAACATCTTCTGAATATACTTAGGACAACTTCTGGACAATTTCACAAGGGCATTGCCCTCTTTTAGGTCACTTTCACACACAAGCCATTGTTGACGAGATGATAGAGTCTATATATGCCTTCCAAACATTGCGAGAATCGAATGCATTTAGCCATGGGGGCTCAACCAGTGCAAAGGTAGGGAGGCAGAAGATAAACTGTCAAGAAGGCTATTTTTGTAGAAAGGAGGCCCATGTCACCTTGTCATACAATGACTACTAGAAGGCATATCATTCCTACAGAAGTCAACTGAGTCCTGGATCTTCCCACCCCTTCAGTTGAGAGTTAAGCTTTTATTGTATATGGTCTAAGGGTTAGTAGGGCTTCCTCTTGCCTCCTACTCTTTTTTATCCCTTGATGTCAAATGCCTGTTTGTGTTACATTGGATGGATTGATAAAATGACTATTTTCAGCATTTTATCCCCTACCCCATTCCCAATTCCGTTTCAGCTTGGTGTGCATATTATCAGAAAGGGCTTTTTAAAAATCTATAAAAAATGCAAAACTTAGTCCTCAGTTAATACGTCCATGCGTATTAAGCATTAGCTGCCTGTAGCAGAGAACAGATGCGTCTCATGGTTAGTGCCATGGAGTAGCATCAAATTTGGCCTCTTAGATATGCTGGCAAGAGCTCTAAGCATTTTTTAAAAAGACTTTGAGGAGTGGGGCATGTGTTATGGCTGTTATTGTATTGAATTGTTTTATTAAGGAAGATACCATCAACTATAGGGTAGTCACTGTACACCCAGGCACCTACGTCACCTGACGTCAACGAGGGCTAAATTTTTATCCACTGGAATAATAATTAATCATTCTAACCATAGTTCTTTTTTGGCATGTCCGAGCTGAAAGATTAAATAGTTTTCCTTGGGCTTCCTGGATGGGCACATTGTTGGCCTTCATTTAGTACATCTATAAATAGGTGCCGTTTTCTATTGAGCACATTAGTGGTATTCAATAAATATACTTTTGCCTTTCTCCACATGGCTCAGATCCTAGCCTGTAAGTAAGAACAAGCTAGCCTCATATTTTGCAAAATGTTTAAGATTGTTCTCCCCAATAATAGGTTCAAGGACAAGCCTGGGCTGTCCAATAAAAGAGAAATGATCTCTTGATCAAGACATGTTACCCCCTTAGAACACAGCACAAGGGCCATGTCCCAAAGTAGTCCTGACTGCTTCCTGAGGCTGCCTGGAAACTGGGAAAGAATCAGGAACACATGTCTAAAGCCTACGCTTTAAACTCCCAAGCCTATGGGAAAAGTCAGCAAGAATCAAGGACTCATATGAGAGAGCCTTGAAATCACTCTCTAGAGCTGCAATAGGTCAGCAGGGGAAAAAAAAAAACCTAAAATGTTAGAATCTATGTATCTCTTCCATTTAATAGCACAACAATAAAAAATGTTCTTATTGGCATATTTCGTAGTTCAAAACATTCTAATTTATTGAGTTACCATCTGTATTCCTCTCGCTAATCATGGGATTGTAAGATCCTAGATTTAGGAAACTTAGAGGCCATTGAGTCTAACACTTTCATTGTACAGATGAAGAAACTGAGGCTGAAAAAGGTTAAGTGACTTGGCCAGGGTCACACAGTTAGAAAATGCCTGAGGTAAGTTTTGAACTCCTATCTTCCTCATTCCAAATCAAACACTCGGGGATCAGGAGCTTCATTCTGAACTCCTTCTCTCTATACATTCTCTCAGTAATTTCATTATGTCTCATGGTCAAAGGCCCTAATCACCTCTCCCTTGGACCGTTGCTATAGGCTGCTAATGAGCAAGCAGTGCATTGCAAGCATGGAGCACAACCTGTGGAAAGGCACATAGGAAGGAAAATAGGATGTTGTGTCTGGGAAACAGCAGGAAAGCCAGTTGGACAAGGAGATAAAGGAAAGGAAAACCATGTGCTTACCAAAAAAAAGGATGAAGGCAAATGGTGAAGGGCTTTGAAAGCCAGACTCTGCTTAATTAACTCTTCATTGGGCTCTTGTGCTATGAAGCCAAAGCTCAAACCCAGAAATCCCACAGAGCTTTATGGAGGTTTTAGGGGACTCCAAATGCTCTGAGCCTCCCATGCAAAAGGCCCTAAACTATACCAAAATCCTAAAAGACAAGAACATTGTCTTCCCTCTGCCTCGATACATTCCATACTTCTCCTAGTGGGTGGCAGCTTTTCGAGACGCTAAGCCCACCCTGCAGAATTCTTTCTTTTACTTGTTAAGAGGACATGTTAGGCTCAACGGTTTGATTTTTACTGAAGACATGTTTCAGTTGTGATTTTTTACCTATTTTTTCATCCCCAAGGGTAATCAGTAGTGAGAACAAAAGAAAGTAGCTCACGTTGAAGATATAACAATACTTCAAGGTTATTTTCCTGCTGCTTCAAACAAGAATAGGACTTCAAAGATCTCGAAACCAGAATCGCGTCATCTTTCCAAAGCAGCCAGCACTGTTAATTACTCAGGGCTCTATCCAACAGCTGGCTGATCTCCCTCCTGGTTATGTTCTTTCTCAGACTGTCATGGGCTAAGGAGGCAGAAGCAATATGGAAGATCCATTGAAGACTAAGGAACTGAAAAGGTCATGGAATTCTAGTTCTTCACCACTGTCTTTTGACAAATATAGGATTACTCAAAAACTTCATTCTTGTGACCAATAATAATAATTAAAAGAAGGGGCAGCTAGGTGTTGCAGTGGATGGAGCTTCGGCCTTGGAGTCAGGAGGACCTGAGTTCAAATCCGACCTCAGATGCTGATACTTACTAGCTGTGGGACCCTGGGCAAGTTACTTAACCCCATTGCCTATTTAAAAATAATACTAATAATTAAAAGAGAAGAAATGGTATGAGCAGAATCTACCCTTCTAACAGGAACTAGAATGTGAATTGGAATGCTGTCGATATAGTGTCCCAGCAGAGCAGTACTTGTCCATTACAAATGACAGATTTGCTTACGGTTGTTCATAACTAATATTCCCATATGCCTGTTTTACATGATAAATGATATTGCAATGATATTTAAAACTCTTAAAGGTTCTTGGAAATGCTGAGATTCCCCAGGTCCCAATCATGAAAACTTTTTCCTCCCATCCAAATATTTCCCTGGAGTTGACATGGTCAAAGAATCTGTCATCAAATGAACAACCTGCTGGTGATGAGTGTCTCCATGCTTAGCTAGGATGGTCCTCAGAAATCAGACTCAGCCTGTTGCCATAACTGTGCTTTAAGCCTTTCCAGCATGGTAGAACATGCCAGAGCTTGTGTCCCATTGACACAACCTTTGAAAACCCAGGGATCTTCCCCATACTATAATGAAGCATTGGAATAGGATTTGTGAGGAGAGATACATACCTGGTAGAGGTAAGCAAATCAGAATATATTACAAGGGAGGACATCAAAGAAATGTTTGAAAAACAAAAAACAAAAGATGGCTGGTCATGTGATGAGAGCGTTTGTTCCAACGGTTTCTTCAGAGGTGAAGAGAAAGTAAGGAAGGCCCACAACTTGCTAAGTGGACACACAATGTTGAACTTGCACGAGAACATGGAAAACCATTATATATGATGGATAAACATGAATGGGGTGGGGTCAGGGAGGAAATCCCGAATCAATGATGACAGAAAATTAGCTGAGTATAATACTTTCCAGACTCAGAACTTCTTCTAGAAAGACAACCATTAGGGCCCTTCTCCAGTGTTCTCTTCTCCAAGCCAAATATCACACTGACTTGAACCAGTCCTTAAATGACACGAATTCAAGCCACTTTATCATCCTAGCTGTCATCTCTTGGATACTCTCTAGATGATCAACATCCTTCTTAAAATATGGTGCCCAGAGCTAAACACAACACTCATGATGTACTCTTATTAGGCAGAATATAGGATGGCCATGACCACCTTACTCTAGGAAGTCATGCCTTTTAATCTAGGCCAACATTGCATTAGCTTTTTTTTTTTTTTTGGCTGCAACATTATACTGCTGAGTCATAAAGAGTTTGCCGTTCACTAAGACTCTTAGATCTTTTTCAGAAAAAAATTGCTCTCCATAATCCTAAATTTGTGAAGTTGGTTTTTGCACCCAAATATGCCTTAACATTTGTCCCTCCTAAATTTAATTTTGTTAGATTCAGCTGAATGCTCTAGTATAAAATGGACCCTCAAGCAGACTTTTGTGACTCATGATGTGGAAAATAATACATGAAGTAATTAAGACAAATTCAGCTGATTTGAGAAGAAAAATTAGTTACTACCGAAGCTACTAAAAGAGTGTTTTCCCCTTTTTGACCCTATAAATTTTGTCATTCTGGGGAAAAATGACAGTCACCATACCCTTCTTATGATTCAGGTACACAGGCTTACGGGATGCATAAGAGTAAGGAATTATTGATATTAGCTATTGTTTCAGTATTTCCAGAGCATCAGATCATAACTTGAATTTTCAGATTTCTTGTGTTTCTTGTAGAGTATCCAATAAAAAGATTTCACTCTTACCTAATTCTGACTAACAGCCTGGGTAGCCTATATATAGGCAGAAAGAGGGTAAGGGAGTGGTCTCTTTTCCTTACATTTCCTTGCCAAGTTTTAATTTCTGGGGCCCCGTTGGAACAAAATTCCTTCTCAGAGTCCTGCATAGCAGGCCAATGGAGAAGTACTGGAGTGGTGTGGGGGGAGAGGAGACGCAGGGAGCAAGAAAACTTTTCAGCAATCTCAAATTCTACTCCATTAGCCACTTACCTGCTCTGCTTGCATACCGGACAAACTTTAACCCCAGGAACTGCCCCTGAGATGATCTCTAAAGTACCTTGGTTTGACTAGTCAATACAGTGGCCCCTGAACACCTGAAGTATCCTTAGGAATTCTTCTTATGGACAGGGGGGAGAAAACATTGAAAAGTAAACAACGGAACGCAGCTCAGTGAGCAGCAAAAATCAATCAGGTGAAAATGGGCATTGATTTTTTTTTTTTTGCTGTTCACTGAGTTCCCCTTCACCTGTTTGTTTCTCATCCTTTGCCTCATTTATTTCCAACTCTGGTTTCACCTGTGGCACACTCCTCCACATTAGCAATTCTCTCCATGCAGACCGTAATTGCCTACCAACTGACTGCAAACCAGCCCCAGAAGCAGCAGCAATGGAGAGAGCAGGATAGAGTTGGCAGGCTTCAATCCCATCAGAAAGAAGCTGACTATTCTTTTCCTGGTCCATTGGCTCTCTGATTCCCTGCCTTATTGCTTCTGCTACGAGCTGTTCTCTTCTCCCCTTCTTTACTTTCTTCTCAGTCATCAGCTACCTTCTTCTACTTCTTTCCTCACCAACTTCCTTTGACCAATTCCTTTTATCTATCACCCTCTTCTATCAACTCCTCTCTTGTCCTGATCTCTCTTCATTACAAATACCACAGCCATACATAAAGAGGTAAAAAGATAAACACCCAAAAAAAGACAACAAAGCTAATCCTGTTTTATTCCATTTGACAGAAGTTCCCTGTATCTCTGCCACCTATCAGTCGTGTGACCTTGGACATATACCTTAAACTATTCTGAGGTTCAGCTGTCTCATCTGAAAAATAGAAATCATAAAACCTTTATCAGCCTTAGGCAGGAGGGTAGAGCAAGCTATTTCTTCAGGTCCCTTCTAACTCCAGAACTAAAATTATATGACCTATGACATAACTTGCCGCCATACTTTAAAGATGAAGTATCTTTTTACATTTAAAAAAAAACTGTCCAGTGCACACAAGTGCATCTTCCAGCATTAACATGCTATGATTCTCAAAGTACTATGTTTCATGTTTGAGAAATGAAAAAGATCAAAGGTACATTCTGAAACCTCACGTCTATATGCCCTGCACGCTTTCTTCCAGCATAGTCATAGCCAACAGCAAACAATATTGAAAATAAATGAAATGGACTTTATTTTAAGTGGCAGGAGATGTTTGATTACTGATTCAAGGGTGTCTCACCAGAATCAACTGTCTATATACAGATCACCTACTAATTAGAGCAAAGAACAAAACTGAGAAAGCACTGTTAAGAGAAATAGTAGCTTTGAACCAGCTCATTCAAAGGAGCTCTTAATGCTGAAAAGTTGGAAATTGAAGAAGGCAAAGATACTGGTTTTATCATTTCCTGCAAACATTTAACTTATACAAAACAATCGCCACAACAAGAAAGCAAATAAAAAGCCCAGAAAGTACCTCAGCCAGCAAATACTCTATTTGCCAAGATGATAGATGGTAGACAGGGGAAACTCCAGGCTGGAGTGGGAGCAAGGTATCAGGTTTGCTTTCAAAAAGCTGCTTCAAGACATATACTAGCTACATCCTGAGCCTCAATTTCCTCACCTGTAAAATGAGATTAAAAATACCTCACAGGGTTAAGTTGCTAAGAGGATGAAATGAGAAGATAGATGTAAAAGCACTTTGCAAATATTAAGGCAATATATAAATGTTATTATTAATACAAACCCATTCTTAAAACATTATGGAAAAAGATGGGGCATGATTACCTTGCATATTATCACCTTATAGAATAAATAGGTAGATAGACAGACAGATAGACAGATAGATACATAGATAGATAGATGGATACATACATACATATATACATACATACATAGATGACCTTATATAGATCACCTCATACAATAACCAACAATGGAAGGGAAAACAAAGAGGTACAAATACCAAGATCATTTCCAGATGAAACTGAGAGGAACAAATTCACAATATTTCTATTTTCACTGTCAGTGAGAGAGGAGCCACCCACATTTAGAGTCCCTCAGTCCCTGAACAATTAGGAAGACCATGGTGAGAACAAGACAAGATAGAGAACAAAGTGAGGAAATTCATGCTGGCAAGTGACCCAGTGGATCATTGATCTAAACCTGGCGGGAACTCACAGATTATCTCGCACAACCCCATCATTCCACAGGGAGTGAGTGACAAGTTTAAAGTCATACACACAGTAAACATCAGAAGCACGATTTCAAAACAGGTCCTCTGACTTGGGAGCCAAGGAAGTTTTGGGTTTTTTTTTCCTTCTATGCCACAGGGATACTATTAATCCATCAGGAATCAAAAGAAAGGGATACCAAAATAACAGATGGTACTAATAATCCAAAAAGAAATTTAAACGACATTAAAGATGATTGAGCCATATGATTAGATTCTCGTTTTTGTTAATTCTTTATGAGAATATGTATAAAGGCTATTCTCACTGAAAATAAGAAAGGGAACTGGAAAGCTTTTACAAACAAGTCTTGACAATAAACCGCATCTCAAGAGTCACACTTTAGATAGAAAGACATAGAGAACGTACATAACCAATATATTTTTTGTTCTTTGTCCCCCCACCAAAAAAAAATATTTCTAGATCAAAACAGCCTGTGTACTTCTTCTCCAACAAGGAGGCAAGCATTTGTAAAGAATTTACAAGATTCCTTGATAAATGCAGCCACAATGAGAACTCTGTTCAGCAACCATCTGATAATTAACATCAAATGAGGCATAAAACAGGAAAATGTATGCTCAAGAAAGGAATCTGACACTGCCATTAAGATGTTTTCCTCAAAGATTCCCCAGAGAGTAAATGGTAAAAATCATCCAGATGCTCCTGTTAGCAGATAATATTGATCCATCAACAAGCATTTATTAATTACCTACTATGTGCCAGGCACTATGGCAGAGACCAGGGATTTAAGTATAAAAAACAAAAAAGTTCCTACTCCTAAGAAGTTTAATAGGAGCCATATATGTGTGTGCATGTGTATGCATGCACACAGACACATATACATACATATACATATATGTATATGTGTATATGTACAGTATAAATGTAAAAAATACAAATAATTAACTACAAATAAATTTAAATTCATTAAGTACAAGGTAATGGATGGGGCCACTATCCATTTGGTGTGGGGAATCCAGAAGGCTTCATGCAAAAAAAAAAAAAATTGGTGCTTAAACTAGTTTAAAGGAAAAGAGGGACACTGAGGCAGAAGTGAGAAGAGAATATATTCCATATATGCACGATGGTCAGTGCAAAGGGAGGATAGAATGTGTCATGCATGAGAAACAATCCAGTTTGGCTGGATTGTAGAGTGCAGAGAAGGGAGTAATGTCCTCCCAGTGAGGCTGGGAGGATAGGTTGTAAAAATCTTTAAAAACTAAATGGGGAGGGCGGGGTGGAGCCAATATGATGGAGTAAAGAAAGCTCAGATCTCCCAACATTCCCCTCCAAACAACTTTAAAATAATGCCTCAAATCAACTTCTGGAGTGGCAGAGCAAATAAAAAGTCAGAATGAGATATTCTTCCAGTCCAAGGCAACAGAAGAGGTTGGAAAGAGAGATCTGTGACATGGGAGTGGAAGCTGGCCCAAAGCCCAAGTGGATGAAACAACAGTGGGTGAGTTGAGATGGTAGCAACAGAAGCAGCAGCAGCTTTGGGAGCTCTCAAGCCATAGATGGTAAGAAGACCTGTTTGGCAAATCCACTGCCTATACCCATTTCTGGGTCATAGTTCGAGGGATGGAGTCAATAGTACTTTTGGTCAAGAGGGAATGGAAGTCTTCAGGGGAAATATCACTTCTGATCCCAAAGGCTCAGGGACTCTGAGTACCATTATCATTTTTGGTCACAAGGGAGCAGAGGACCTGAGGAACAGTACTGATTGCAATCGCAAGAGATCAGAGACCCTTTCTGGGTAGGAAACCAGAGTGCAAACTAGCAAAGCAGTGACCACACCTCTTCCCAGATCACATCACCTTGAAAGCACTGAAAATTTCCAAACCCCCAGAACTAGCTCTGGAAACAGCAGTGTGAAAAAGCCTGAAGCTAGAGACCGTGCTCTTAACCTCCCCTACACCAGGAACAGAGCCGAACTTTCACATAAATTTCAAAATCAGGAAATGAGAGTAGGGGAAGGGGGAAATGAGGAAACATTAAGAAAAAGAACCTGACCATAAGAAGCTACTGTGATGACAGGGAAGACCAAGACCAGAAGACAATGAAGTCAAAACAACTACAAGCAAAGCCTCAAAGGGAAAAAAAAGTGTGAACTGCACACAAGTACAACAAGAATTGATATAAAGCCTTAAAAATTGTTTTAAAAATCATTAAATGAGTGGTAGAGGAAAAATTAGGTAAAAAAAGAAAAGCAAAAGCCTTGGTAACAGGATTTCAAAAAAAAAAAAAACAGCCTGGCAAAAGAGGCACAAAAAGAAATACTTGAAAAGCAGAATTTGAAAAAAATGAAAGATACAAAAATGAGAGGTACAAAAGCTTACTAACCAAATTAATTTTTTTTAAAAAATAGAATTGGGGAACTTGAAGCTAATGACTCCATGAAACATAAAAAAAACAATAAAAACAAAGTCAAATGGATTAAAAATGGAAGAAAATTTGAAATGTCTTATCAAAAGAACAACTGAACCTGAAAATAGATCAAGGAAAGATAATTTAAGTATTATTGGACTATGAGAAAGCCATGATCAAAGAAAGAGGCCAGACATCATACATCAAAAAATTATCAAGGAAAACTGTCCCTATATCCCAGAACCAGAAGGTAAATAAAAATTGAAAGAATTTACCACTGAAAGGGATCCCAAAATGAAAACTCCAAGAAATAGTATAGCCAAATTCCAAAGCTCCCAAGTCAAAGAGATATAAACATACAGTCTTCAGAAGAAGAAATCAAAGCTATGAATAGTCACATTTCTTTAAATGCTTTAAATCATCTCTAATTAGAGAAATGCGAATTAAAACAATTCTGTTGAGGTGAGATACTACCACACATCTATCAGACTGGCTAACGTGACAGAAAAGGAAAATAACAAATGCTGGAGGGGATGAGGAAAAATTGGAACACTAATGCACTGCTGGTGGAGTTGTGAACTAGTACAGTCGATCTGAGAATAATTTGGATCTACATCCAAAGAGCAATAAAATCATGCATACCCTATGATCCAGCAATATCCTTACTAGGTCTGTATCCCAAAGAGATAAAAGAAAGGGGAAAAGGACCTATGTATACAAAAATATTTATAGCAGCTCTCTTGTGTTGGCAAAAAATTGGAAATTGAGGGGATGCTCTTCAACTGAAGAATGGTTGAACAAGTTTTGGTATATAATTGTGATGGAATATTATTGTGCGATAAGAAATGGTGAGCAGGACAGTTTCAGAAAAACCTGGAAAAACACGTCAACTTCTGGAAAGTGAAGTGAACAGAACCAGCAGAATATTGTACACAGTAACAGCAATACTGTAAGGATAATAAATTGTGAAAGACTTAGCTACTTTGACCATGACAATGGTCCAAGATAATTCCAAAGGACCCATGATGAAAAATACTCTCCAGAGAGAGAACTGTTGAACTATTAATGCAGATTGAAGCAGACTTTTTTCTTGGGTTTTTTTTGTCTGCATTTTCTTTTGTAACATGGCTAACATGAAAATGTGTTTTGAATTACTTCGCATGTATAATTAATATCAGATTTCTTGCCTTCTCGAGGTGGAAGAAGCGTCAGGAGGGAAGAAGGAAATTTGAAACTCGAAATATTTTAAAAGTTACTCTAAAATTTTTACATATAATTGGGGAACATTTAACGAAATAAAATTGTATTTTAAAAAATCTAATTGGGAGCTCATATTTTATCCTAGACACAATAGGAAGCTACTGGAGTTGACAGAGCATGAAAGGCACATGGCCAACAATGAGTGTTGAAGGAAGAAGCAGTTGAAATAATTAAAGCCAAAAGTGAGAAGGGATCATGATCTGGTTGATTAATCAGGTAAGAGGATGGAGAGGGAGCTTTCAGATTCATAGGAGAAGAACCAAGAGAGTAATGCCATAAAAAGCCTGCACCAAGAGAGTATCCAAGAATCATCGACAGTCAATACTGCAGGCAGGTCGAAAAGGGTAAAGGGTTTAAAAAACAAAAGACTGTTACATCTGGCAAGCACGGAATCACTAGTAACTCCGGAGAGAGAAGATTCTGCTGAGTGATGGAGTCAAAAACAGATTACAAAGACTGAGAAGAGACTGAGAGGAGATGAAGTAAAAGGAAGTGTCTGTAAAAAGCTTTTTCGAGATGTTTGAGAAAGCAAGGAGAAATACAGGACAATAGACTGAGGGGATAATAGAGTCTTGTGGATATTTCTTTTTTTTTTCTTTTTTCTTTTGCTTTTTATATGAGGCAATTGGGGTTAAGTGACTTGCCCAGAGTCACAAAGATAGTAAGTGTTATGTGTGGAGGCTGGATTTGAACTCAGGTCCTCCTGACTCCAAGGCCCCCACTGTGCCACCTAGCTGCCCACTTTTTTTTTTACTGGGAATACTTATTTCAGCAGGTTGGAAGTAGAGTTTCTACTAATAAATCTGATCCCAGTACTAAGAGGCAAAGAAGCTTTGTCCTGCTGCATTCCCTTTTGGGCAGATTTACCCCTTCTTAGGCAGCCTGGTGGCTCCCCCTATTTATAGGGGTTCACCAAAGTGAGGCTGGCCATAAGGACATCTGATCTGTTTTTGTCCCACTGTAGTTCATAACTCTAGAGTTCAAGTGACTCACCAGCCTCCACCTCTCCATCAACAGGAATTACAGGCAAGAGCCACCATAACCAAGCTCATGAATGTGTTTGCCAAATTGGGCATGGCTTTTAACTTAGCTGCTTTAAGTGCAAAGACCAACTTTTCTGATTGGTGGGAGAACAATGTACTGTGCTTGTGAACCTCACAACAATACACTCTCCAAGAAGTGTAAGTTGACCCAAAGAGAAATGGAAAGCTGTGAGGTGTATGTTAGATTCCAGTATGTATCCACCGATGATTTCCTCACAAAAAAGTTTTCTAAGGGATATTATTGAGTGTTACAATTAGAAATAGAGTTTGATTGGGGTTAGGGGTTGGGGTAGAGGTTAAAAACACATAGCGCATATGACCCACTAGTAGCCACAAAGTGTAACAATGTCCAGAAGAAGGCCTGAATCATGGACCTTCTATAGAGGATATATGGAAAAACATGGGTGAAACTAATAGCTTATGACATCATGGATAAGTTGTGATTTGCATCCATGGAGATGGCTCATATGTCCTTTCAAAAAGGGAGGAAGAGAAAAGGGTCTCCAAGTTGACTCTTGGATTCTTCTATGGGACCCTCCCATATCTGAGAGAAGGCAAGCCATGGCCTAGAGCCGAGCTCCTTAGTCTGGTGTCCAAGGGAAAAATATCAAGTATATTGAATTGATGGGTAGTTTTTACTGTTGCCTAGGTGCTCAGCACCATAAGGAAGGAAGGAAGGAAGGAAGGAAGGAAGGAAGGAAGGAAGGAAGGAAGGAAGGAAGGAAGGAAGGAAGGAAGGAAGGAAGGAAGGAAGGAAGGAAGGAAGGAAGGGAGGGAGGAAGGGAGGGAGGGAGGGAGGGAGGTAGAAAGAAGGGAGGAAGGAAGGAAGGAAGAGAGGAAGTGAGGGAGGGGAGAAGAGAAGAAGAGAAGAATAAAGGGATGGAGGGAGGGAAGAAATAAACACTCTGTATAGCACCTCCTATGTGCCAAGAACTATGATAAAAACTTTACAAATATTTCATTTGATCCTAACAACAACTCTGAAAGATAGATGCTGTTGTTGTCCCCATTTTACAGAAGAGGAAACTGAGGCAGAGGTTTCAGTGGCTTGCCCAGAGCTACATAGCTAGTAATCTAGAAAAGGGAAAGGGGAAAGGAAGTAAAGATTCAAGCTCATTCGTTATTTATGGCATTTATAGGGCTAAGGACTAGATCCGTGATTTCAGTGTTATGTAATACTCTCAGGCAAGGAAACTCTTTCTACCAGTCCAGGTTACCACCTTATCTGTAATATATTGCCTAAGAAGGTTGCTTAGAGTGTATAGAGGTTATGTGACTTTCCTAAGATCACGCAACCAATATGAGATAGTCAGCCCCAAGTCTTTGTGATTCTGCTCTCCATCCAACACGCCGTCTAGTGGCTATTATAATGACAAATATTTAAAGAATGAAAGAAATCAGCTCATGTCCACATGGGATCTCCCTCCTCTGAACAGTGTGTTTAGATTTAAGGAAATCTTTGACGCTGATCTTGCTCCATAAGTATACAAATCTATTGAAGATCAGCAAATATGTACTAATTTAGACCTAAAGCTATGAGGACACGTGGAGATTGTGTCTAATCCCCCCCTCCACCTAACCCCTTCATGTCTTAGTTACCAGATTCTTAGCTATTTTCTAGACAAAGATAAGCCCTAGTTCCTCTGCATGTTTTTTTTTTTTGACAAGGCTAATATGGTCTCATCATTTTGCTTTCACAAATCCATTCTCTTAGTGAGTTTAGACCAGATAGACACTAGGACTACATCAGATTAAGGGGTAGTACATAACTTGTTGAGAAAGATTCAAGAATTCTTTTAATCTCAACCAAAAGGCTAAAAATTGAAAATCAGGGGCAGCTAGGTGATGCAGTGGATAGAGCACCTGACCTGAAGTCAGGAGGACCTGAGTTCAAATTCAGCCTCACACCAAACACTTGACACTTACTAGCTGTGTGACCCTGGGCAAGTCACTTAACCCCAATATTGCCTGAAAAAAAATAATTAAAAATCAATTGGGGAATGGCTAAGCAAGCTGTGGTATATGATTGTAATGGAATATTATTGTGCTCTAAGAAGTGGCAAGAAGGATGATTTCAGGAAAAACTAGAATGACTTACATGAACTGATGCATAGTAAAGTGAACAGAACCAGGAGAACATTGTACACAGTCACAGCAATATTGTTCAATGAAGGATTGTGAATGACTTAGCTATTCTCAGCAATACAATGATCCAAGAAAATGCCAAAGGGCTAATGATGAAGCATGCTATCTACCTCCAGAGAAAGAACTGATATTGATTGAATACAGATTGAAGCATGTGTTTTTTTACTTTCTTTCATTTTTTTTCCTTTTATTCGAGTCTTCTTATACAAAAAGGCTAATGTGGAAATGTTTTACATAATTGCAAAAAAAAAAGAAAAAGAAAAAGAAAGAAGAAAAACACTAAGATTAAGCACCACAACAAGCAGAAAAAAGAGGAACACATTTACAAATTTTTTTTATCTCTTGCGTACAACCAGCTACTGCCAGAAATGAAAGAGCTTCGCAATAATACATAACAGAAGGCTCCTTCCAGGTATAAATCCTACGATCCTTAGAGGGACTCTGGCTTACCAAGCTGAAATGGCACCTAGTGACCAGTAATAGGCTTTGTCCCTATTGTCCAAGGACTATGTGACTCCCCTAGTCAACAAAACACTAAGGGATGCCTATTACTTCTTGGATCAATCAATGAGCATGTATTGAGTATCCACTACATGATCTATATACCAAATATAGACAATGTTTGACATTCAAAGCCCCTCCTAACCTGGCTACTACCTGACTTCCTAGTTTCATTCTGTCTTCCTCCCCTTCCTGACTCCACAAGGCAGCCAAACTGGCTTTCTTACTGTTCTTCACACACAACATCCCATCTCTCTGTGCTTTTATATAGGCTTTCCCTCTTTCTTGGAAAGGAATCTTCTCCCTCTGCCTCTTAGAATCTGTAGCTTTCTTCAAAGCTCAGCCAAACTACCACTTTTCTACATGAAATTTTTTTCTTTTTTTTTAATTGCTATTTTGTTCTTTTTACTTTTTGCTGAGGCAATTGGGGTTAAGTGACTTGCCCAAGATCACACAGCTAGTAAGTATCTGAGGCTGTATTTGAACTCAGGTCCTCCTGACTCCAAGGCCAGAGCTCTATTCACTGTGCCACCTAGCTGACCCATGAAATTTTTTCTGATCCCCCATCACTGGTGCTTCCCTGCCCCCCATCACTCTGTATCTATTATATGTATGTAGATATGTTACATATTATATATTACATAATAAATGTATTATATAGTATAATAATGAAGATTCTAATTATAGTATATAATTATATACTATATGTATATAGTATAAAATATGCCATATTTGTATGTCATATACATGTTTGTACACGTGTGCATATAATTTTACTCAGTCATTTTCAGTACTGTCCTACTCTTCATGACCTTATTCCAGGTTTTCCTGGCAAAGATAGTGGAGTGGTTGGCCATTTCCTTCTCCAGCTCATTTTACAGTTGGGAAAACTAAGGTATACAAGGTTAAGTGACTTGCCCAAGGTCACACAGGTAGTAAGTGTCTGAAGCCACATTGAAACTGGCAAAAATGCATTTTCTTGACTTCAAGCATGGCACTCTATCCACTGTGCCACCTAGCTGCTCCATATATACTGTATATAATACATGTATATGTAAATATATTTTTGCATATCACATACATATGTGTGTGTGTGTGTATGCATGTGTATAAACACATACTCTCTCCTACTGAAAGAGTGCAAATTTCTTGAGGCAAGGGAAAAAAATTAAAGGCTGGACCTATAATTGAATTGGTATAGGGAATTCTCAAGCGCAGGAGCTCTTTCTATTAACGCAAGTCAATGACTTCTCTGCATTGAGTCTCAGAGAATTGCCTAGAGCTTGGAAAGGGAAAGGATCTTGTCCAAGATCATATTGACAGCAGTTTTCAGAGGGAGGACTGGCATGTAGTTCTTCCTGCATCCAAGGAATGGATCTCTAGCTCTCCCATCATGCTGCCTCTGATATATCATAAATTGGTAGATTTAGTAAAGCTAAGATTCTGTTCTTAAACCAAAGAAAAGAAGGTGCTTGGAGAGCAGGGTGCTATACTGTTTGGGTTGGCTTTTTCTACTTTCTACTTTGTAAATTTAAATGACTGCTGACCAGTTAACAGGGTAAATTAGCCAAGATCTTATAATAATGTTATCTAATGAGTCTGGCTTAATGCAGTTGACAAGTGTGGGGTTTTGTTGTTTCTTGTTGTTTGAATTCACAAACCAATTTAGTCTGTGTGACCAGGAATATATTTGCACTGCTCTAATTTAGGTCTATTGGAAAGGAAATTACACAACAACAATAAAAAAAAAAAACAATCCAGGTCACCAAACACCTCAGCTTACATATAATTGAGTATATGATTAACTCCCCCCATCCCTGTCATCTTATCCCGATTGCAGGTCCCTATGGCTTCTTAACGATGGTATCAGCAGGGCACCAGTGCCATGTGAGAACACAAGAGGAAGCCAGGGCAGCTGAGAGGGCAGCCGCCACAGCTCCGAACAAGCACCCTCAAGATCTGCCAGCTTCCTTCCCAACCTGAAGATGAAAACGAGGAGAGGCTAAACCCCTGGGCTGGTACTTGTTAGGCTGATCTTTTGTACTATTGTGACAGAAAGATTTGTCCGGGAAGGAGAGACTGACATTCAGCTAAGCCAAACCTCTTTATGGGGAAAAATAAGGGAAACCAGTGAGTCAGTGGAAAAAAGCTCTCAGTTTGGAATCACAGCATCTGGGTTTGCCCTCGGACAAATCACCTCTCTTCTGTGGAATTCAATTTTCTCGTCCGTAGAAGGAAGGAGTCGAATAAGATTTCAACTTGAAATCTATGAGCCTTTGAAATCTGGGAGAGAAACAAGGGCTGCTTGGTGGTCTTTCCATATGTTTCTATATTACTCAGTATCCTGTGTATCCCTGAAGAGTATGTCATCACCAACAAGTCATACCAAACTTTTCTGATAGAATTACTAAAGTTGTAGAAGAGAGGAAGGCTTTGGAAGCAGATTTTGCAAAGCTATTTTTTTATTTTGGGGGAGGTTTTTTGGGTTTTTTGTTGGGTTTTTTGTTGTTGTTGTTGGGCAGTGGGGTTAAGTGACTTGCCCAGGGTCACACAGCTAGTAAGTGTTATGTGTCTGAGGCCAGATTTGAACTCAGGTCCTCCTGAATCCAGGGCCAGTACTCTATCCACTGCGCCACCTAGCTGCCCTTTGCAAAGCTTTTGATAAAGTAACTCATACTATTTTATAGAAAAGATGGAGAAATATGGATTAGACCAGTGTGTTAAACTCAGATAGAAAAGAGAGCCACTAATTCATAAGAATCCCTGTGAGCAGCATCTTGACTTGATTTTAAAATGTAATGTTATCTACACTTTACTGTGTTTTTATTTATTTTCTTAAATATATCCCAGTTGTATTTTAATCTGGCTCGTGCTGCACTGGGAGTATGTGTCTCAGGGCAGCATGTCTGACACCTCAGAATTAGACAATGATACAATTGGATACATGCAAAACTGGGTGACTAGACTGTCAGTAACTGGTCAATGTCAATGTATTAGGAGGCTTGGAGTAAGGTACCCCAGGAGTCTATGCTTCCCCTACATTGTTACGCATTTTTATCAATGACTTAGGTCAAGCTCAAGATAATGAGCTCACTAAATTTGCAAATGACACAAAGCTGAAAGGACAGTGGGTGATGAGAGCGGGCTAGACACAATCAGATCTAAAAGGGATTGATGTCAAGTTTGATGCTTAGGCACAAAAAGTCAACTTCACAAGTGCCGGCTTAGACAGGAATTGTTGCAAAGCTGATCTGGAATTTTCAGCGGACTCGGTGGTTGATATGTCTCCGCAGTGTGATGTGGTAGTCGGCAAAAGCCAATGAAGTCTCTGGCTGTGTCAAGAAAGGCATAGGTTTTAGGCATAAGGAGATGGCACTCTTTTGTGACAGTTGTCTGGCATAAAAAAAAACTCTCTTCTCAGAGGATGAAAGGTTTCCCTATCGAGCCTTGCTTTCTACCACCGGGGTCATAGTGCCCTACTCCACCAGTGTAGGTACAGCTGTCAGTAGTTCAAGCCCTTGTCTGGGTACCCAGTTTATGTCTAAGAAGAGATCCATGGGCCAGCCAGAGACACTGGGGAAAATAACCATTTAATGAGTTTGGGTGCTAAGAATAGCACATAAAACAATGGGAATCAGCTCAATGCCAAGCTTTATTGCAAGCAATGGGGAAGAGGAGAAAAGGAAGGGGGACCCAACATACATCTCAGACATGTATACTAACATAGAGTATAACCCATGTGGGGGCAGCACTGCCCTGCATTTGGGAGCATAGAGAGATGGGGCCATTCAGAAAGAAGTGGGGTGCTCCAGCAGGAAGGTGTGCTCCTGCTGGAGGGGAGGGGATGTGCTCCAGTGAAAGGGGAATGCTAGAAGGGAGGGGATGCTCCAAAGTGCCCTTCTGAGAGTAGGGTTTTTATACTGTGGTTTTGAATGGCCTCTCTCGTGCTGGCTGAGTTACATATCAGAGGTCGGGGCAAAATATTATTTTATGACCTTGTTATCAAGGAGAAAAACCAGCTGATGGTAGATAAAATATTATTTGGGGAACACAACTTAATTAACCTTCAAAAAATTTTATTGTTACTATTTTTCTATGAGTATTTTCTATATCCCTTAAGGGGAAACTATCATAGTAGTCTCAGGACCACCAGACCTTATGACACACTCCCATCATACAGACCTTGACATATCTCATCTAGAGCACTGGGTCAGTTCTGGGTGATACAGTTTAAGAAAGATATTGATAAGCTAGATAATGTCCAAAGGAAGGCAACCAGGATGAAATATCAGAATCAATTGAAGGAACCTGGCATGTTCAGCCTGGAGAAGATGCAGAGGAAATGACAGCTTTTTTGGTATCTGAAGGGCTGTCATGTGAAAAAAAGAACCAACTTCTGTTTGGCCTCAGAGAACAGATTTTGGATTTCTGGGTGAAACATTTAAAGATGCTGATTTTGGCTACATGTAAGGAAACACTTCTAATTAGAACTATTCAAAAGTGGAATAGACTGCCTCAGGAAGAAATAGATTGAAGCAATGCTGAATGACTATTCCTCAGGTACATTTCAGAAGGATTTTATTCCAGGTTAAAAGTTAGATCAGCGCCCTGTGAACTCTGAGCGTCTGAGGGAAATATTAGTAGAAGAAATAAAAGAACACTGGGGGACCCCTCAAAGGAGAGTGAATGCAAGCATTGAGCATCACACAGACCCTATTGAATCACTGGATAACCTTGAGAAATGAAAAACATTGCATCCAAAGGAACTTGTCTTCCAGATCAGAGAAGAGATAAATCTAAGAAAGCGAGAGTCTTAACACCAACACAGGATCAGACAGCGGGAGCAGCCAGCTTACCTGCGGCCACTCGAACTCAAACAATAGGAAGATAAGAGGGATGGTGCAACAGAAATAGTGGAAAGCACTCAGGGCATTTCCAAAGCTTTGCCTTAGGAGGCGAGTCCCAAATCTACTTGCTGTGATTTGAAGCAGGTGTCCTACAAATGTGATATCGAGGATAGCTAATGCCAAATACTTATTTTATTTGATTAAGGCCAAGAGGACCAAGATATAGAAAGCAAACCCAGAGAGAGCAAACATCTCTTTTGTTGAAAGAGACAGAGTTTAAAAAGGTCTGATTGGGTATCCATAATATAATTTGAAGTCTCAACCCAAAGAGTCCTTGATACAATTTGGGATAAAACTGATGAAAAATTTTAAATCTCTAGCTCAAAAGTATTGGTTCAGGCTCCAAGAGACATAAGAGATAATGTGGCAATGTAACTTAATCATGGGCAAGATAGATCGAGAAAAATAAACAAGGCAAGCTGAAAAACAAGATTTTTCCTTAGCCATAGAAGTCTCTTTCTTCTTTGGAATACACTTGACATAGCAGAGCACAGGAAAATCAGAATTCAAATCCTAGCCCCACTACTTGCTACCTGGACCTAACTGAGCTTTATCATAAAATACCCAGGAATCTAATTATAGGTCAAGAATCTGAGGCCTATGATAATGTCCTAGGTAGAGGAGGTTGCTATAAATCATTTGCAATGTTGTTAAGATTTTGGCTCCAAAGCTCACAAGTCAATGAGGAAGGTGAAAGGGAATAAGAGAAGGGCATACAATATTTTGTAGAATCACAAAGTCAGAGTGCAAAGGGCCTTTTTCTATCATCCAGTTTAACCTCTTCCCTTTACAGAGGAGAAAAATGAGACCCAGAGAGGATTAGTGATTTGCCTATTCTAACAGAGAAAATGTCATTCATAGGATCGCAGGTTTGGAGCCAAATGGGGTACTAAAGGTAATTTTATCCAATTAGCAAGTGACAGAGGCTGAAATTGAACCCAGGTCCTCCTCATTTAAATCCAGGGCTCTGTAGTACCACACTGTCTCAGAGAGACTTTCCCAGAGTCAGTCACATAGGTAGCAAGTGGTAGAATCAGGATTTTAATCCAGATTTTTACAATGTAATTCTAGAATTTCATACCTTACTCCTAAACGTATTCCAAAGACGGAAGAAGCTTCTAGATTGAAAAAGAAAATGTAATCCTAATGTCACTAGTCTTGAATATGTCTTGTCTACTTTGCCCATTGTTAGTGTAATCTGACATCAAGTCAAGGTTTTCTCTAGATTAAGGGAGAATTGGGTTGTCATTGTATATAGGCAGTGGATCTGAATTTTCAAGGCCTTAAGGCCCAAGGTGCTCCTCCTGCCAAATCTAATCAGGCCATCTTGAGTTTTCAAAGCACTGAAATGATATTTGCTTAAGTGGAAAAGCATTTCTATAGGTTTGGGATTCCAGACCACGTGGAATTCAACCACTGCCTACATCCCCATCCCTTATATCACTACTAATTGGGTGATAGCTTTAATGACATTAATGGCATTGATGACAGGCAAAGAATGTAGGGGGAAAATGAGAAACTCTTTAATGCTGACTTGTTAAACACAAACCTACAAAGTAGAAATAGACATCAAGAGAGTACGTTGGAAATGGTGAGCGCACCATTCCTTCCAGAGTGGTTTATTGACTTTTCCTTCAAAGTAAAAGTAATCTGAAAATTTTAGAACTATTCTTGATACTGATAAAAAGAAAGGAGCTGAACAAAAAATTGATATCTTCTAGGGCTGTATCCCAAAGAGATCATAAAAATGGGAAAAGGACCCACAGGCACTAAAATATTCATAGCAGCTCTTTTTGTGGTGGCCAAGAATTGGAAATTGAAGGGATGCCCATCAGTTGGGGAATAGCTGAACAAGTTGTGGTATATGAATGCAATGGAATACTAGTGTGCTATAAGAAATGATGAGCAGGCTGACTTCAGAAAAACCTGGAAAGACTTGTATGGACTGATGCTGAGTGAAGTGAGTAGAACCAGGAGAACATTATACACAGTAACAGTCAAGTTGTGCAATGACTAACTTTGATAGACTTAGCCCTTCTCAGCAATGCAAGGATCTAAGACATCTCCAAAAGTCTCATGTTAGAAAATTCTATCCACATCCAAAGAAAGAACTATGGAGTTTGAATCCAGATCGAAGCATACTATTTGCTCTTTTTTTTCTTGTTTTGTTTTGTTTCCTCTTTCTTGTGGTTCCTTCTACTGGTTCTAATTCTTCCTTACAACATGACTGATGTGAAAACATGTTTAATACGAATGTATATGCAGATCCTAAATCAGATTGCGCTCCATCTTGGGCAGGGAGGTGGGAAGGGAGGGGGAGAAAAATTTAAAACTCAAAAGCTTATGTAAATGACTGTTGATAAATCAAAATAAATTAATAAAAAAATTAAAAATTGATATTCAAATATAACATTCAAGAGAAGCATAAAATGAAAATAAAGCATGAAATGAAAGAAAAATTATAAGGAATTAAATAAGTTAAACTGTTTACATTCCTATATGGGAAATTGATACATGTAACCTCAAGAACTTTATCATTATTAGGGCAGTTAGAAAGAGTCTGCACAGAAGGCATAAGTGTCAGTCAATTACAATCCTAATGGATGAGTTCAAAAAAATGAAGAGATGAGAAAGAAGGATGAACTAGGAGGAGAGAGAAGGGAGAAAAGGAATGAGGAAAATTATGTAACATAAAAGAGGTACACAATGAAGAGCTTTTATTCTGGAGGATAAAATAGCGGACAATATTTGAAGTTCACTCTGATAGGAATTGGTTCAAAGAGGGAAGAACATACACATATATTCAATTGGGTATAGAAATCTATCTTACCCAACAGGGAAGTAGAAGAGGAAAGAGATAAGAGAAAGGGGGAAAGGGATTATAAGGGAAGGTGGATTAAAGGAAGCAGACTTTGGAGGAGGTACTGGATTTAGCAGGAAAAAAAAGGAGAGGAGGCTAAACAGAAGAAAATAGGATAGAAGGGAATATATAGTAACCATAACTAAATGGGATGAACTCACTTATAAAATGGAAGTGGATAGCAGAATGCATTAGAAACAAAATCCAACAACATGTTGTTTAAAAGAGACACACTTGAAACAGAAAGACACCCATAGAGTTAAAGTAAGGGGCTCAAACACAATCTATTATGCTTCAGTAAAATGCAGGGGCAGCAATCATGATGTCAAACAGAGCAAAAGCAAAAAGAGATGTGATTAAGAGATATAATCATGGAAACCGCATTTTACTAAAAAAAAAAAAGGTACCACAGACAATGAATCAATATCAAAAAGATTTACAGCAAGTTTCTCTGACAAAAACTTCATTTTTTCAAAAAATATGGATAACTGAGTCAAATTCATAAAAGTAAGAGCCATTCCCCAATTGATAAATGGTCAAAGGGTATGAATAAATAGTTTTCAGAAGAAGAAATCAAAATTATTTATAGTCATTTTAAAAAATGCTCTAAACCATTATTGATTAGAGAAATGTATTTGGAACTATACCCAAAGGGCCATATGGCTGTGCACACGCATTGGTCCAGCAATACCACTACTAGGTCTGCATCCCAAAGAGAACAAATCAAAGGGAGAAGGACTTATGTGTACAAAAATATTTATAAGAACTTTTTTCGTAGTGGCAAAGAATTGGAAATTAAGGGGATGCCCATCAATTGGGGAATGATTAAATAAGTTGTGGTATATGACTGTGAAGGAATATTATGGTGCTGTAAGAAATTGTGAGCAGCATGGTTTCAGAAAAACCTGGGAAGATCTATATGAACTGATGCAGAGGGAAGTGAGCAGAACCAGGGGATCATTGTACACAGTAACAGCAATATTGTAATGATAATCAGCTGTGAAAGACTTAGCTACTCTGATCAAGACAATGATCCAAGATAATTCCAAAGGATTCATGATGAAAAAATGCTATCTCCTCCACAGTGAGAATTGATGGACTCCAAGTGCAAATTGAAGTATAATTTTCTCACTTATTTTTCTTGCTTTTTGCAACAAGCCTAATAAAGAAATGTGTTTTGCATGATTTCATATGTATAAAAGGTATCACGTTGCTTGCCTTCTTTGGAGTTAGGGTGAGAGAGAGAATTTAAAACTCAACTTTTTTAAATGTTAAAAGTAAATGATATTTTTAAATATAAGAAGGAAAGGAATAAAAATATTTTTTGACTCGATTAGTTGTTTAGAGATTTAAAGCAATGATAAGATGCTTCTTTAAACACCAGAGGCTCTTTACCTTTTCTTGTTCTATAGATCATTTTGGAAGTCTAAAGTCTATGGACCTCCTCTCAAAATGTTTTGATATGCATTAAATAAAATACATAGAATTTCACAGAAACCCAAAGGTTAATGAAAATTAAGATGTATTATTTTCCCATCCACATTTACATAGCCCCTGAAATCCATCCATGAACCCTAGATTAAGAACCTCTGCTTAGAATGACACCTGAGTTATCGTCTGGGAGACAAAGGAGTGGGACATGGAGACCTATCATTTCAATGACATTTTATGGGTATAAAAACTGTGACAGAGAGAGGTAAAATCATTTGTCCAAGCTCACAGAGCTGAAAAAGTCAAGAATCAAACACGGATCTTTGGGCTCTAAGTAGGGTATATTCCAGAATACCAATTAGCATGAGTTTTCAAATATCATTTTAGTAGTATAGCATCAGAAATGTAAAGCTGGCAGGGACCTTAAGGGTTAACTGGTCCAATGGCTAAATGACCTGCCCAAGGTCACAGAAGTAGTAATTGGCAGGGATGAGATTTGAATAGAAGTCCTCTGGTACTCACTCAAACACTCTTTTCATTGTAACACACTGCCTAATGTTCTGATTCCACTCTCCAAGACACATAATGACCTGGAGAATAGCTTTTCCTGGATTTTTGTCTTTGACTTCTTTTTACCTTGACATTCTATAGAGCTGGTTTGTCTTTCAGGTTCTGCTGAAAACACTTAATAATATTCAGTCATCACTTAATTTGGAAAATATACAACCTATTACTGCATGAAGGAAACTATTTGAAAGACATAAAAACCAGGCTGGCATACCATTCATTCTGTATCTTCCATTAAGCCTGGGTTTTGATGAACAAAATGGGAAAGTTGGAGTTGGAACTAAAAGTATTTTGGAAAGAAAAGTGTGGGGAGATCTTACAAAAAAAAAAAAAAGATACAACCAGTCATCCAGGGCCTAATATTTCTACATGGAAGATGGATCTGGTCTGAAAATATATTTCCCTTCAGCAAAAACCGTCTGAGGGCAAACTGTGATATTTTTGTTCTCTCAGTAAGAAGAGATGTTTTGTGGGATTTTTACTCCTGCCTGATGATACTGCCAACAGAGTTTAAGGTTAGCAGCCAAATGTCCTGAAAGCACCAGAATGCCTAGGATAATGCCAACAGAAATGGACAATAATCTCATGTTACCTTCCTTGGATTAACAGCATTAACCTAAGTCAGTTGAATTCCTTAAACGGTCCAAATCGTAAGTGACTATAGTCACACAAGAAATTCAATCAATTAGTATTTGTATATCTCAATACTTCAATGCCATCTCCTCTACATCCATGTCATCCAGTAATACAGATTGCACCTATCCATGCCTGCCCGTTCTGTATAACTCTTGTCCATGTCCTCCCACAAATCCACTGCAAGCAATCCTCACATATACTGGGAGCTTTCCTCTATCAGGGGTTCTTAATCTGTGTTCCATAAACTTAAAAAATGTATATTTTGATAACTGTGTTTCAATATAATTGGTTTCCTTTATAACCCATTATCCTCACAATAATCCTATGAGGTAGTTATTATTATCCCCATGTTACATATGAGGAAACTGAGGCTGAGAGAGGTTAAATGATTTGCCTAGAGTTAAAACAGCTAGCAAGTGTCTGAGGCAGAATTTGAACTCAAGTTTTCCTGATTACAAGTCTAATGCTCCAATCATCACCACTTCTGAGAGGATTTAACTAGATAACCTCTGAGGTCCCTTTTCCATATGTAGAGTTATGCCCCTACACTCTCATTTCCCTCCCCCCTCCCCCAGTAAAGCTGCAAGCTCATTGAATGTAGAATTCTAACTGGAAGATCTGGGTTCCAATCTTTCTGACCATGAGCAAGACACTTGACCTCTAGGCCTTAGTTTCCTCATATACAAAATGAAAGAATGCAGCTAGATGGTTTGTGGGATCCTTTTCAGCTCTGATAGTCTACAATTCTTAGCCGTTTACTCCCTTGTACACTTTGCAAGCCCTGGCCCAGTGCTTGGCATGCAGCTAGCTGCTCAGGAAAAATCCACAGAATGATTTGCCAATGGAATGAACCCAGCAGGTCATTGGTTGATCAACTTTTACATCTAACCATCAAAATGGTGTCATTGTTGTTGTTGCTGTTTCATTTTACTAATCATCATGCAACTTTAGAAAGGAAAACAAAATATTTAGGAGGTCAGGTATCCGAGATCATTAAGACTGAATCCTAGAAAAGCCAAGGTCCCCAAAGTCTCCTTTCTAACCATGTGATGTATATTCACCATGCTTTCAGTAAGGTACACTGCAACAGCATGGTGGTCTTGTTTGTGTGTGTGTGTGTGTGTGTGTGTGTGTGTGTGTGTGTGTGTGTGTGTGTTTTAAATCCACAAATGACCTTTCTGGAGGATTGAAAACTTGTCTTAAGAAAACCAATTTTTGTTTGTTTGTTTTCTTGCTGCTTGAATTAGTTAGAATTGTGATGACATTTCTATTAAAAGTAGAAAATAAATTCAAATAATTCCTAATCCAAATGAACTAGACCTCATAAAATAGAGATTAAACCATAAGAGATTATATATACCAATTATACAGCACATTATGGCCAAAGATGACTTTGGATATTAATTTAAGGAAAATTTACAGTGTACAAAATGTTTCTGGGGCAAGTTTCCTTGATAGGCAGTTTTACCAGGAATTGGAGGACTCAAATACACTAATATTCTAATGGAGAGGCAGTACCTTATGATAAATAACAATAACAATAACCTGGCTCTGGATTCAGGAGTCCTGAGTTCAAATCCACTTATTATTTCAGTCTTCGGAGTCACCCCCCCGACTCAGTTTCTTCATCAATAAAATAAGGAAATTAAGCAAAATGAACTCTGAAGGCCTTTCAGACTCTAGATCTACAAGTTCAACAATGATATTCCCTCTAGAATTTTAGCTCTCATTCATTCCTTCCAGTATATTTGTCACGTGAAGTTCAACCAAGATTCTAGGGGCCTTCCTCAACTTTCCTTGACACCAAACACATCCCACTGAACACATAGGCTGTCCATTGGTTAGCCCGCATTCTTATGACATGGCCAACCCATCTTTAAAACACATTCATACATGGTTAGATCTAACATTATGCAATTGGCTTAAGGAATAGGGGTAGAAAAGGGCTTCAGTAATAATTAGTCACATGGTCAGTTGACAGTCAATCAGGGCAGTCACAAAGACGGCCAAAATAACTATCTCGGGCAGTCCCACTATTTTGGCTTTCAATTGATCAAACATTTATTAGGTACCTATTATCTGCTAGTCACTATGATAATGCTAGGTAAGGGCACAAAGACAAAAATAAGACTGTCTTTGCCCTCATGAAATTTGCATTCTATTTTTCATAATTTTCAAACTATATATCATATGCAAAGCATAAGATAGAGTAGAAAATTCTTGAGGTCAAAAACTCTCATACCCTATTTTATGCATAGTAATATTTTTTGTGTCCCTCAGCGTCCCATATGGGTGTACCCAATGTCTTAAACTCTAACAGTGCAAAACTATGCCACTACTTTGAGGACACCCCGTATAATTGGAACATAAGCAAATGTGTGCAAAATTTAATTTTTTTAATTGAATTGAATTCTAAACTAACTTATAACATCCTTTTCCACCCAGTTTAGATCTATTAGGTTTAATGAGGCTATTTCAAGGCTTTAGGCAAAAACTCTGAGAATCACTTCATGTCACTTTCTGTGGCATAAGACTAAGCTAATTCTCAATATTCACCACAAAACCAAAGAAAATTACCATCTACTCTATGGAATAAAAACACCTTGAGGAATAACCCACTGTGGGATCATACCACATGATCCAAATTTCACAGCCATTTTTCCCTTAGGAAAAAATGAACATTTTCATGTGATTTTTTTGTGAAGAAAATGACATAATATCTCCTATCACAGCAAGATCTTCTGGATCCAAGCATACAGAAGTTTCAATACTAACCCCTTAAGACACATGCTTAAAAATTCATATAAAATACCATGTATGTTACCTTCTATATTACCAGTATATATTACTAGTAAGTTAGAAAAGAATGCCCAGAATTTTTTTTTCATTTTTTGTTCCTAAGTCAATACAGTATTTTCAAAATGGTACAGAGCACAAAATTTTTTTAATAATTCAAACTCAATATCTCTGGATGTGGTTCTTTTGGTGATTTGGACAAGTTTTTTTGTGTAGTCAATACAGGCATCTTTTCCATGCTCATGTGAAGGAAGCATCTTAGATTTCTCATCTGAATTTCAGGATTAAGAATGGGTTGCTATTTTTTTCCTTTAAATCAACTTACAGAAATACATTAAATAATGAAAATAATTTGTCCAGTGAATGAATTCCTTCACAGCAACTGTATATACAGATGGACATTTAATCAAACCTGGCAAATTTACTTTGTGGTAGCCATGTTATAATGTCTCCCTCTGTTTCGTGAAGTAGCGTGTGATTCTTATGTGTGCTCCCCTAGAAAAGCACACAGTATCTATCTTTGTTAGCTAAATTATTTTCATACTCAGGACCTTAATGTAATAATACTTTTCTTTTTTAAAAAATGTGTGAATTTGATCAAAATCAAATATATAAAGTGACTCATGAAAACCTTTTAGGTCATCAAATGGTTCATTCATTCAATTTGTCCTTCAACATTGATGACAACTCTCCTGGAACAGTCTGCAGGTTACTGATTTGGTTATCAGCTATGTTTTTACTGGGAAAGGAGTGCACTGGGTAGTAATAACAACAGGTAAGGCATTTGTATAGCCAATTTAAAGTTGATGAAGCAACTTATGCATTATCTCAGTGGAGTTTCACAACATTCCTGAGACATAGGTGCCACAGGCATTATCTTCATTTTACAGATGAGAAAACTGAGGTTCTTGGAGGTTTTGTGACTTGTCCACTAGAACTAGTAAATGTCCAAGATATTCTGATTATAAACTCTCCACTATGTCACAGAAGCATTTGGATCACTTGAAAATCAATATTGAGAGCTGGAAGATGTAGAGGGCCAGTTCTGGAGAGTTAGAGGGTTTAGGCCAGCCCGGGTCTTACCTGTAGATTGTACTAAGCCTGACAGCTGTGAAACTCGGGATGTCAGCTCACCACCCCACTATTCCGTTTCTTGAGAACAGGATGCAGGAAAGGAGGAAACGGATAGGGTACAGGACAGGACCCAGGAAAGAAAGTAGCAGACAAGGTACAAGGAAGTAAGGAAATCACTTAATCAGGTTTATGCTTTTCATGGAAAATAATATTACTATTACTTCATCCAGTACTATATAAGCCTGAGCCCTCAGATCAATAAATGAAGTTTATTCTTCACATCTTCCACCTGGCCTGAAATTCTTTCTCTCTTCACATTCTGCTGGCATCAGACCACGGCTGCGGGTGCAGGTGCTTGCAGCAGGAAGACACCTTAGAAATCATTTAGTCCAAATGCCTCATTTTTATAGATGAGGAAACTGAGGAAAAAAGAAGGTAAGAGACTTGTTCCAAATCACACAGGAAATAGGTAGCAGAATCAGAATTAGGCTGCAGGAAAAAAATTACTATTTTTTTTTTTTTTACTATTTCACATATTTTACTGTTCTGCCAAATGATTCCATTTCCTTTCTCTCATTTCTGAAATGCACTCCCTACTCATATCAAACTTAGAATCCTTAGCTTCAGACACCATGACCTACATGAGTCAGTGTACCAGATTCTGGCACCTCCCCCTAAAAGATTAGCTCGTCTTTACTTTATATATAGTTATACACTTAAGTGTTATCTCCTCTAATCTAACATAAGCTTATTGTGGGCAAGACTGTCCAAATTTGTCTTTGTATCCACATCACCTATAAAAGTGCCTAGAACAGATGGCTGCCTAATAAATGCTTGCTAATTAATTGATTGATTTGGGCTCAGTTGGCAAGATGATGGTCCCACTCTCTAAATTTTAGAGTTGGCCTTCTCTCTTTCAAGTCTGGACAATGCAATGATCAGTGTCTCTTTTCAAATTCACTATTTCCCCAGCCTCCCAGCTGCCAACATCATGATTGTCTTGTGACCAGGGTCAACTCTGCAGTCTCAAGTACACTTAACTTGGTCTTAATGGAACCTTAGGTTCCATGCCATCTTAATGGTGGGGTAGGTGGGTGGCAACCACAAGTTATTCTGCTGAGTTTTCTTTATCCATTCATTTATAACCAACTTCTTATGAAATTGAGTTGTTGCTGCTTTGCCTTAGAGACCTAGTTCTAGCAGCCCTGGCCTTGAGCAAGAATAAATTGTTTTTCATCATGTTATTGAACAGTATTCAGAGGTTTACCCAGTGAACATCTTCTCCAGGGATAAGCTAAGGTTAAAAAGAGCTTTAGGCATTGATTTTTGATAGTTAAGTGGCCTGGTCATTGCAGGTATGTGACCTTGTTCAATCAATATTCTAAAATCTGAAGACATTTTCTTGTTGGGAACAATTGTAGGTGTTTCTATATTTTTATCAAAAAAAATAATAATAACACCAAAATATCAGTTTCTCAGTTTCCCTCAAGAATATCCAGGCTAGCAAAAAATCAGAAAGTCTCCCCAGAGAGCCTCACAGCCCTACCAAGTACATACAATAGTGGTTAGCAAACAATGAGCAAATGTACAAATTTGTTGGACAGTTAGTACAATACTCTGTAGAACAAGCCTCAGAATGAGGCAACTGCCAAAAACCCACCCAAGGGCATCTACTACTGAGGTATCAAAAACATCTGGTTGAAATTCTGATTTATAAGGCAGATCCTCACAGGGAAGCTAAGGGTAGGGAACTTCCAATGACTGAGGGTCAATGTTTTCAATTGCATTAAAGCCAAGCATTTATCAGGCATCTAATATGTGAAAGACACTTCTCAAACCAATGTGGGAAATCTGTATATAAATAAAGTTCAAGGAGTTAGTGGTGGGGAGGGTGGAAGAAGTAAAATCATTAACTTTCCAAAATTTTCTGTCAAGAAGTTTGGTGACATAATGATGGAGAGATACCTTTAATAGAGAAGAACCATTGGATTTTCATCGACTTTTGATGAGTTACACTATTGAGTCCAATCTAGTCATTTTATAGATGAGGAAACTGAGGCACAGAGACTAAAGCGATATATCTAAGATTATACAAATAGTAAGTAGCAGAACCGGACATCAAACCCAGGTATTTGACTGCAAAATTATTGCCTCACTACTGAGAACTGTGTATTCAAAGTGCATTGCAAACCTCAAAATACTATATAAATTGTCGGTTGTTATCATGGTAAGATTATTAGGAGATACCTTTGTACTTCCAATCCCAATTAACTTAGTAGCAAGCAAGCTCAGCTTCAATTATTTTAGCACCCAACAAACAACTCTTTGCTTCTTTTTAACCTCTCAAACACAATTATTTTATATTTAGTCCATCCATGGTATATACATACATATCTATGTTACCTCCCTTGATAGAATATAATGTTCTTGAGGGCAGGAACTGTTTCACCTTTTTCTCTTTGTCTCTTACATCGAGTCCTGTGCCTGACACACAGTAGGCACTCAATAAATGTTTGTTGATTGATTGTATGTAATGTTATTTTTATCTGTATTTGTGTCTTGTTTCCCTAGTATACTATAAACTCTGTATGAGTCAGGAAATAGCTCTTACCTTAGCTTCCAGCACAATGACCTCTATGCAGATGAATGCAGAAATGTGCTTAATGCTTATTGGATATTGTTGAGTGAGCCATGAGCTACTTACATGCAATAGTAATAGGAATAATGTGAAAGTAAATGGACTGCTATGGGCAGCCCTTTCAATGACCATACTGTATGCATTTGTAGCTGTTGAATTAAAAGGTCACAGAGTATTAGTTACTGAGTAGGAAAGATGAACTAGGATTTCAAAAGATGGAAAGTGAGACCTTTCTCCCATAAAACTATTCCCTTTATGTTTTAATAGCTCTGTGCTATTGTTGCTGCTGCTGCTGCTGCTGCCGCTGCCGCTGTTGAGTGGTGTCCAACTCTTCATGACCCCATTGATGGAGCTTTTTTAGCTTCCACTCTCTCTCAAAGTCTAAGTTCATGTTCATTGCTTCCATGGCACTATCTCTCCATCTCATCCTCTGCCATCCCCTTCTCCTTTTCCCTTCAATCATTCCCAAGGTCAGGGTCTTTTCCAATGAGTCCCATTTTCTCATTATGTGGCCAAAGTAGTAAAGCTTCTGTTCTTCTTTACTGAAGTCTTATTTTGATTTCTGATTATGGCACAGAGGTCATAGAACTACAGTTAGAGGCCATCCAGTGAAACCCCCTAACAGATCAGGACACTCAGATCAGGACTTGCTCAAGTGATAAAGGCAGTATTTGAATTGAAGACTTTTGATTCAAATCTCATTCCATCCTTATTCTGCCCTACTCTGCCTCCTCACAAAGTGATGGCTTCTGACTCAATGAAGGTCTTCAAGTAGAGTCTGAATGACTACCTAACAGGTATGGCATAGACAGAATTCCCTTTTGGGATGGACTCAACTAGCTGGACATTGAAGGCTTTTCCAGCTCTCAAAGGCTGAGATCTTAGAGGTTCTCCAAAAGGGGTCAGACTCTGACCTTTCCATCTAGAAAGGTTTTGGACACTTCCTGCTAGACAAATTATCTCATCTGAAAGCCTCATGTAGTTAAACTCACAGAGACAGATGGCAATAGAGATAGAAAGAAAGAGATAGAGAAATAGAGAGTTATAAAAATATGTATAGTTTTCAAATGTGCACAGATGCTGTTTAGATTATTAAAAAATACAAATTCACTCTAAAGCATGACAATTCAGAGTAACTTTTTTGTCATGAATTTTCCCAATCAATAGATATTAATAGCACCCATATTATTCCTTTTGTTTTTGGACCAGACATAATTTCATTGGTATAAGGCAGTCCCAGGTGAAGAGACTCCTTTTTCACAAATACAGATCAGCACCTCTTCAGCATCTTACAGTTGTCTAAGGCACTGAGGGGGCCACTAGGGGACACTGCAGTGGATAGAGCACAAGGGCCTGAAGTTAGGAAGACTCCTCTTCCTGAGTTCAAATCCGGACTCAAACACTTACTAGAGATGTGACAAGTCACTTAACACTGTTTGCCTCAGTTTCCTCATCTGGAAAAAGAGTTGGAGAAGTAAATGGCAAACCAGTCCAGTATCTTGGCCAAGAAAACCCCAAACAGAGTTAGGAAAAGTCACACATGACTGAAACAACTGAACAATAAAAAAAGAGCACTGAGAGTCTGTGATTTGACCAGGGTCATGCAGCCAATGTATCAGAATCAGGACTTGAACCCAGGTCTTTCTGTCTCTAAATGTAATTCTCTATCTTCTATGATGTTCTGCCTCTTCATTATTACACAGGGAAATGTATGTGTAGGAGATAAATATAGAGATAGAGATAGAGATAGAGATAGATAGAGATAGAGATAGAGATAGAGATAGAGATAGAGATAGAGATAGAGATAGATAGAGATATACACACATATTGCATATACACACATGCATATATACATATATTTCCCTATGTATATATTTTTCATACATACACATAGATATTTTAAAAGTTAGCTTTCTTACTTGAAAATGTTGATAACCACTAAATAATGATGTGTGTAATCAGAGGCATTAGTCATTGGATGGAACACCTTCAGAGAAAAGCCATGGAATAGTGAAAGAAGTGCTGGGCTTCATGTCAGTCTGATACTTACTAGCTGTGTGATCCTGAAAAAGTCCCTTAAGCTCAAGGAGCCTTTTGGTTTTCTCATCTGTTAAATGGGTATATCTGCCTCACAAAGCCATTAAGCAAAAAGGGGGTGGGGGAGGGAGGGGGAGAGAGATAGAGACAGACAGACACAGAGACAGAGAGAGACAGAGAAAGAAAGAAAGAAAGAAAGAAAGAAAGAAAGAAAGAAAGAAAGAAAGAAAGAAAGAAAGAGAAAGAAGGAAGGAAGGAAGGAAGCTAGGAAGGAAGGAAGGAAGGAAGGGAGAAAGAAAGAGAGAGAAAAAGAAAGAGAGAGAAAAAGAAAGAGAGAGAGAGAGAAAGAAAGAAAGAAAGAAAGAAAGAAAGAAAGAAAGAAAGAAAGAAAGAAAGAGAAAGAAAGAAAACAGATATATAGAGATAGAGGCAGGGATAGAAAGACAGAGAGAGACAAAGAAGGAAGAGAGCAATGGGGAAAGAGAAAAAGAGGAGAGAACACAGGGAGAATTATTATTATTGGTAAAGAAATCCTGGAATTTGGGGTCAAAGGTTAAAGTTCAGTGTCTAGGCCAATCGTGTTGCCTTCCCCACATCCACTTGCTGCCATTCTGCCATGTTCCATTGCAAAGCCTTTTTTTGTTTTCCTTTTCTTCCCAGCCTGTGCCATGAATGCAGCCTGTTCCTCTCCTCCAATGTTCACTTTCACAGCATTTGCAAACTGAAACAAGTCATTCTCTACCTTCCTCCTCTAAGTGCATTACAACTAAATCCATTTATGAGGTCTCTGATGTGCACCAAGGCAACCAGGAGTGTGAGTAATCGCAGGCAAGCTGGTCTGTCTCCCACCATTTTCCCAAATTGCTCAATACATGGTGCTTTTCTTCCCTAGAAAAGATTATGTGGTAAATGAACAAGAAACCTGGTGATTGGTGAGGAAGCCCGGCTACCCCAGTGGGGTTACAGCTGCCTGCAGCTTATTCCCTCAAATCCATGCTTCCTAACCAATTACAGGCTTGTTTAACGTCCAACTGATCAAAGCAGTTTCTATCTAATAATCTCCCTAGGTTTGTATCATTATCCCCGTGTTCAACAGGTCGATGTGAACCAATCCTCTTAAAAATGTGAGAAAGATAAAAACTTCGTAATTCTCTGTTCTCGTTGCCAATGCTTTTTCATTGCATGAATCACAGGCAAATTCTAATTCAAGAACACTGCCATCTGAAACCTCTTCCAACTTCACCTCTCAATAACCTCTCTGTTCTTAAATGATACATGGGTGGTGTATGACTCTAACATCAGAAGACATCTATGTGTACAATTTTAAGAGCTGCCGTTCCCCTGAATATCACAGAGTACTAATGATCTCTAGAGAAAGATTTAAGACGCTTTTGCTGCTGAAATTAGAAGAAGCTCATTACTATCAGCTCCCTGCTGAGATAAGGAGAGATGTGATAAGTCCTGCTCAATTCTGCCCTGGTCAGAACAAATCTGGAGGATTATGTTGAGTACTTGGCACTCTATTTCAGGAAGGGGATTGATAAACTGGACTCTGTCCAGAGGAAGTTGAACAGGCTGTCATAGGGCCTTGAGATATTGATATGAGAAAAACAACTAAAAGAAATGGTGACATTGATTGTTTTGGTCCAGAAAGGCCAAGACAATTTATCTTGTAACAGGCTCTGATCTCACTGGAGGTCTTCAAATCAAGGTTGGACAGAGTCAGGAACGTATTCGAAGGGAATCTTGTTGAGATATAGCATGGATTAGATGAGCTCTGAGGTTCTAAATCATACTCAATGATTCTGTGAGGACAATAAGAGATGGGAGCTAAAGCTTAGCCCGAGAGGTGATTCTGTTCATACCCAACACTGAGAGTACATTTAAGGAGGAATCAGGAAGGCAAGAAGTTGGGTCATCTTCACAGCAGGTTTTCCCTATTCTGGATGAAGTAGAGGGAATTCCCAGAACTTCTGACACATTCCTATTTACTTATAGGTATAAAAGTACGTTCCCAAACCAAATACAAGAGATCTTTTAATTCCACGCTAAATTCTCTTTAAAGTTTATTACTGAATGCCCCTATTCTACTCCAGTAGAGCAGATAATCAAGGGCAGGAAATAAATGTCTGTAACAACCACAGTTGAATTGGTATAAAAACTCCCATCCCAGGTCTGTCCCCATGTCTGTAACATTGACTAGAATTTTATCAAAGTAAATCTTCCTTAACAATATAAATATTACCATGATGTCTTATGGAAACATATTTGCATACAATTCTAAGAGGCCAAGTGGCATATCGATGGAAATCTGGCCTCCAATCCAGAAACCTCTGCCTCTGATGCATGCTGTATGTTCCTGGACACAACCTCTCAGTGCTCTAGTTCAGAAGTGTCAAATATTTGGGGCTACAATATCCCCTGTTGTGGCAGGAAGCAGGTTAAAATGTAATTGGACAATATTTAACAAATAAATAAAAATACAATAAAACACAGGTAACATTACATTTTAAAACTAAGTCATTCAGCCTGCAGGGATCATTATGTGTAGGTGAGTAGCCCTGTTTCTATGTGAATTTGACAGCCTTGAGCCTAGGCAACTTAAAGGCTATATGTTGCATACAAGTGGCTGACCTGTTTTGATAAAGAGAATGTCCTTACTGGCAGTGCCCTATACTAATGAAATCACAGATCCAGTCTCCATCCAAAATGAATTCTATTTTAAATATAATAAGGCACTTGGTTTATATGCAATGAAGAATTGAATTTAACTGAAATGTTTCCTTCTAATACCATTTTGGGAGTAGCTAGACCTGTGATTTTATTGGCATCAGGAGCTTCCAGCAAGGGAACTCTCCCTGATGATTGAAACTGACAACTCTCCTGCCGTTTAGAATCTTCACAAATGACCTGGAGCTTCTGACTTGTGCGAGCTCACACAGGTGGCATATGTATTGGAGAGCAGCATTTGAACCCTTGTCTTCCTAACTTCAAGGGATGCTCTGTCTCCTTTATGTCACCCTTGCCTCTGGGACAATCAGTGGCTCCCTATTCTTTTCCTTTTTAGGTTCAGATAGCTATGTACAGAACTGATTTTCCTTCAAGTGAAGCACATACATACAAACTAACAGACTTTGGCACATTGTCCTTCAAACACTTAAATGTCCAGATCTCTTATTTAATTGGAGTTGGAAAATCCCAGGCTGGAAACTCACTCACAATGCAGATTGACAATTCAGTGTACTGACAAGTTAAAAAAGTCTTAGCATTTCTTAGGGCATTAAGTTAAGTGATTTGTTTATGATCACACAGCCAATATAAGGCATTGACTTGAAACTAGGACTTTCTGCTTCCGAGCCTGGCCCTTTTCTTTTTCAAGACTGGGGGGAAAAAAAAGAAGAATGCTTCTGAGCTTGGTTGACTGAACTAGACAGGATCTCTTTAATTCAGACAGGAAAACTTTTTTGTTTGCTTGTTTTTACAGGATGCCTTCATGAACACTTATGCTAGCTCTGAACAATTTGGGGTGCTTTGCACAGAGGTGCTATCCTGGATGCGAAAACATGATGACCTGAAATGGTCATCTTTTTGTATTTGAGAATTCACTTTTTCCAAAATATCAAAGATTTGTTTTTCAACTCCCCAAAATGAGATTATATCATCTTAATGGAATACTGTATTGTCTCATGGAATAGATAATAGATTGATTCTTTATAATAAATATGTCCTTTATATCTGAACAAACAGATGTGGAAATAAACAGACCACTCATTTTTGAAGAAATAGCTATACTGCTTGCTAGCATAGCATTTATTTTAATTATGTAATTCTCTTATTTGGCTTAGTGAAAATTTGAAAAAAAAAATCCTTCTCTAAGAATTAAGATGTTAGTAACTGCAACTTCTCCATCTTGGTTTTAAGCCTACCTTGGATTGGTAGCTTTCTCAAATGGAAGTTTTTCATGCCCTACATCAAACCACCGCCACCCCCACATACATACACGTGATTTGGTGCTAAATATTCTTTGCATCATTGATTGTTTGGGGGGTAATAATTTTCAGTCACATCTGGCCCTTTGTGATCCCATTTTAGGTTTTCATGGCAAAGATGCTAGAATGGTTTGCCATTTTTTTCCCCCAGCTCATTTTATAGATGAGGAAAGTGAGGCAAACAGGGTTAAGTGACTTGCTCAAGGTCACACAGCTAGTGTCTGAGGCCAGATTTGAACTCAGGTCTTCCTGACTCCAGATCCAGTGCTCTATTCACCGCACCATCTAGCTGCATCATTGATAGGCCCCTGCAATAAAGCATAACTATTTGATTTCAATGTCTATTGTCCTGTTCAACAATTCCCAATCTGCCATTAAGAAGATGAGCAGACTAGGATGGGAGGATGAAGCCTGGGTGTCTATAGTCATCAGCACCTTTTATGAGAAAGACCTATATGTCACCAAAAAGTTTCTATTTCAATATGGGAACAGTGCTCCAAGCAGAAGCCAAGTAGATGAAGAATAACATTAAAATGAATGGAAAATTTCCTTCCTTTGACCTTTTTTCATATTTAATGCAACTGTACAAGTTCTCCAGTCTGCCCTTGGGAAGCTGAGCTGGCTCAAAAACATGCCCACCTCAGCTCAACTGTCAGACTTCTCAGGGGCCAATTGTCTTTGACAGACAAAGAACAACAAACACTGATTAACAACAATACCCATGTGGGCAAGGCATTTGGGACCCAAAGAGGGTTATGACAGGGATGTTGCTCTTAAAGGGCTTACACTGGCAGTGGGAAACCAGTGTGCGGTGTCTACTTTTCAGTGAAATATGCTATTCTATGTAAATAGAGGAGATTCTACTGACGAAGCCATCTGTGCTACAGTTCCTAGTGTCAGGGCTGGATTTACAATTGGTCACCCATACTCTTCTCTCACCTGCTGCTTATGCTTTCTACCAGGATTAGTAAAGCAGAGGACCTACTGCCATGACCTTGTCCTCATTATCCACATATTAGAAGTAATAGAGCAGGATAACTCTAAATAAAGATTTTATTACAGTAAAAATGTGCAGATGTACATTATTAGAGACAATATGGTATAGTGGAATAAGTGCTGAATTTGGGGTCAGACTGGATTCAGATTGTGGCTCTGTGACTTTGAGTAGATTACTTCTCTACTCTGGGTCTCATTTTCCTCATCCACAAAAAAAGGGGATTGACCCAGATGGACTCTAAGGTCCCCCCAGCTCTAAATCTATGACCCCAGGACACTATATGGCAGTCTTTGGTTTTAATCAGCCCAATCCCTTTCTCCAATTCTAAACAGCCAGAAGTCAAGCCTGAAGAAAAAAAAAAGTAACTAACCAAAGAATGAATTCCAGTAGTATTATGTCAGATCAGTCTTCCTGCTCGTTAAATATTTAATCTAGCTTGTCATTCCAATGCCTTTGGTTTTCCATAAGGGCCTGATTCTGTGAAAATATGGTCCCTAGATACATCTTCGTAGAAGGCATTTGAACAATCCGTATTTATTTCCAACCTCAGCAGAAAAACTTCTTCCTAGATCATTATTCAAAAACTACATTCCAATGAACCACTCCAAAAAGAAACCAGCAGAGACTTCCTTATTGAAACCATAGAGAATGAAAGAAGGAGTAGCGTTGTGGGGTCCACTGGGAACCCAAAAAGCGATCTGGCTTCCATATACATGATTTCACTGAACTGAGTGTCAAAGAAATGAAAGCCTTCCTAGTAAATGTCTGATAAGAACCCCCTCCTTTTTTTTTCCACTCCCTTCTGGACTCATTGAATTCTCCTGACGTGCAATGCTATAAGAAATTTTAAAAAAAATAAAAGATCTTAACTTGCATGGATGTCTTTGCTAGAAGGTAAAACTCACAGATTCTCAGTCTTTTATTTTTTAATTTACTCTTAATGTTCTCTAAATGGCATCAAAAGATGAATTTCAAAGAAGTATAATTTATTTAAGCGTTCACTTACCCAGCAAACATAGTTAAAGATTATATCAAACATCTGCACTGGCTTCAATCATGTGTCTAGCAACCAAACACAAACCTTCCTCAGTGATATGCATCACTTGGCTCCTTTGCTATCAAAGAGAACTTTAAAGGCATTATTCAAAATGCCCAGTGACAGGAGCGCTATCATGCTGGGTATTAATCTGCCAAGATGAATCTGGAAGTGAAAATGTCTCCCCATAAGAAGCATAAACTCAGAAAACAGAAAACTAAAATTGCAATAGAATGAACAGGGCAGGGACATGTAATTGACAAAGATACGTAATTGACAAGGCTGCCGGTGCAATTGGCGGAGCACTCTAAGAAGATGAAAGCCCTTTCTCAATGTCAGCTCACTAATCCTCCTACTACCCCTCTGCAACAGCTCTGTTTTCTCTCTTTACCAGTACACTGAGACCTCAGCCACTAAAGTCCTGTATGAGGTGGCCCTGACATGAACGCCATTATTTCTGAGTCACTTTTCTGTAATAAAGTATGAGATTATAGTTACAGTCACAGCTGGAGGGGTAATGCAGCATTAACTTTTGAACCAATTTGTCCCTTTTTTTTCCTCTTGACTTATTACCCTACACGGTTAACTACCTAAAATATTCCCATCTACAGGTGCATTATTAATTGGCTATGACTGTGCCTCTAAGAGAGAGTTCAAAGACATCCAAAATATGTGTAAGTACTAATTGGAGACTCACTCAACTACCTGAAATAATTCTGAAGGCAGATTAAGTAGCAAACTCATTTGTTGTTCAACACCCCAGACATTTCACACATTTGACTTCTCTTCAATTATTCTCCATACCACCTCCTCCTGGGAAGATTTTTTAACATAGATAATTATGAAAAATCCCCATAGATTCTGAATATGCAGGCTAGTTTTGCTGGAAGCTAACATTACATAGCTGTCATTTCTTTCTCTGTGATTCACTGTTCCAGAGGACATCAGCTACCAGCAAGCAGAATTATTTTTCAAATGTGGTTCAATCACATTATATTAATAAGACTTTGCACCTTTCTTGAGAAAAGCAAATAATATTTGCTGGACCTGATGAGAAATGCTGCAGCCTTTGCCAACCTTTAGAGAAGCTAATTATATTACAATTTTAGAATTCTCTAAAGGGTGTACTATTTCCCCAGTAATACAGAAAAAGAATAGGTCCAAAACGAACTAAAAAAAATAGTTTACCTCAAACATGTATGCAAACAGAAAGTATCATGTGTAATTATTTTATATTTAATATTTTAATATATTTATTATATTAATATGTACTTAATGTTTGTATATCAGTACATTTAAGGTAGGATGATAACTAGGGTTGGGCAACAGGGGCTTTTAACTAGGGCATGTAAATTAGAGGGCACTGACAACACTAAAGAGAAGGGGCAGGGGACTGAGTGTTAAGCTAGAAGACATGGAAAGGAAAAGAAAAGAGGATAGAATGGAAAGAAAATCACCTACAGGGAGACCATCTCTAATATGTAATTCCGCACTAGTATAGGGCCTTCTAAGTCCATCTCTCAAGAGGACATAGCCCCATATAGTATACTCACTGGCTCTTTCCATTTTAAGAAGTAGGAAGAATACCCAGCTTATGACTTTTCCATCTATCAAACCACTAATTTGAATGTTCTACTAATAAAGAAAGAAAGAGTATTTGGTACCTGTTCATAGAGTGGTAACATACATTTCGGGGATAATTGAACACTGTCATCATAGTACCCTCTGCTTTAAAAATATCAGTTTCCTGGGCTTTTGAGTAAGTGATACAGAAAGGGGAGGTGTGCATAAGGTTGTTAATTAAATTTTAGTTTTTCTCTACCTTATATCACTAAGTCATGGAGATAAGAGCCAAGACTGAGCTGTCCACTACCATCTAGTGCCCTGAGGGGTAGGGTCTAGAGAAGTGGCAACTTACTGCCATATGAATGAAGAAATGAGCATTTATTAAATGCTTACTATATATGAAGCACTGTGCTAAGCTCTGAGGATGTGACAGTCCTTACCCTCAAGGAGCTTACACTCTAACAAGAGAAGACAGCACATAAAGGCGAGCTAGAAAAAGAGAAGAAAAGTACATGGAAATGACTTGGAGGTAGATGTCCAGTTCCAGGCAAGAGAAGGTAAAAGGTCATCTATCATAACCTGGAAGTCCAGAGGCAGAGTCCAGGGTATGGTAAATCGGGAGGCTGGTGAGAGCATAGGCCAGAGTATGGGCAGCAGAGTTTAAAAATAACTGGGGACTTATATTTTTGTGGTGGCAAAGAATTTGAAATTGAGGAGATGCCCATAACTTGGGGAATCGCTAAACAAGCTGTGGTATTCCAATAATGGAATACTATTGTTCCATAAGAAATAGTAAGCAGGCAGATTTCAGAAAAACCTGGAAGAATTGCAGGAACTGATACTGAGTGAAGTGAGCAGAACCAGGAGAATATTGTACACAGTAACAGCAGCATTGTACAATGACCGACTTTGTTAGACTTAGTTTTTCTCAGCAACACAATGACCTGAGACAATTCCAAAAGACTCATGATAAAACGCTATCCACATCCAGAGAAAGAACGAGGGAGTCAGAATACAGATAAAAGCATACTATTTTCTCTTTTTTGTTGTTTTTTGTTTTTTTCTTTCTCGTGTTTTTTTTCCTTTTGTTCTGATTCTTCTTGTACAACATGACTAATTGTGGAAATGTGTTTAATATGATTGTATATATATAGCCTATATCAGATTTCATGCCATCTTGGGGAGGGGGAAACAGAGGGGGGGGAGTTTTTAGAACTCCAAATCTTTTAGAAGTGAATGTTGAAAACTAATAATAAATTATTTTTTTAAATAGCTGTGGATGTGGTGAACTGCATATTGATCTGCTTCTGCCATTGCTGTTTGAGAAAAGCACAAAGCTTCACCCTTCTGTAAGCAGTACCCTCCTAGGGCAGCAGTGCATCACTTACTGATCTCTGGACCCATAACGCCACATGTATCTCTCTTTTCTTCATCATTAGCCAGAGAAGAAAGTGGCTCGAGCTTCAGAACTGGATTTGCAAGTTGACTCATCCTAGACTGCACTTACTATCTTCTTCACTGAATCATCCCATTTTCTAGACACTGAGGGCCTAATCAATAATTCTATGTGCCAGGTGCTAGAAACACAAAGACAAAGATGAGATGGCCCATGCCCTCAAGGAGCTTATACTTTAATATAGAAGACAGCACATGTAAGGGAGTGGTGATAAAGGGAGTCAGTTTTGACATAGAGACTGTGAATAGATCCATAGGGCAGTAGACCCGCCCAGTAGCAATAATTATATTGATTTGAATTGTACTGATAATAAACTGTGAAAGACTTGTAGAGTCTGGTCAACAAAATGATCCACCGTAATTCCAAAAGACTCAAGATGAAACATGCTGTCCACCTCCAGAAAGAGAACTGCAAGACTCAGTATAGATTAAAACATATTTTTCCTCTGTTCTATTTTTTTTTTTGCACAGCATGACTAATGTGGGAATGTGTTTCTCATTACTTCATATGTACAAGAATCATATTTCACGTCTTTTCAGTGGGTGGGGCGGTGAAGGGAGGAAGAGAATTTGCAACTGAAAATTAAAATGAAAAATAATTTAAATGATAACACTGATTTGATTATTGTTCCCAGAGCAAGAGATAGGAAGTGTCATGAGGAGTAGGAGTTGAGGAGTAGAGGATTCTAGGGCAGACAAAAAGATACCCACACTGGGTTAAGCTCTGATGTCCAGTGGATGGCCACATGCCATTTGAAGCATGGGTGGGAGCTGGTTAGATGTCCATGAACTGGTAAAGATAGCTCAGTCCCAAGGGAGACAGACAATACCCATTTCAAACCCATTCTGTTATCTTGCACTCACAGAAACTTGCCTCTCTCTGCAAGACACTGTCAGATTGGCCTCCCTCCAGCATGAGAGAGGGAGTTCTTTCATTTTTCCCTACGCTGTAGGCCAGAAGGAGAAGCAAGCATAGCTCTCATTCTTCACCATCACTCCCATCACTCCCAAACTCTCAGCCATCATTCCCCTGAATTGTCTACTCCATCAGTCTACATCATTGAGTCTTGCTTCCTGGTCACTCTCTCTCCTTTCTAAAGAAATTTGGGGGAGGGGGGGCAGCTAGGTGGTGCAATGGATAGAGCATCAGCCCTGGATTCAGGAGAACCAGAGTTCAAATCCAGCCTCAGACACATAACACTTACTAGCTGTGTGACCCTGGGCAAGTCACTTAACCCCATTGCCTAGCCAAAAAATAAAAATTAAAAAAAAAAAATCAGGACCTGATTCACTATCTTCCTCTCTACTTCAACTCCTTAGTTAGCCAGTCAGCCAACAAGCATTTATTGAGCACTATACCAAATGCTGGCACAGTGGATAGAGTACTGGTCCTGAACACATCTTCCTGAGTTCAAAATTGGCCTCAAATACTTATTTGCTCTGTGACCTTGGGCAAGTCACTTAACCCTGCTTGCCTAAAATGAGCTGGAGAAGGAAATGGCAAGGCACTCCAGTATCTCTGCCAAAAACACTCCAAATGTGGTCATGAAGAGTTGGACATGACTGAAAAATGATTGAACAACAAAAAATATACAAGACATCTGAGATATCTATATATACAGAATCCTGATCTCACTGTTCAACATTCTCACCTCTCATAGCCTATATTCTCACCCCATTTCTGCCACCTTCAAGGATGATCACGCCCTTAATCTTCATAAGTTTCCACTTCCATAATCCTGATCTCTGAAATTTATTGTCTCCTCCCCACATCCCTGTCATAACCTTGTGTCCTTCTGTCTTTCTACCTGCCTCTCTCCTGAACCTTTTCTTCATTCTTCCAATAACCACCAGTCCCTCAGCTATTTTGTTCTCCCAATCCCTTACCCCGGCTCTGGCCTCCCTTTCCTCACTTCATAGCATTGATTAGTTCAAACATACTCTATACTCTATGATGATGATGGTGGTGGTGGTGGTGATGATGGTGATTATGATGATGTTGATGGTGATAGTATTTATATAACACTTTAAGGTTTGCAAAGGGATTTACATATGTTATCTTCACAATAATCCTGTGAGGAAGGTTTAATATTTTCCTCATTTTAAAGATGAAGAAATAGGCTGACAGAGGTGAGTTGCACAGTGTCACACAGCTAGTGACTAAGCAAAATTGAAACACATCTTTCTGACTGCAAGTCTAGGACCCTATCAACTACACTACTTAGATGCCCCCCAAGTTAATAAGGCTGTGAGGTCAAGTCACACAGGCTGCGAGGTCCAGGGTCATACTAAGTAGCTAAGGCAGAATTTGAACTTAGCTCATCCTGGCTCCAAGCCCAGCACTCCATCTACTGTATCACTGAGCTGCCTCATGGTATACTTCACATTCCTGAAAGTTCCTGGAAGGTTATCTAATCATTCCAACTGGGTTAAGTGTTTGTTATCAAATCCCAACTTAACCATGTAACTAAACCAAATTTCTTCTATGTTACCCTCATTGGCCCTCTATCACAATCCCTGATTTGGCTGTACCAAACTTCTCCCTCCTTAAGATGGCACCCTGTTCCATCCCTACCCATTGCCTGTCAGCAAAGACCCTCTTGTATATTGATGTGAAAACCAAGGTCGTCCAAATCAAAGTTGTCGACCACGAGCTTCCACTTCCCTATACCGTATCTCAAAACATCCTACAACATCTCCCATTCTTTCCTCTTCTGTTGAAATCACTGAGGAATTAGTTTGCCAAGTCAAACCAGGCTGTTTATGCCCCGACTCCATCCAACTGTGTCTCCTAGGAGTTCACCACTCCTATAACATTCTGCCATTCTCTCTCTCTCTCTCTCTCTCTCTCTCTCTCTCTGTCATCTTCTTTATCCACTGACTCCTTCCCTTTTGCCAGCAAAATTCCCAGACCTAACTCATCAAAAAAATTTAAGCTATCATTTAGCAGCATCTCTCTATCCCTCTCTTTTTAATCCCTGCCTCCACTTCCTTATTTCTTACTCCTTCTCAATCCCCTGGCAATCTGACTGCTGACCCCAGAACTCAACAAAAGTTAGTGTTACTTTTGGCAAGATTTCCAGCTATATCCTAACTCTGCAGTTCCCGAACTATGTACCATAGTGAACTTAGAGGAGCATCATTGGAAATATTAAATTTTGGAGAGAAGCACAGCGATACTCAGCATCTATTGACATCAAGCAAAATACTAGCTTCAGGTAGTTAACAGTTTCAGCATTGGATTGAACTACATTCCTTTTGATGGCATTTTCAAATTTATGAGGTTTTATGTTTGTTTGTTTGTTTACTTGTACTTTTAACTCCATCAATAAGTCTTGAACTTCCTCATTTTCAACATCATATCTTTTGGGGTTTTGATTGATTCTGTAATAAAGAGTTGTTATTATTGTTCAGTTGTTTTCCTGTTGTGTCTGACTCTTGAGGACTCCATTTGGGTTTTCTTAGCAAAGATACTGGAGTGGTTTGCCATTCCCTTCTCTAGTTCATTTTACAGATGAGGAAACTGGCAAACAGGATTAAGTGACTTTTCCAAAGTCACACAGCTGGTAAATATCTAAGGCCAGATTTGAAATCAGGAGGATAAGTCTTCCTGACTCCAGGTGCAGTACTGTATCCATGGCACCACCTAGCTGTCCTAAAAAGCAAGTACAACATGAAAATCACTGTGGGGCAGGAAATGAGTGGTGATGTCCCATATGACTCCAAGGTTCGAAAAGTTGTGCAGTATCCAACAGGCATACAAATTGCATTAGTGAGTAATTATGGTGCTATAAGAATGAAATTAAACTGTTTTTCCAAATGGCTAAAAAGTTGTTAAGACTTATTATATGGTTTAGACCTAACTACTTACTAAATAAAACTGCTAGTGATTGCTTTTGGTCTAGGGGTACCATGAAGATAATTAGTGAGACACTAAGCTTCTAGGCTATCCCCACTCCAGTCCATCCTCTATTCAGCCACCAAAGTGATTTTACTAAAGGTCTGACCATGTCACTTCTCTACTCAAGAAACTCCAGTGACACCCTATCACCTCTGGGAACAAATACAAAATCCTTTGTTTGGCATTCAATGCTCCTCTTAACCTAGCCCCTCCTCCCTTTTCTACCTTCTTAGACCTTACTGCCTGATACTCTTCTGTGATCCGATGACACTGGCTTCCTGACTGCTCCATGAAGAAGACACTCCATCTCTCATCTCCAGGCATTTTCTCTGGCTGTCCTCCATGCCTGGAATGTTCACCCTCCTCTTGTCCACCTACTGGATTCCCTAGCTTTCTTTAAGTCCCAATTAAAACTCCATCTTCTAGAAGAACCCAATCCCTTTGCATTCTAGTGCCTTTCCCTCTCAATTATTTCCTATTTATCCCATATGTAGCTACGTATTTGTTTGCTTGTTTCTCCCCATTAGATTGTAAGCTCCTTAAAAGCAGAGGATGTCTTTTACTTCTTTTTGTATCCCCAGTTCTTAACACAATAAGGCACATCATAGCCACTTAATAAATGCTTATTGACTGACTGACTGAGGGTACCATGAAATGGAGTCTCTGTCCTAAATGATAAATCCAAAGGATTTTCTTTAACTCTCGTCTATCGTCCTTGAGTTCTTTTAGGACAGTTGATCACCTATTTCTTCTGAAGTTCCTCCTTCCTTGGCTTCTATAATCTTGGTGTACCACCTGTATTTCTGACTACTCGTGTATGTGTCCTTTGCTGGATCATTATCCAACTCCCAATCCCTAAGCATCAGTATTTCCTGGGCCTTCTTCCCTCTCTTTACTCTCAGTGATCTCATTAGTTTCCATGCTTCCAAGTATTTCTATGCAACTGATGCCCAGATCTCTGTATCGAGCCCCAGTATCTCTCCTCAGCTCTAGAACGTCACCCACAGCCTACTGGTCATCTCCTCCTAGATGGTCCCTGAGCATCCCTAATACATGCCCAAAACAGAATTCATTACCTTCCCCTTAAACCTGCCCTTCCTTCCAACTTCCATTATTCTTATTGTTATTAAAAATACCACCATCCTTACAGATCCAGGTTTCAAATCTCAAAATTAGCCTGCGTCTCCTTCACCTCCCATATCCAATCAGGTGTCAAGACTTATAAATTCTACCTTGACAACATCTCTGACATCCATCCCCTTCACTCCACTCCTACATTCATTGAGCTATTTCGGTCCCTCATCACTTCTTGCCAGGACTACTATAATAGGCTCTTACCTGTTCTTTCTTTCTTTGGTATGTCATCCCCTTCTCCATCCTCCACACAGCTGTCAAAACAGTTATTCGAAAACACAGATCCAACTATGGCCCTCTTTTCCTCAATAATCTCCAATGGCTCCCCATTATCTCTGGAAGAAAATGTGAACTCTGCAGTCTGATATTTGAAGCCCTACAAAATCTGACTCCAACCGATCTTTTGGATTTAATTTCAGAGTAGTATAAAATCTCTCTCTCTGTCTCCCTCTCCCTCTCTCTTTCTCTCCTTCTCTCTCTCTCCCCCTCCCTCTCTCTCTCCCCTCCCTCTCTCTCTCTCCTTCCCTCTCTCTCCCTCTCTCTCACTCTCTCTCTCTCTCTCCCCCTCCCTCTCTCTCTTTCCTTCTCTCTCTCTCTTTCCTTCTCTCTCTCCTTCTCTCTCTCCTTCCCTCTCTCTCTCACTCTCTCTTTCTCTCTCCCTCTCTCTCTCTCTCTCTCTCTCTCTCTCTCTCTCTCTCTCTCTCTCTCTCTCTCTCTCTCTCCTTCTCTCTCTCCTTCTCTCTCTCCTTCCCTCTCTCTCTCACTCTCTCTTTCTCTCTCCCTCTCTCTCTCTTTCTCTCTCCCCCTCCCTCTCTCTCTCTCCTTCTCTCTCTCCTTCTCTCTCTCCTTCCCTCTCTCTCTCACTCTCTCTTTCTCTCTCCCTCTCTCTCTCTCTCTCTCTCCCCCCTCCCTCTCTCTCTCTCCTTCTCTCTCTCTCCTCTCTCTCCTTCTCTCTCTCCTTCCCTCTCTCTCTCTCTCTCTCTCTCTCCCCCTCCCTCTCTCTCTCTCTCTCTCTCTCTCTCTCTCCTCTCTTCTCTCTCTCTCTCTCTCCCCTCTCTCTCCTCTCCCTCCCTCTCTCCCCCTCTCTCTCTCCCCTCCCTCTCTCCCCCTCTCTCTCTCTCCCCTCCCTCTCTCTCTCTCTCTCCCCCCCTCTCTCTCTCTCCTCCCTCTCCCCCCCTCTCTCCCCCCTCTCTCCCCCCCTCTCTCCCCCCTCTCCCCCCCCTCTCTCTCTCTCTCTCTCTCTCTCTCCCTCCCTCTCTCTCAGTGTTCCAGCCAAACTGGCCTGCCATCAATCTCTTACTTTGATTTCTGACATATTCTGTCCGTGATTTAGCACAGACTGCCCGCCAAGTCAGAAATATGTTCCTTTCTTATCTATTTCTCTTAGAATCATGGTCTTTCCCTCATTCATATGTAAGCTTCTTCAGCATGCAGGCTGCCTTTCTTTCTACTTGTACTGGTATTCCCACTGCTAATCAGCCCAGTGCCTGGCACACAGTAAGCATTTAATAAATGCTTGTTGGCTGACCAACTAATCTTCCTTTAAGACTCAGTTTCGATGCCACTTTCTAAAGGAAACCTTTTCTGGGACCTCTCAAGTGTTCATGTTCTCAATTGAACCTCAATGTTGCTTCCCTCCAGTAACATATAAATTCCTTGAGGGCTGCATTCATTTCTGTTATTTTTCTCCCTAATGCCTGACACTGTGCCTTGAACAGAGTAGATACTCAACATTTGTTGAAATCAGTTAACATTAAGCACTTAACACAAGTCTCAGATATACACAATTCTGAATTCCTTCTACAAAGAGCTGCCCAGAGGGAAGACTGACACAAACATCCACTGCAGTTAGTAGCCGCATAGGCAGCAAGCACAGAAGACTGGTCTAAACTACAAAAAAATCTTGGAACAAAACAAACCATCACAAACCACACACACACACACACACACACACACACACACACACACACACACACACTACAGGCTGTCTAAATATGGTCAGACCTTTTAGTTTTGATGACAGCAATTTGCTGTTCAGTCTTTTCAATCATATCTGACTCTCCATGACCCCATTTGAAGTTTTCTTGGCAAAGATACTGGAGTGGTTTTGCCATTTCCTTCTCCAGCTCATTTGACAGATGAGGAAACTGAGGCAAATAAAGTTAAGTGACTTGCTCAAGGTCACATAGCTGGTAAGTATCTGAGGCCAGATTTGAACTCAGGAAGATGAGTGTTCCTGATTCCAGGCCCAGCACTCTATCCATTGTGCCACCTAGCAGCCCCTGACAATACTTATATCACCTCGATTACTAGTAGTCTCATTTCTTTTTTTTTTCATTCAAAACGTGTGTGGGTCTTTTATATAGACCAATCTAATTGAATTCCCCTGCTGGCTGAAGCCAGGTAGATATTCATTCCTTCAGTATCTCCTGAGAACCCATTTCAATTCAACAGCCATCTATTTCAGATGCACTCTGTATCAGACTCTGGGTGAGGCTAGGAGGTACAAAGCCTCCCTTTGAGGTTCCTGCCCTCAAAGAGGTTACATTCTATTCTACAGGCAGGAAACATGTCCTCTGATAAGTAAATACCAAATGGATACCAGATAAATACAAAGTGTTGGGTGCAATGCATTGTCCGCTGGTAGAATGAGGGAAAGTCTTCCATAGGAGCCCAGAAAGGATTGCAAAGGATGGGAAGTCAAGGGAGAGCATTCCATTCATAGAACAGCCTCTACAGAAATTAGGCACAGGAGATGGAATCTTACATAAAGAGAATAACAAACAGGCCAAGAGGACTGGCAAATAGATAGCATGTGAGGAAGTAACATGTAACCAGCTTAGAAAGATTGGTTGGATTCAGATTATGAAGGGATTTAAATGCCAACCACAATGTGAAATTGAGAGACAATCTGGCAAGGCAGTTAGAAAGTGGGCCTTGAGATCAGGAAGACCTGAGTCCAGGTTTCACCTCTGACACCTACTGGCTATGTGAGGCTGGACAAATCATTTAAATTCTCAGTAGTCTGGGCAACTCCATAAGAATAAATGGCAGAGAATGTGCTGATGTTCTTTGGTAGAGGGAGTTTCCACATCCAGGAGTCCCCTTTACCAATTTCATCACAGATCTAATTCCTATCCCAATCTCCGTGTCCCTGTGAAAAATTAGAGTTTCCAGTCTAACAAGGAAATAGCAGCTAGATGGCACCATGCACAGAGCACTGGGCTTGGAATCAGGAAGAATCATCTTCAGAGTCCAAACCCAGCCTCAGAGTCTTACTAGCTGTGCGATCCTGGGCAAGTCATTTGCCTCAGATCCTCATCTGCAAAATGAGCTGGAGAAGGAAATGGCAAACCACTTCAGAATCTTTGCCAAGAAAACCCCAAATGGGGTCATGAAGAGTCAGACATGACTGAAATAATTGAACAACAAAGGAAAGAGAAAGAAAGAACACATTTATCGCAGCATAATGAAGACACACACTGGATCTGGAATCAGAAAATCAATCTTTGACCTGGCTCTGCTCGTTTGTGACCTTGGCCAGGTCACTTAACGTCACTAAGGCTGTTTTCTCATCCAAAGAATGAACAAGTTAGATGAGTTGAGTTTCTGGTTTCCTTCTTTTAGGAGGAGGATGTGATCACTTCTGGCTAGGGATCCAGGAAAGACTTAATGGAGTAGATGGAATTTGAGCTAAGCCATGAAGCAAAGTTGGGGATCTGACAGGCAGAGGTGGGAGGGAAAGGGCATTCCAAACAAAGGGAACAAGGAACAAGGTCACAGACAAAAGAAAGTTCCGCAGCATGCACAATGGAAAAGGTGTAGGAGAGAGAGAGGTATAATGGGAAGAACATGGGAGGCAGAGGTACAGAATATTATATAACATCCCAAAAGAGGGAACAGCTAAATGCCTAAGGCTGTAGGGGTGGGCCCTGGCCAGCTATTTCACCGGGGTTATTTAAGGGCAGTAGGAAGTCGCCTGGAGGCTGGTATTGGTTATTTTGGAATTGGAACCTGTCCAGGGTGCTGGAAAGAGCAGGGTATGGAGGGAGTGCTGGCATTTGTGTTGAGTTCTGGGGAATCTTTGAGTTGGGTACAGAGTTGGAGGAGGGATTCAGTGGTTGTACAGAAATGAACCAGTGTGCAGTATAAAGAGAAAGAGGCCTTAGCATAGTGCCTGGCCCAGAGTAAATGATTCATAAATGTTTGCTGAATTATTGATTTGAAGGAGTGAAAATGAGACAATGAGCTCTAGAGCAATGAAATGAACTTGAGCTATGGAGTGAGCCTTAATCTAAAGGGAATTGTGTGTAGGTAAGTGGGTTCCAAGCACTTAGCACTGCCTTCCCCCCACAAACACGCACATACACCAGCACAAAAGGGAAGTGATGAGAGCTATTAATCAAATTCTGCCTCATACTATCTCTCGGCATCAGATGTTTTCTGATAATTCTTGCTAGGCTATTTTAAGTAGAGAGTTCAGAGAGAGAGTGAAGTGGAGAGGACAACATAGCCATTTAGAGAATGATGGGGTGCAGGACTGTGACAAAATCATGACACCTGGACTTAGAACCAAAGACCCCGAGTTCAAGTCCTGACTCTTTTAATTAACACACGTATGATTTTAGTCAAGTTTTTCGATATCTCTGGGCTTCAGTTTCCTCCTCCCCAAACTAAAGAGACTGGACAAGGATGATTTCTCAGGTTTCTTCTAACTTTAACTCCTATGACGTCAGAAGACTGGAAAGGTTGGTTGACAGCACAAAGATGGCACAAAACAAGATGGCAACAATGTGACCTTAATCATGGACGATCCGTTGAAACGTGAAATCATCCAAATCATAAAGGGCTATTTTTCTTATGCTATCACAAGTCTGGGCCAAAACTTCTTTCTTATGCTTATCCATGTGGACTTTCCCTATTTCCACTAAATAATAAATACTTAATTCTAAGTGGTAGATGAAATAGAGCTAGTAAATAGTAGATGAAAGCAATATCAATTTTCTAGAAAGCTTTAATAGTGCAATTGACTTGGAAAAAATCATCCAAAAAATGGCCTTTTCCATAACAAAATGCAAAGTTCTGTGAGCCGCCTGGGAGGAAAGAGATGGTACAAGATGTCAGTTTTCAAAGCTACACAGAACCAACCTGCCTATGTCCCCAGAACAAGATCTTCTCTTCCTCATCATTAATTGTTCTATAATTCCCAGTTCAGGAGGAACATTTTGCAACATGAAATCTTCTCTTCTGAAGCTTTTTTGAATTGTCCTCAATCTCAAGGGGGGGAAAGCTAGTCCAAAGAATCCATATTTTGGACTGTTTGGCAACATGACAGTTTCAGGTCATGTTTCCCCAGGCCATCCAGGATGGAGTAAAATCAAAAACACTCAGATCTAGGCCCTCCTTGCATTGTCTGTGAAGGACAATTGCTGACACTTCTGTCTGGCTCATTAGTCTTGCTGGATTGCCCTAATGGTGTCATCCTCACCACACCAACTAGATTCTTCTTCCTTGTCTCTGTTTTAGCAGAAAATCACAACGGCGGCTGAAGAATCATCCTGAATTCATAGACATGTTGGCGAGATGCTCCCTGTGGCTGGAACTGAAGGATTCACTCAGCATGAGTGTTTCATCTAGGCTACTGAAACAGCCGCTCAGTTGCCAAAATGTTTTTTTCTCTCCCCCAGATACACTGTGAATCCTTCCAATAACAGGAATATTGAATAAAAATCATTTCATGCAAATCCGATAGCTCTCATAATACCTTTTGTTTATTAAGGCAGATTCTCCTTCATGCTGGACAGCCTGTGGGCACTCCAGCCACACTAACTCAATCAAAGCAAAGCAAAGTGGGAATGAATTCATTTTCAGGTAAAAAATAAGAAGCTATGCAAGTCAGCCTGCCTCACACAGGCATGTGGTAAGGGCACAGCATAAGTTAGTAACAGCTCTCAAGGTCAAGATAAGATATACACAAGTTTCATCAGCAAGGGGAGACAAATTTCACTGATGGAAAATGTCATAATGAAAATTACATGGAATAGTTGTAAACCATTTAACAGATTTAATGGAATCCAGCAGAAACTTCTGTGATAAGAAGTTTACTCATTCATTGTAAGACCAGCACTGGATGGTTGGTAGTTATTTAAGGGAGCAACCAAATCCCTTCTGTGTCTGATTGCAGCCTGACCCAGACCATCGGGAATGGTGAGGGATTCAATGGCAGGAACTCAGCAGCCCAGTATTCGTTCCATTAGAAAGCTTTCCAGTCCTAAAAAATAAAAAATTAAAATAAAAAAAACCAACAACGACATTAATCATCCTTCCATCTTTCCGTCCTGGTTATTTAATTGATGACCTTGGCCTTGAAGTCAAATCGGTAATGATACACAATTAATTCACCATTGACATAAACTATACAACAATTTAGCTATTTGAAGATTTTAACATTTTCCTCAAGTCACCATCTGCTCAGAGGTCCATCCTGATTGAGTTCATGTAATGGTTATTGATGGTACAATTGAAAATCATTGTCAGAATCATCAAGTAATTACCACCAATGGTCTTCTTTTCAAACAGGAAAGACAAAAATTCCTGTAATTTGCTTCAACCACTTTCTTCAAGAGTCAATAGATGGTTATCTAAAATGGAATCACGAAACCAAAATGAAATAGGTACACCATGTCTACCCAGTGCCAAGTGGACCTGAGGATCGTCATTTTACCCCTAAGATAAAAACCCAGTTAATTGTCATAACAGGGTATTTCTAATTAAATTGCTAGAGAAGGGGGTAGGAAAGAAGAGGGTTGCTGAAGAAAAGATCATATCTTAAGCCACACTCCCCACTCCATTCCCACCCCCCGCCCCTGAAGATATCTACTTGCAGGCTGGGAAGGATTCAACTCCATCTTGTCCATCAAAAAGCAAAAAGTAGACAAGATGAAAAACAGAATTACCAATTCTACCCTCCATTGTTACATCCAAAGGTGATAACAATTGTGAAAAATCCAATCATCTTTTATAAATAACATTAGTGTGATTTTTCCCCCTCATGACTGAGGGGGTCTGAATTGACTAAACCAACCAAGTATTTAGACACAATTCGAAACAGACTTTCTCCTACTTTTTAACAAAATGCTAAGAAAAGTTCTCTTTTTTTCATCATCAAGGTTATTGCAATCTGGTAAATTGCAGAAAACAAATGCTATAGATTATATACCTAAAGTGTGCTATATACCTAAAGTGCTAAAAGTATGTCTTATTCTGATCCCCTTGACCACTACCCCCTTTCTAAGCAATATAGTATATTTGTAAGTGGCCAATATAAAATGTCTATAGTAGGAAATATGATTCTAAAGAGGAACCCAGAAGTCACATACAAACCATACCAAAGATCAGTGGAGCACAATTTACAGATCTTACCACACATTAACCAAAAATCACACTCTGGCAATATGTGCTGAATCAGTAGAAGCCATCTAGGCTTTGTTGTTGGGGCCTGTTAGTCCTATGATATATGAATTTCAGACAAATTCCAGACATTCTCAGTATGACCAGCAGATCACCAAATGGTGATGATAATTTTGAGATGGTGTGAATATGGTAACTTTAAAGTTTTCCTTACTATTGTGCTATAAGAAATGATGAGGAAGTGGATTTCAGAAAAACCTGGAAAGACTTGTATGGACTGATGCAGAGCAAAGTGAGTAGAACCAGGAGGACGTTGTGCACACTGACGGCCACATTGTGTGATGGCTAACTTTATTAGACTTAGCTCTTCTCAAGAATGCAAGGATCTAAGACATCTCCAAAAGTCTCATGATGGAAAATACTATCTACATCCAAAGAAAGAACTATGGAGTTTGAATGCAGATCAAAGCATACTATTTGCTCTTTTTTTTCTACTGTTTTATTTTGTTTCTTCTTTCTTGTGGTTCCTCCTATTGGTTCTAATTCTTCTTTGCAACATGACTGACTAATGTGAAAATAAGTTTAATAGAAATGTATATGTAGAGCCTATATGAGATTGTGCACCGTCTTGGGGAGGGAGACGAGAAGGAAAGGGGAAAAAATTTAAAACTCAAAAGGTTATGAAAGTGATTGTTAAAAACAAAAAATCAGTTAATTAATTATTTGTAAAAAGCTTATGGAAATGAATGTTGAAAACTAAAAATAAACTAATTAATTAAAAAAAGCTTATGGAAGTGAATGTTGAAAACTAAAAATAAATAAATTTTAAAAAATAAAAATGAAGAATAAAGTTTTCCTTACAATTTTGAGATAACTTGGGTCTGTTATTGAACTAACCACAGGTGGCACAAACAAGAGTTAGTCTGTTCCCCCAAAAAAGACCTATAAAAAGGAGACCTCAAACTCTTATCCTCTGGGCCCTCTTCTGTCTCCACTGGGATGTCCTCTAAGTATGAATATCACTGTGACCTCCTTCTACCACCTGTAGCCACTGTTTTTCACTGACAGGATTTACCACTTCCTATAGATCATCACTTCTGCTTATTCAAAGAATGGTTGAAGTTGGAGAAAGAGTTCTTCCCCCACTACTAGGAAAAAGCAAAAACAAACAAACAGAAACAAAACATATTTCTCAATTGTAGCCTTACCAGTAACAGACACTCATGTCATCACACCAGTTTTCATGAGACCGAGACTCTCTGAGATAATCCTTATCTCTTCTGTGTCTCTTTTTTACCTTTTTTTTTTTTTTGCTGTTGCTGTTCTTTGGTCATTTTTCAGTTGTATACAATTCTTCGTGGCCCCATTTGGAGTTTTCTTGGCAAAGATACTGAGTGGTTTGCCATTTCCTTCTCTAGCTCATTTTATAGATAAGGAAACTGAGGCAAACAAAGTTAAGTGACTTGCCCAGGGTCACACAGCTAGTAAGTGTCTAATGCCAGATTTGAACTCAGGAAGATGAATCTCCCTGACTCCAGGTCTAGCCCTCTGTCCACTGTGCAGCCTGAACTTAACCAATTTAATGGCTCCCTGATGCAAAATAAGCTCCAAGAAAAAATGAAACGGTTTTGCTTTTCTTTGTATCCCTAACATGACCATAGCATTTGGCACATAAGTAGACACTTCATAAATGCTTATTAAGTAGGTCTGACTGGTAAGCATTGCAAAAGTAAAGCAATCGAAAACAAGGGGGGTCACAGGGAACCCAAACCGTAGGTGTAGCCCAGGAATGGGCTTGAGATGGCAGCCCCTGAAACATAGGCCCCATTCTGTTTCAGCTCCTTTCTCAAATATTCAGAGCAATAGCTCATGACCATTAGGAGATGTGAGCCATGAATTCCAGAGGAAGTCACAATGTAATTGGAAGACACACCTACTGACGAGAGGCTGTAAATCATCTCACCAACTGAAATACTGGGGCAGGCTTAGCTGTTAGCCTTTTCTTTCATTAGCAATGTGGGCATCTCATTGGTAAGAGAATGGCTTTTCATGTCTCTAATAAAATGCATAGAAGAGAGGGCTCTTTTAGAAAACAGAAAGTAGAGAAATAGGTTTGGTTTTTATCTGATAGAATTTCATTCTCTATTAGGAAGGGTTAGCAAAAAAAAAATCCCTTTGTATGACTATATTTGGGGAGAGTTGAATAACCCTTCAGGATTAGGGGGAGTCATTGAATGATTAATTTGGCATTGATTCATTTTCCTCTAATTTTGGTCATGTTTTCCCTAGTAAACCTTCCCTATGTAAAAAGAACGGATATTGAAAAGTGCAGTCATTTTGAGGCCCAATAATCTATTTTAATAACCTCAGGCATGTAGCATAAAATGGCAGGAGGCCAAGAGGCCTCCTGTTCCCTGTTCTTCTCTTTTGAAAGGGGAACATATTCATCCAAGGGTCCAGATTCAGAAGGGACCCATGAGATCTTCTAGGGCAACGTTTTTTTACAAGTGAGAAGACTGAAGCTCTAAGAAGTGAAGAGGCTTGGCCAAGGTCACAGAGCAAAAGAAAAGGAGGAGAAAGGTGGAAGAAGAGGAAGGAAGAAGAGCAGGAGGAGGAGAAAAGAAAAAGGAAAGGAAAAGAGAAGGAGGAAAAAGAAAGAGGAGAAGAGAAAAAAGAGAAGGGAAAAGGAAGAGGAGGGGAAGAGGGAAAAGAGGGGAAGAGGGAAAAGAAAGGAAAGGAAGTGGGAGGAAAAAGAAAGGGGAAGATGAAAAGGAAGAAAAAAGAAGAGGAGGGGATAAGAGATAAAGGAGGGAGAAAGAAAAGGGGAAAGAAGGAAGAGGAGGGGAGAAGAGAGGAAGGGGCTAAAATGTTTACTTCAATAATTTTAAGATGTATTTTTTTAACTTCCTTCTTTTTTCTTCTTTAAATACCTGTGTAATTTCCCATGGCTACCAAGAGTGAAAACCCATGGCAAGATGAAGGCCAGAAGGCATTTTTCTTTTTAATGATCAATGCAATGGCTATATTTCTTGAAGCTGAAAAGAAAATCCTGGGTTTTAGCCATAGTTCTGCTAAAAACAAGCTCTGTGATAGTAAGCAAGCCAAATCTAGGCCCTAATTTTCTCATTGCATTGCCAATCTTAAAGTTCTCTATAAACATGAATGATTAACATTATTATCATCTTTAAAAACTATTCTTGACAATGAGGGACCAAGCTCTGTCTCTGAGGCCTTGCAGTTCAATGGTTTAATGACATCTTGTGGTCATTTCCATGGCCTCTTCTAGCTCAAACATTCTGTAATTCCTATGATTCTACGGAGCCCAAAGGAGACAAGGTGGCAATGATACATTTGCCAGGTGATGAAATACGCAGAGGAGGGAAAGGAAACAAATGAGAAATAAATTAAAATTTGTTATTTACTCCTTTTAAAATGTGCAGAAGAAGTCAGCAGGATCAATTGAGCCTTCATCCTAGGACCAAGGGGAAAACAGCCTATGTCCAGAAAATGACTTCATGCAGGTCAGAGAGGAAGCTACTAAGAGAAAATGCTTTGGACATGAGCATTTGTCAAATCTTTTTTAAAATAAGCAAAGAAAAAAGTTGGGGAAAAGAAAGGTCAAAACATGCAGGTGTGAATGACTTAAACATTTTGATCAGGCAGAGAGATCAAGAGAGAAACAGACAGATAAATATATAGATGGTTATTACATGAGGGAGCGCTTTCCTACTAAGTGCCACTCTCCTCCAGAATCTCCCAGATGTTTTAAAGCCAGACATCCAGAACAGCATCCCCTCTTCTGTAACAGAGTATTTCTGACAATTTTCAGTGTTAGAATTACACAGTCACCAAGTTGCTATCTAAAAAGTTCTACCTCTTGGTAGAACAAAAAATTCAATTGAACAATACCAACCACAAATGAGGGCATCCTGATATGATAGGGAATTGGAAACTGCCTAGAATGTTGGGATTTGTAGAGCAGACAAACAAGTATTCCCTCTCAGTCCTGAGAGTTATTTGGACTATGTTAATCTCCAAGCCAGAAGATAGACTTAAGGTCCCACCTGGGAGTTTTAAAAGAGACACACTGCTGTGAGATAGCAGGCTCAGTGGAAAGAAGGGAGGCCCTGTGAGTCCATGAGCATGCAGCAGCCAGTCTTGCAAAGGGCTGCATTGATCTGTTAGAATGGAGAGCATCACTTGCCTGAGGATGTGCACTTGACCAGAATGACCCAAGTCGTCATGAGACTTTACAAGGAAAGTTGTTCGGTCATGTCTGACTCTTTGTGACCCCATTTCTTGACAAAGGTACTGGAGTGGTTTGCCATTTCCTTCTCCATATGAGGAAACTGAAGCCAAGAGGGTTAAGTGACTTGCCCAAGGTCACACAGCTAGTATCTGAGGCCAGATTTGAATTCAGGAGGATAAGACTCCAGTGCACAAAACAGAGAGTTGAAGAGAACCTCAATAGTCATACCCAACCTATGTACAAAAAGAATTTCCCCTATAAACCATCCAACGAGTGGTCATCCAACCTTTGAACAAAGACCTCCCTCGATGCTTAAACCACTACCTCCAGGTAGCCCATTCCACTGTGGGACAGTTTCAATTATTAGGAAGCTTTTCCTGATTTTGAACCTATTGTGACTCTTCCCAATTGCCACCCACTATTCCTGGTTTTGGCCTCAGGGGCCACATAGAACAAAGGTACCACCTGCTCCCCATGAAAGCCCTTCTTCAAACACTTGAAGAAGTTTTCATGTCCCTGTGAGTATTCTTTTCTGTAGGTTGATCATGCCAAGTTCACTGAATCAGTCCTTACGTCAAGATCTCATGATCCTCCATCATCTTGGCTGTCCTTCCCTAGACACTCTCCAGTTTATAAACCATGGCGCTCATAACAGAACACAAAACCTCAACCTTGATGAAGGCAGAGTACCAGGAAATATTCCTAGGAGCGATGCCCTTCTTACTGCAGTCCAAGATAACAACAGCTTTTTGAATGCAACATCACACTGCTGACTCACGTTGAACAGCACATCCTACTAAACCACCCACATCTTTTTTTTTTTCAGAACAATTTCTATCTATTCATGTTTCCTCCATCTTATATTTGTGAAGTTGGCTTTTTGTACCCACATATAAGACTTCAGGTTGGTCTGATTTAAAGGGATATTTAGCTTAATAAATCCAAACATTTTTGGAAATTATGAGGTTTGGGGTTTTGGTTTTTGTTTTTTAAGGATTTCATCGCTTTTCTGTAATACCCTGTAATACCCTTCTGTTTAAAATAATTGTCTCAAAAGAAAAGGCTATGGCTCTTATATAAAAGGGACATTAATATTCCCTCAAAGTTAGAGCCATAGCTAGAATTTTTTATACATGGGACATAGATCACAAATCGTTTCCGGCAAGAAGCAGAAAGAGTTCCCTCAGTTGAAGGGGTACTGGTACATGGGTGGCGTGGGAGGAAGATGGTCACATAGACCTTAGAATGCTGGCCTTCTGCTGCTGGGCTATCACTGACATATGGGTTGGAAAGGGGACAGAATGGAATGAGGAAAGAGCTTGCCCAAGCCAATGTTGGCCAGCTATCTATTTTAACTAGCTCTTCTGGCTAACTTAAGTGTATAGCAGTTTTCTAGCAGGCCCCTTGAAAAGCCTTTTCATAGTGTGTCTTCTTTGTCCTTGGGTCCCAGTGCAGATACTTATCAGCCACTGCCATTCTGGAGATAATTCTGTGACAACCATAGGAAGTCCAAATCTTCTGACCTCATGAAGTTCATGAGACAATTCTCTGACTGGGGAAGAGAGACCCTCTCCTCTCTCCCCTGGGAGATTCTCTTTCAGGAACTTGGCTAGAATTGCATCATAACCAGACTAGTCTACCACTGGAATGCCTGCTTCCAAACTAGCATGTGTCACAGGGCATGACTCCCAATACACTCCCTGTATAGTCATTTCATGCAAAGCCTAGAAATAATTTTTACTCTTTGCAAACTGATTAAGAATTTTTCACATCTTGTTTAAGGCTTTGGATCTATTGATTCAATAAAAGTATTTTCAATCTACCCTCCTTGCCCCTATACACACATACATAGAGAGACAAACATGCATATGTATACACATATTATTTCCCCCAAAAGAATCTCAGTTCCTGAAGAACAGGAACTGCTTCATGTTTCTTTGTATCCAGTGTTTGCCAAAAAGCAAGCATTTAATACATTTAATAAATTATTCCATATTGATTGTTAGCTTTGTGACCTTGGGCAAGTCACTTTTCTCTGAACCTCAGTGCTGTCATCTTTGAAATCCAACAATTAATGAGCACTTCCATGACTACTATAGGAGAGTTACTTTGCTAAACTGTAAATACAAAGTCAGAATAAAACCACCTTTGCTGTCACGGCATTTACATTTTATTGGGAGAAACAATAAGTAAACACATAATTACATACAGAATAAATACAAAGCATTTTTTGAGAGAGACAATTAAATGGAAAAGAATCAGGTGCCACATGTAGAAGGTGACATTTGAGTTAACCTTTGATAGTAACTAGGAATTGTTAGAGATGGAGTGAGGAGGACATTCATTCCAGACATGGAAGATGGGTGGGAGATGGGATGTCATGTGTGAAAAACAGCAAGAAAGACAGTTTGGTTGGACATTATCATACATAAAAAGCAGTAGGAGCTAATAATAAGGCTGGAAACATAAGCTGAAGACATATTGCGAAGGGCTTTAAATACCAAACAGAGGAGTTTGCATTTGATCCTAGAAGTATTACAGAACCTTTGGAATTCACTGAGGAAGCATAGATCAGTTCACGTCTACCATATATCGCATACTCCATACTCCCCACTAAGAAAACTAGAAATCAAAACCAGCAATGGATATTGCTAGAACCCTAGCATTATAAAACCTGATTTTATGCTATTAAAAATGGAAAAAAGGAGTGCTTAGATGCAAATAAAAATCAGACTTAGACATTTCTGGTGGGCAATGTGGGAGTGAGCTTTAAAAGGTTAATGGGAAAATATTTTTGTGTGGCTTACTGTGGTCAAGTTGTTTTATTTGTAGAGATGACATTTTGGCTCATGATAAGGCCCTGGAATGGGAATTAGGGTCTTCACAGTGAGGATGGTTAACTTAAAGGCTGTCAATTTAAAACTTAATTACAAAAACAGAAAACTGTTTCACAAAATAAATTGATTTGGGATGCTTAATTACTGCAGAAAGAATTTTGTGGACTAAAGTATGCTTTCAGAAGGACAGAGCTGTTGTCTTAGCTCTGTTAATATTCAGGAAATTTAAACATCAACCAAGACTTTTTCCTGTTAAACTGCCAAGAAGCAAACTTTTCAGTCTATGGATGACTACAGGGAGATGACATTAGAAAGATACTTAACACTGAAGGTTAAGGTCACAAAATAAGAGAATATTTGTTAGGGGAAAGGACCTTAAATATCATTTAATCCAACCTCCCATCTGCATTGAATGAGTTGACCTACTGGGATTGTGATATAAGTCAATTTTATTGTATAAATTCTATTGCTATAATTGCACATGTATAATCCACATTAAATTGCTTACTGTCTGAGGGAGGGGGTAAGGGGAGAAAGGAAGGGAGAGAATTTGGAACTCAATTTAAAAAAAATGAATGTTAAAAATTGTTTTTACATGTAATTAGGGGGAAATAAAATATTATTTTTAAAAAATAGATTCTATTGCTGTAGGCCTTGAAACATTTAATTTAATCAGTGTGGCCATTCCACCCAGACTCTTACTACCAACCAAAGCCAATTAAACCAGCCAGTTAACTGACTATAGATAAGCAATACCCTAAAGAGCACAATGTAACAAGGTCAGGTTGAACTGTGCAAACAAATGAGTTGACCACAACTTCTCTAAGGACTTTTCGGATGTTACTGTGACCTCTAGGAGAGTTATAACAATTCGGCCATACAACATCATGGGGAAGCTTCCAGCCAATATCGTATTTGGCCGTGAATTCTTAATGATCTGGCACTAACTATACCTCCAGGTGGAGGTCAGTTGGATTCTAAGACAGCTGCACAAGAATTCTTAATTAGGGATCATCTGAAAGAGATGTCATCAAGCAAGACATTGAAGCCCCCATACTACATGAATAGTATCCTCTTCAAGAGGGTGAAGGATGAAATGACCAAGGAAACAAAGGTTTGAGCTTCCAAACACATACATTTATTAAGCAATGCGTGTCAATTACCCAACAAATCAGGACTAGTAGCCTTCCTCAGCTTTGGCTCTGGACCCCAGAAGGAGACAGATTTTTATACATTAAAAACAATCAAATAAGACCAACTAATTAAAAGGAAATAATTAACCAGGAGACAACATTAGGTAATCTCATTTCTAATTGAAGAATTAGGGATTTTCCAAGTTGGAAAGGGGAGAGTTGAACAAGTACAGTTCCTTATATTAAGAAAAAGAGGTGTCCACTCCATCCCAAGTGTCTGTATATAATCAAAGGAACATGGAAGCAATAATTGATTGATCAGTACAAGGCAAGTTTTCAGATAAAGCATATGAGCTGCTTGAGATGCATAATTGTGAGAAAACTCCTTGCATCAATCCTCATATCTAACTGGTTTAGCATGCCCTACGTCCTTCCTTAAGGGTCTCTAAGCAGTAAGTAAAAGTGGTCTGGCTTCCCAGGTATTCAGAGATGGGTTCAAAACAATACAAAAAAGTTCTCTCACAATTCCTACAAATGAATAAAGTTTTCCCAAAAGACAGAAATTGGACTAGACCCATAATTGAATAGAAAGGAAACTGAAGAGCTTCCAGGAGCCAAGAAGGAGGAGTAAAAAGGTACTCGCTCTCACCCTCCCCTATCAACCTCTGAAAACCCAGAAAATATCACTCCAGGAAAAAAAAAAAACCCTGGAACAGCTGAACTAAGAAAGATGGGGAACAGCAGTGCAACAGCCCAGCAAACGGGTCTCCCAGTGCCCCAGCAAAAATAAGGGAAGCAGCACTACAAAGGGGCCCCAGGAAGAGATCGTGAAGCCCAGGTGGCAGAGCAGGCAAACACCAACACCCAGACCTCTGAGTGCCTCAATGAGGGTGGGGGAACCACTGGAAACCAGCTCAGAAAACCCCCAGGTGCCTCAGCACTCAACCACAAAGGAATCTCCCAGTGCATTAGCAGAAACGAGGGAGGCAGCATTGCAAGGGGCCCCAGGCAGATAAACAGCACCCATCTAAAAGAAGCTGAAGAAAGCTAAAGGAAAGGAAAAGAAGGCAACCTAGAATTGCCTGAAAGTTCCAGCCTGGCTGATTCCAGCCCAACATGAGGTAAGCTGCCAAAACCCTGCAGCCTCCAATTGACAACATAAGAGGCCCCAGCACACAAAGCCAGTGACCAAGACCTGGGCTCCCAATACAAAAAGCTTGGGTCAGTGCCCTCTGTCCCCCAGCAGGAGAGCTCAATCTCTTTAAAGGCCAGGAAATAAAGAAATCATGAGTGAAAAGAAACATACCATAGATTCATATTATGAGAAGAGTGAAGATCAAGACAGAAATTCTGAAGAGGACAACATTGTCAACAAACCCACGTCTGCAACATCAAAAGGAAATATGAACTGGTCTGAAGCCAAATAAGCCTTCTTAGAAGAGCTCAAGAAGGATTTTAAAAGTCTAATGAGAGAGGTAGAAGAGTCCCTAAAAAACACAATTGGCAAACTGGAAAACAAAAAGTACACTGAAGAAAACAAATCCCTTAAAAATACAATTGGCCAATTGAAGAAGGAAGTAAAAAACTAACAGAAGAAAACAATCTGTTAAAAACTAGAATCAGACAAATGGAAACTAATGACTCTATGAGAGAGCAAGAATCAATCAAACAGAAACAAAAAAATGAAAAAATAGATGAAAACTTAAAATACCTCATTGGTAAAACAACCAACCTGGAAAATTGATCCAGGAGAGACAATTTAAAAATCATTGGACTACCTGAAAATCATGATGAAAAAAAGAGCCTGGACAGTATCTTTCAGGAAATCATAAAGGAAAACTGCCCAGAAGTCCTAGAACCAGAAGGGAAAATAACCATAGAAAGAATACTCCACTCACCACCTGAAAGAGATCCCAAAATTGACAACACCAAGGAACATAATAGCAAAATTCCAAAATTACCAGATGAAAGAGAAGGTGCTGCAAGCAGCCAGAAAGAAACAATTTAAATATCATGGAACCACAGTCAGGATTACACAGGACCTTGCAGCTTCTACATTAAAAGACCACAGGTGTGGAACATGATATTCCATAAGGCAAAGGAGCTTGGATTGCAGCCAAGGATCAACTACCCTGCAAAAATGAGCATGATTTTTCAAGGGAGGAGATGGATATTCAACAAAATAGGGGACTTCCAAACCTTCCTGATAAAAAGACCAGAGCTCAACAAAAAATTTGATCTTCAAGTACAAGATTCAAGAAAGACATAAAAAGGTAAATGGGACAGAAAGATACAAAATGTTGTTAATAAGGGCTGACTGTTTACATCCCTACAAGGGAAGATGACACTTGCAACTCTTGAGAACTGTATTGTTATTACACCATGTTAAAGGATATACATAAAGGGGGTGGATATTAGTTGACTTCGATGTAATAATAAAAAAAAATCTAATCAAGTGGGTTAAATGGATCCAAGTAAGTGGATTAGTCTGATCTTAGAAAATGTACTGAGAAAGGAGGAGGCAGACAAGGGTAAATTACATTACAGGAAAAGACAGAAAATCCTATTACAGCAGAGGGAAAGAAGGGAGGGGTGAGCATTGTTTGAACCTTACTCTCATCAGATTTGGCTCAAGAAGGGAACAACATAGTCAATTGGGTATAGAAATCTAACTTGCCCCGTAGGCAGTAGGAAGGAAAAGGGGAAAGAAAAGGGAGGAGGGATAGAAGGGAGGGAAGAAGCATTAAAGGCAAAGGGGAAGAAAAGGGAAAGGGATAACAGAAGGGAGGAGAGACTGAAGGAGGCTGTGGTCAAAAATAAAACACTAGTGGGGGGGGAAAGGAGAAAGGAGAAAGAAAAACATAAACAGGGGGGAAAAGATTGGAGAAAAAGACACAGATAATCCTAACTGTGAATGTAAATTTTTTTTTCCTCTTCTGTTCAGTTTTGTTTCCTCTTTCTGATGGTTCCTCCTAATGGTTTTAATTTTTACATACAACTTCACTAATGTGAAAATATGTTTAATAGGAATGTAAATGTATAGCCTATATTGGATTGTGCGCTGTCTTGGGGAGGGTGATGGGGAGGAAGGGGGAGGAAAATTTTAAACTCAAAAACATATGGAAGTGATTGTTGATAAATCAAAATAAACTAATAAAAAAAACTTAAAAGAAAGGGAACTGAGCTGGCTCCAGAACTGAGTCACAAGATGGAGTCAGTATGATTCCCTCAATTCTCACTGCCACTTGCTATGCTAATTCCCTTAGTTTCCTCACTCTTCAATCAATGCTCCTTGACTTCCTATAGTCCGTCCCTGTACTAACACTTGTTATAGCTACAGATAACAGGATTCCATTAAATCAACTGGGGCACACATAGCCCATGGATATCTTTTAGGGTCAATTATACATATTTGAGGGATATGAAGATGAATTCCCACATTTCTTTCAATGATAAATTTAAATACATTTTTAATAAACCAAGGCATTAGAGTACACAGGACTCAAATCCTTTCTACAGCCTTACTTATAGTGGTTACTTAGTCTCCACTTGAATATTGTCATTAATGGAGACTTCGCTTCCATACAAGGTCAGTAGCCCATTGCATTGTTGGGATTCTTACAAAGTTCTGCCTTATACTCAATCAAAATCAGCCTTCCTCTCATCAAAACCCATTGGTCCTAGTTCTATGCCTTAAAACTATAGAAAACAAGCCAATTTGCTCTTCCACATCCCAACCCTGCAGTTATTTGAAGGTGGTGACCACAGTATCACTGAATTTTATCTTCTCAAGCCTATAAAGCCCCAGTTCCTGAAACCAATCTTCATTTGACATGATTTTAAGTCAACTCACCATCTGGATCCTACCTCCTTTGGATTGTCAATGTGCCTCATAATCCAGTGCCTCAATAAAACACAATATGCTTGTAACCAGTAGAAGTAGATCAAGAAACTATGTTTCTTTAGCTACAGTCTAAGATCACATTGAGATGAAGCAGAACATAGTGGATAGAGAGTTGACCTCAGGGAAGGAAGACCTGGATTGAGGTCTTGCCTTTGACACATACTGGTAGGATCATGGGTGTCATGCAACCTCTCCATGCTCCTAGTCAATCCCCTAAGCCTGTAAGTTTCAGATAAGGTATTCTTTAAGGAACTCCATACAGTGATTAAATCATAGGTCCAATTTTTTTAAATGGTATTAGCTTTTCTTGTGGCCATCTCACGTTGTTTATCATCTCAGCCTTTTGTCTATGGAAAAATATTCTCCCCACCAAATTTCTTGACACTGTCAAATGGCTCAGGATCAGCAAAATATGGGGTTATCAATGGAAATTACATTAAAGAAGATTCTTAACCACTATACCCTAAGGACCACTGGGTCCTTCCAGCTGACTTATAGCTAAAACTTCTATGTGTCATTTCCCCTCATTAGAACACAAGATTTTTGAGAGTAAGCATTGAGTTGCTTTTCTGTTTGTATCCCCAGCACTCAGCACACTGCTTGGTATATAGTAATCCCTTCATATTTTTTTTCATTCATTCATTTACTCACATTGGGCTAGCAACATCTCTAGGTCTTTATTTTCTAAACTGAGACAGATCTCTACCATCCTATAAATTTACAGCTAATATTTCTAAACCAAATGAAGGACTTTCCACTTGGCCCTATAAAATTTCATCTTCTTAACTTCTTCCTACTGCTACATAACCCATAGGAATCTTTTAAATCCTGATTCTGTCATCTGAAGCAATAACTATCTTTTCCAGTTTTGTGTTATTTGACACATTAGATAAGCATGAATGATAAAGATGTTGAATAGGAAAGACCAAGGACATGAACTAACTAAACACCTACCTTGTGCTGACATTTCAATTTAAATTAATTCAATTCCAAACAAAACTTTCTTAAGTGGTTCCTATGTATAAGGCAATGTGTTAAGTGCCAGGAGCACAAAAACTTCAGTAAGACAAGATCTCTGCCTTCAGGGAATTTACCCTTTAATGGAGAAGGAAAAAGAGAGGATAGATGAGATATATATGAGGTAGGTAGCTAAGAACAGTAGATAGAGCACTGATGCTGGAATCAGGAAGATCTGAGTTCAAATCATGCCTCCAACACTTACTAGCCATGTGACCCTGGGCAAATTGCTTAATTACTGTCTGCCTCAGTTTTCCTGTCTACAAAATTCTGCAAATGGGGATACCGTTTCCCTCCTATGCATGTTATGAGGATGAAATTAAATGTCTGCAAATCACTTTTCAAACCTTAAAGCACTATGTGATTGCTTACTATTGTTATTAAAAAAAAAAAAAGACAGAATGTGATCGGGGCAAAGTAAAACAACAGTAGGAACTCATACTTGGAATCGAAGGATATATGTTTTCCAACACAATAAGGCTAGAGTGGAAAGGGTGGGCATGGAATTACCCAGATAAATTTCCACAAAACTAAAGACTGAGGATACCGACCAGGGATGAAAAGCTCTCCTGGTAGAACCACTTGCATCTTAGAGCAATTAATCAAGTATTAATAATCATCAAGGCTTCTTCCTTTAACTTCCACTCTAGAGGGAAGAAATTGTGAAGGAAACCAAATATAGATTGTTTTTTTCTCCTCAAAATGAGAAATGGGAGAGCCAAAAGATAAGGTAGAATAATGCACTAATAAAGAATAAAGATGTTCCAAATGGCACCTCATGGGAGAAAGAAGTGGAGGAGATCACTGGATCAGACAAGGGTAGAGCAGTCCAAGGACTGAAAATACTGAGAATCATTGACATAGAAATCTGTCATTTCTCCAGAAAAATCATTTCCCCAGCCCCTCTTTCTCCAGTCCATCCTCCCAAATCCTAGTATGAGCACATCATTCCCCCACTCAAAAACTTCTTGCATCTACAACAAAACACAAATTCCTCAGCTTGACATTCAAAGCCCTCCAAAGAAAGTCTCCATCCCATATTTCCAGAACCACTGCACATCACAGCTCTTCATACAGGCTATGTTGTAGTCAATCTTTTCTCCTTGCAACTGGCAGCCCATCCCCCCTCCCCCATACCTTTTCACAAGCTCTCCTTCAAGACTCGAAGGTACTCCTTCCTTATTTCCACTTCTCAAAACCAGCCCTTCCCTTCAGTGTCCTGTTCATGTGCTGCTTCCTACAGGAAACTTCTCCTTATAATTTTCTTTGTTAATGTTTTCTGCCACTTAATCAAAATTATCATGTTTATCTATTTGCTTTATACATCTCCACCATACAATATGAACTCTTTGAGATCAATAACTACTGTTTATCTTGTCTTTGTAGTGTCTAGCACAGTTCCTATTTAAGGGGTGGGGTGGGTGTCAATTGAATCAATTACTTGACTCCACAGATGGGAAACCTGTGGCCTTGAGACCACAGGTGGCTCTCTAGGTCCTCAAGTGTGGCCCTTTGACTGAATCCAAACTTCACAGTTCTGTTCAGAATATTTGTTCTGTGAAGTTTGGATTCAGTCAAAGGGGACACTTGAGGACCTAGAGGGCCACATGTTCACCACCCCAACTACTCCATTAGATGCAAGAAGTCCTTGCATTGGATGAAACTGGGTAACACTAAATAGAAAGTATGTTGGTATTGGGTGAGGAGACTCAGTAGCTCCCTAACGATCTTTCTATAAAATAGAAAGCAAGCTCAGAGCCAAAGTATTGCAGTACCTGGGTGGTGAATGTCAAGAAAAGAGAGTATTCCCAGTCAAGAAAGACACTGAGAGGGATTCATTTAGAGAGAAAGGGGAGAAGAACCACAGTTTCCCCTCAATCCTTTGGCCAGCAACCAGAGGAATGTCCTTAAAGGGTCAGAAGATTTGGACTTCCCGTTGGTGATAGCAGCAGTTTCCCAGGAACAGCAGTGGTCAGAGAATAAATTAGACACAACAAGGAAATATAGTTTCAAAACTGTATGAGACCCCAACCTTCAGAGCCCAACAAAGAACTCTAACTTAAAGGAACTTTATGAGGACTCTTGAAAGGGAGAAAAGAATTTCCATCCTTTTGTCACATATGTTCTAAGCTTGAGATCACCTTCCCCTTGACATGGCATTTACTGTTGGGCAAATGTGTCACAGGCTACTGGGGAAATGTTTTGTTCCAATTGTTTTTACTATATTACCTTAGTAAAATACTCTTTTATAAAAGCTAATTGAATCTTGGTGACAAATTGAAATCAACTAATAATTAAAAGGGAAGAAGACTAATGGGAGCTCCTGAGCTATACAACAGAAGAAACACCTCATAGCCCTTCCTGGTGTCCTAAAATCACGAGGAAAGATGTAGTGTCCACTCTGGGGACCCATTCTGCTAGCTCAAGTCGGAGTTGGGAAACCAAGTCCAGTGTACATGTTATACTTATGTATAGTAGTAACTTAATAAAAAACTGTCTGGATTGCATTAGAATGTTCAAAGAAAAATTTTATGCCAAGAAACTTAAAAACTTTATTTAGTCACTTACTCAAGTGACCCCGGATTAACTACTAAATTTGTAAATTTTTTTTGATCCTGCTGACTCTTTCAACTCTTCCAGACAGATGTGCTCCAAATGTGTTGTCTTCACTAAATTTACTACAACTTCAACCAGTTTTACAACATTGACACATTAAGCATGTGAAAATCAGCAATCTGTCCATCAGCTCCGTGCTACTCACCAGAAGGATCTAAACTCTCCTGAGAACCAAGGGTCCTAAATGCAATTTTGGAGAATCTACTGCAAGTCTCTATTTTAAAACAGTTTAGTTCAACTGGACTATAAGATAGCACGCAAATATTAAGGGGAGGAAGGAGAGACTGAAGTCCAATGAAAGAAAATTACTTTCTTCTAACTGGAAAAAATATTGTCATGAGAGGCTTGGATGCTATATGTATGCAAAGGCAAAACTAATATTTTGTACTGAGGGAAATTACTATGAAATGATGATCATCTGGCATGAAGGGGAGGGTGGAAATCAGAAAAGAAATCATGGGGTGGAAAAGAAGAATTCACCCCAAGCTTGTCATCCAGGAGATTCACTTTCCAACTAATTATTATTTCTAACTAGATATGAAATTATATGTTTTTAAACAGATCAAGGATTGAAATTGTTGTCATGCCTTCTAAATTTGGCATCCTGAGGTAAAGCCTTGATCATCCCACCCTAGTTACGTCCCTAAGTACATGTCAATTTCTCTTTAGAAAAAGCAACTTGGAGGTGAAGGCAGTTTCTGTGAGAAAAAAAAAACAAAGTACAGAGGAAACAATGCTCATAGGCCTCAGAAAGCTATTAACGAGTGGAAGATCAAGGTAAGAGTCTACATTAGCCCTGTGGAAATACTAGAGCTGGATTAAGCAGTAGTAAGTAACCACTGAATCAAGAAGATGATTTAGAACTAGTCATCGACATTTCTTAAAATCTTGCCTTAAATTATGTATCCTATTTATAATTAAGCAAGTATGACTAGGTGATTAAAGTCTTACTTTGGTACCTCAGTGAGGTAAGGAGATTACCTTGAGTTTCTAAAGATTATTCTGGCAGAAAGCACACTGTAGCATGTCCTACCAAGACAAAATGGCTTTGTGGACAGGCAGGGTGAAAGACCGTGTTTGGGTTTTGGTTTGGTTTTTTTCTTTTTTCTTTTTTTTTTTAAGCATCAGCCTTGCTAAATTCAGAAAAGCTCATCACCAGACATAGTGGCTGCAGGGTGGTGGAGGGTGAAGCCATAACAAAATGGAGATTCTGAGTGGGAAAGAATCAGAGGGGCCATTGAAGGCAATACCCTGTTCTTGTTTTGCAGGTGAGGGGATTGACTTGTCTGAGATCACATTGCATGTAGGAAAACTGCACTTGCCTCCAGATCCTCTGACCGCAAACTGACTTTTCCCACAATATTACACTGCCTCTACTCTCACCAGTTAGAGAAGAGTTGTGATTTCTATTGGTGGAGCAAAAACCCTCACCAATAAAATTTCAAATCCTTGAAGCATTACCATATAGTTGATATGCCCACTGGTTATTTCAATGAAACATTATTTTGTAACAACATGAATGAAGCTCAGTTACCCACTGAGAAACCTTAGGCAACCTCATCCATTGGCTCACCCAGCATTACCCAAAGCCAAGATCAAATCCCAGACAGCATCTGTTTGAATTGTGGGCATGGTGACTAGGAGAAATCAATTCAATAAACATTCATTACACCTGCTGTGTGAAGTGACCAGAGGTCTCTAAAGCTTTAGCCTTGCAAAACTAAACCCAGAAAGGCACCACAAATATAATAGTCATAGTTTTTTGCATTGTTTCTGGCATATATCCCATTGGACTTTATTTAATTAGCTCACTGTCATTTCTGAGCCTGCCCTCTTGTGACAAAGAAGATTATCTGTATTAAAAAACAAACAAAAAAGAAAAAAAAAGATTGAGCTCCTTGAGGATAATATTTAATAAAAGCCCCCTCTGGTGTCTCATTCTGGTTTGGAGGTGACCCTGGATTCTTGAAGGCTATGCCAGCAAAACAAATGCTAGAAAAGCTTCTAGGCACAGGTCCAGTGATGGGTTGTATCTACGTCTTCTGAAGACCAGCCTAGCCAGACCAGAAGAGGCTCAAAATCAGAGACTTGGCCATAGTTTGGAGACCCTTGTTAGAAAATATTACAATCTGAAACGACCTTAGTGAACATCTAGTCCAGCTACCCAGTTTACAGAGAAAGAAACTGAGGCCGAAAGATATGTCAATTCACCCAAGATCTTACAAGGCCTAGAATCTCTATTTCCTGACCCTCCAGCCAGTGTTCTTCCCATTATCTCACCTCACCTCTTTATCATCAACTTTTACTTGGCATTAATCCATTTGCCATCTGCATTGGCATTTTAATATTGATTTATTGATCCTATGCCCAGGAGAAAATTCAAAGTGTTGCTGTGATTTTTAATAAATTTATTAAAAAGTAATAACCATTATTTTAAAAGAAACTGAGTCATGAAGCACTCTGAAGGTTAACCACTGGTGTCTCTGAATCTATTCTCCCCATCCGTAATTCTAGGTCGAATTTGAATTGCCTTTGTCCCAGATTTGGCATCTATAATTAGGTAGGAATGGGCCACATTCCTCTCACTTCCTCCAAGAAATTGAAAACTCCAAAGAGGAGATTTGCAAGAAGGAGACAAGGATGTCCTCTAAAGACGGCCTCAGCCCAGTAATCTCCAAAGTAATTGAGGATAGATTTACATTCTTGGAAAAGACTAGTACAGCCCTGCATTAAGCAAAAAGGAAGGAAGATTAAAAAAAAAAACAGAGAGAGATGGGTGTTTCACCAATAAATCAGGCAAGGTTGAATTGTCTCAGGTTTGGAGACCCAGCTCAAAGCTGAGAAAATGTTGATGCCTAAACTTCCGATGAGCCAGAGGGTGGGCAGGGAGAGGATCCAGCTTTAAAATGCATTATCAAATGGAAATTGAAGAAAGAAGAATGCTGCAAGAGCCTGTTTTTCCATTTGGCACCAACGCGAAAGCACTCTCTTGACAGTGGGACTCTTCGGAACATAAAGTGGAAATGAGGCATTACAGAAGGGACAGAGCTGCTTGCCTAGTCATCAGTTCTTTGCACTGAGTTTCTTAGGAAAAACCAGTGTTGGTCTTATCACATCAGTGTGGTCTAAAACTTCTTCCAAAAAAAATCATAGGGATCTCAAGAACCTATCTGGATGATCCAGCCCCTATATTCAGTCCGATTAGATTTCATCATCCCCATTTTACTGATGAGGCAACAAAGACTCCTATTTCCCCTATCCTCACAGCATCGCAGATTAAGAGAGGGAAGGGACCTTGAAATCAATCTCGTTTTCCAGATGAGGAAAATGCTATTGAGACAGGTGACATGATAATGGTTTGCCCAAGATCATAAAGGTGGCAGAACAAGGATTTAATTTGAAGTCCTCCAACTCTAAAGCCAGAGCATATTCCCTTATATCACACCATCTATTTGCTCCCCAAACAAAGCTGAAGGATCTCAAAAACCCAGTCCCAGACATGAAGTTTATAAACTAGGCTGATATCAACTTTCAATAGTGGCCTCTGACATTTGGTGACCAGCTCAGGATATGCCTCTGAATCTTCAATCCCTACCCCCATCACAAACATACTAACAAGGAGAGACCTGTAAGGGAAATTCATTCTAATCAAGGGGGAGGGGCAGGGGGGAAGGAACAGATCTTTCTTCTCTAAAGCAGAGAGTAAGATGGCACTCAGAAAAGCAAACATGTAGAATTATAACACAGGGGAAAAGGCCTGGCCATTACATGTTGGAGGGGTGCAGTCAAGAATGCTAGAGGGACAGAGCCATAATAGAAGGTATTCAAGCCTGAGATTGTCTAGGACATTATCAATTGGACACAGTGCTCAGCAATAGCTCTCCAGCAGGCTGTGTAGAGACAAGGCTCTTTATAACCAGCATAGGGAAGCACCTTGTGCTGGGTCTTCTCATTGTCAAACTGCCATTTCTGCATAGGAAGGGGAGCTTGCTTGCATGGCTCTATGTAAGAAGTCATCAGTTACTCCCTAGACATACAGCTGTCCCTTGTCCTATCTAGGACAAGGTTCAGGAGGCAGACTTTGCAATAGCTGGCCAAAAGTCTTCCAGAGTCTCAGAGTAAAGTTCTGTGGTTTGATGAGCAGCAAATGGACATTAATCCAGAAAGAGGCAGAATCCTGGGCTTCTGAGGATGAGTGAAGAGGCGAGCAGCAGGTCAATTTAAATGGTACAAAGGGGCCAGGGTGGTAGCACAGAACATAGTAAATGATGCAGGGACAGATATATAAATCAACAAAACCAGAAACAAAATCAAGAAAGAGTCCAAGAATTACAAAGCCCTGGAGCACTTTGGGGGACTTCCTTAGGTTTTGAAGTTGGGTGTGTAAAGCTACCCTCATTCATTCAAACTCCTCGACTGGATGCCTCTGAGGGAAGTTTTGACTTACCTTGTCATTTCCCTCAAGGAGAAGTGGCAACATTGGACGCTCACCCACTTCTCTCGCCCTGCCACAGATGGGCCATCTCTAGTTCACTGCCACCCTAAATTATTTGCCATGATCACAAAACTAGTGTGGAGCAAAGATAATACTGGACACTTGATGCTTTCATCACAGTTTAGTCAACTTTACATTCAGTCTAGTCATACAGTTTTCTGAGAGCCTCCTTTACATGATTTTTCTTGCATTATTCTTCATTTAGATCATATTTCAACTTGCTCACTGCCAGCATGAGCCTCTCCATTTCCCTTGGGCTGACTTTCAATTTCAATTCATTGGAAATCATTTAGTCCCATGATTCACAGCCATATAAATACCACAAGAATGTTGGTATTAAAAAAAAAAAAGTGTGACCTTTTTTACACGAAGAAGCTCAGAGTGGCTAAAATCATGCTAGTTTTTGAAAGACAATACAATCCCTGGGGTGTGAATCATTTTATTCAATTCTTTGCTCAACTTATTCTTTATTTTAGTATATCTCCAAGATGTTTATAATAATGAATATTGTTATAGATTGTCCATCCAATGCCATGATATAATTTGAAAAAATAGGCATTCTTCAATCACTTGCCTTTTTTTGTATGAATATTCAAGTCAAAGTTATTCAAATGATTAGGGATCTCATTTAGAGGGCTTTGAAATTCTCTAGGGTTCATTGTTATTTATAATAACTGTCATTTATATGGTGTTCTAAGGTTTGCAAAGCACTTTACACGTGTATTTGATACTGATAACAACCCTGGGAGGCAGATAGTATTATTATTCCAATTTTACAGATGCAAAAAAAGGGGCTGAGAGAGTTTAAGTGACCTGTCCAGGGTCATACTGTTAATAAGTGTCTGAGATAGGATTTGAACTCAAGTCTTCCTGACTCTAAGTCTACTTCTTCGTCCTAGCTATCATGTAGCTCCTGTGTAATTTGCATAATATCGTCCAAAAACTAGGAGTACCTAGAGAATTTTGCTATCTATAGAGAATCTTTCTTCCATTTAGACTCTTCACTGGACGTCTGCCATGATAGTAGTGTGTTTGACAAACATACATGTCTCTGTATTTATTTCACTGAATCACAAAGCCAAAGTTATTTCTGCTTTTACATTTTTTAAGGATTTCTATATGATTCTTCCATATACATCAGGGAAACACTGTTGAAGAAAACCTTAGGGTGACATTGTGTTCTACCCAGACATATGCTTTTTTTTGTAATCTATAAAATAAATACAACAGCATATTACAATGTTTACATCTGTCAATCAGTTGTGTGACTATACAGATAAAGGCTTCTATAGAATATCATTTGTGAAAATTTGCCTGTTGCTTCTTATAACTTCATCAAGGTCATTCTCAATGTATATATAGATTTTGCTCATAAAATGGTATAAGGTATAAAAACAAATAATTTGACAGTTATTAATTTCACTTGATCAACAGAGATAACCACCATAAAATTATCTCCAAAAAAGGATTTGGATACAGTCTACTTTTTTTTTGGTGGGGGGGGGGGCAAGGCAATTGGGGTTAAGTAACTAGCCCAGGGTCATACAGCTAGTGAGTGTCAAGTGTCTGGTCTGAGATTTGAACTCAGGTCCTCCTGACTCCAGGGCCAGTGGTCTATCCACTGCACCACCTAGCTGCCCCCTGGATACAATCTAAATGAATTATGCTAATTTGATATTTAGTAAAATATCACTTTCCTTTATGATATATGTGTGTGTACATGTAGGTATATAGATATAGGACTATAGATATATATACATATGTACACATGTTTGTATATGTATATAGCTATGTGTGTATGTGAATTAACGTAATTATTAATTAACATAATAATTAATGAATTGGATACTATTCTAGGTTCTAGGGATACAATGACAGAAAAACAAAATACTCCCTATTTCTGTTGAATATGTACATATAGAAGTAAAGAGAAAGCACATACCAAGTCAATACAAGAGAGACCCAGGAGAGGACGAGCTAGCTACTTAGAGGGATCCTAAGAGCTTCATGTAGAGAGTGGCAGGAAAGCTGAATTTTGAAGGAAGTTAGGGATTCTAAGAGGCAAAGGAAAAGAAGGAGTGAATTCCAGGCAAGGGCCTGTGCTTAAGGATGGAGGCAGAAGAGGGAATCTGTAAATGAAATGTAGCAATAGTCCAGCTTGGCCAAAGTATTGAGGCATCTATCAAATTAGTGAAGGGAAATAATATGAAATTATCCTGGAAAGAGAGGCTGGAACTCAATTAGAATGGGCTTTAATTTCAAATACAAAGAATGATTTTTTTTTTCCGAGAGGCATTATGTTTTTCAAACAGGGTGATGACACAGTAAATCTGGGCTTTGAGATTATCACTTTAGTAGTCGGTAGAGAATGAATCACAAAGAGGAGAGATGTATAATGGGAAGATCATTTTAGGAGTCTACTGGCACAAGTCAGGTGAGAGGTGATGAAAGATGGTGGTGGAGCGAAGGAGGTGAGTAGGAGGCATGTTGTAGAGGTAAATTTAACAAGATTTAGATTAAGTTGGATAAATCCTGGATTAAATTCTGTGAGCCAAGCAAGGACCTAGTATTTGATTGGATATGACAGGTGTGGAGAAGGAAGTATTAAGGATGACTCCTGGGGTGTGAATTTGGAAGACTGGAAATACAGCAGTGCCTTGGATGGCAACAAGGTAGTTGGGAAGAGGAAGGGCAACATAAAATCTGTTTGGGACAATTTGAGTCTGAGGTGCCTATGGGACATCCAACTGGAAATATCTAATGGGCAATTGTATATGTTCTACTGGTCTTCAAAAAACCACAGTGGGTTTAGGTGTATAAATCTCGGAGCTATCTATATAGAAATAATAATCGAGTCCATAGACATCGTTCACATTATTTTAAAAAAGGCTTTAGTATAAGATCCTAAAAGACAGAAAGATACTATATGTGTCTGCAGAAAAGTGAAAGTATTAGGGGCAGCTAGGTGGTGCAGTGGATAGAGCACCGGCCCTGGATTCAGGATGACCTGAGTTCAAATCCGGCCTCAGACGTATAACACTTACTAGCTGTGTGACCCTGGGCAAGTCATTCAACTCTGCCTCAGTTTCTTCATCTGTAAAATGAGTTGTGGAAGGAAATGGCAAACCATTCCAGTATCTTTTGCCCAGAAAACCCAAATAGGGTCACAGAGCATTGGACACAACTGAAATGACTAAATAACGACAAAACAGTTAAGAGGGAAAAATGATGATTCAATTTCTCCTCACATTTCTCCCCTTAAAATAAACAGAATTATTCCATGGAGTAAGTATCCAAAGTATCAGTCTCAGAATGACTAGACATTTCCATTGTTTTCTGAGGAGACTCCCAAGATAATGAAAACATGGGATGAATATAGAAATGTTTCCAAGCTAAGGATGAGAACAAAACAGTCAAAAATCCCTTCTTTTCAATTCCATGTGAGCTCAGTAGCAAATAACAGCATCTTTTAGGGGGGAATTAGCTACCATATAGAGTGATGTCATTAAATGACCCCAAAGATTTGTTACCCACCTACTACCATCAAAAGGTGCTTAAGCAGTCATCTGGTCCAGTCCTCTTAACTTAAGAAAGAAACTGAGGTCCAGAGAAATTCATTAACCGGTCCAAAGTTAGTGACAGAACTGGATTTAAACCCAGCATCTATTACTCCAAATTCAGTATTCCTCATTACAAAGATTACGAATTATAATAATAAATCAATACACAAACATTTATGAAATGCCTACTATGTGTACTAAGTGCTGGGTTACAAAAAGAGGCAAAAATAGTCTCTGCCCTCAAGAAGCTTACAATCTAATGAACTAATAATAACACAATTCATAAAATAATAATAGCTAACATTTACATGGCACAGTAAGGTTTACAAACTGCACATATGTTATATCGTAGGATCCTTACAAACGCCCCGTAAGGCAGGTGCTATTATTATAACCATTTTACAGATGAGGACACTAAGGCTGCGTGAGGTTAAGTGCCTTACCCAGCATCACATCTGAGGCAAAAAATAAACTTTGGTTTTCTTGACTCTTGCTTACTGCTGCCTAGATTAGAACTGACAGAATCCCTCACCTCACTAAGCTTATAGTCAGGAGAACCTACATTAAAATCCTATCTCAGACACTTACAGCTTGTTAAAATCTGAGTAAGTCACTAGACTTCTCTGAGCCTCAGTTTCCTCATCTGTAAAAAGAGAATAACAGCATGTTTCCAAGGATCAAATAAGCTAAGGTATGGAGGGCACTTTGTAAACTTAACTATACAAACATAAGTGAGTATAATCTTTTGTTCTGAGGGGAGGGAGGCTGGAAATGGAAACAGATAACTGTAATAGATTATAGGAGAGGTACTAAAGAAACAAAATATTATGTAAGATTCAAGAGAAAGGTCTTTACCAAGAGGGAGACTAAAGAAGACCCTCATGGAGGAGGAAGTTGAGTTGGACTTTGAGGGATCAGTTGGAATTCAACAAGTGAAGAAAAGATAGTGGCAATTGGGAGCAGTCAGAGCAAAACCATAAAATCAGTCAAGCCCAGAACACAGGGGACACTCTGTCACCCGCACGCATATCATCAGTGGGAAGAATGGACACACCTGGGGAACATGCATGGAAGAGCACATCAATGGGGAGGGCACAAATGTAGATGAGTAGAAATGCGGGGAGCACATATGGCCAGGGTACATACATGAAAGACCACGTGTAGAGGGAACTCATGCATTTAGGAGGAAGCTAGGTGGTACAGTGGGTAAAATGAAGGTTTTAGATTCAGGAAGCCCTAAGTTCAACATTGGCTTCAGGCACTTACTAGCAGGGTGACCACAAACAAATCATTTAATCTTTGTCTGCCTCAGTTTCTTCAACTCTAAAATGAAGATTTAATAGCATCTACCTCCCAGGGTGGCTGTGAGGATCAAATAAGATACATTTGTAAAGTACTTAGCATAATGCTTGGCATATAGTAGTTACTTAATAAATGCTTATTCCCATCCCCCCACCTCCTTTCCAGGACATGCATATGGAGGGGCAACTCACTTCTCTAAATGAGGCAACTGTACTTGTTAATTACAACAAAGCTGTCATATCTTCATATCACAGATTTAGAGCTGGAAGGAACCATTGGCTCCAGCTTTCTCATTTTACAGTTGATGGGTATTCCACTGGTCTTGGGGTCTGGGACCTGCTCTTTACTTCTCAATACTCTTTTCCCCAGCTGAGGAGCTACTTCTTCCCCATAAGATGAATAGGATCTATTATCCCTCTTAGATTGTAAGCTCCTTGAGGTTAGGGACTGTCTTTTTCCTCTTTTTATATTCCCAGTGCTTAGCATGGTCACTGGCATATAGTAGCACTTCAAAAATGTTTACTGAGCTATTAAATTAAATAAAAATTTTTAAGATACTGGGGCAGAGTGGGGAGAACGGTTCTCAAGCCTCACAATTTCAGTCACCAAAGATCTTTGGTCTCCCATGATGCATACACCCATAGAGGGAATTTGTTTTGTTTGACTATGTATATTTGTTACAAGAATTTTTTTTTTTTACTTTTCTTGCAAAATGAATGGTAGAAGGGAAAGAAAATAGATTTGATTTGTCTTTTTTTGAGAGGTAGGAGAATGTTAAAGATGTGAAATGTTGCATGTACTTTCATATTAAATCATCATTATTAGTTTTAACTTAACTGCTATACTTTCTTACAAGAGACTTCTCACAAAATTGAGGTAATCTGTAAAAGTTTGTAACGTAAAAACCAAACACAATGAGAAGTGAAGAGAGGAAGGGGGATGGGCAAAATCTCAGTTTATTTCAAATTCCTGCCTTTATTATTTTTCATTTGGCTGAAAACCAGCTCCCCAAGTTTCAAGTCTCCCTGTATGGAGAAATCTTTGGGATCCAGACTCCTTAAAAGTCTCTCTTCCATAGAGACTGTTTCTTTCATTGTAATCGTATTCCCAGGGCATAGCACTATGCCTGGAGCTTAGTAGGTCCATAAAAAATTCCTTGTCCATTGATTGATTGATCAAGTCTCAATGCAGAGCCAAGATGCATACACCAGTTTAACATCAGCTATAGCCCAATCTTCCCTTTCCATACACAGAGTCACTGCTGAGGCTCCAAGTTCTCAGATACTGTCTCATGAATGGGTTCATACTCCAACTCTACATTCAAATGCAAACTGCCAAGACCCCAACCCCATTCATAGCTTGATCCATTCACACTCATGATCTCAACACCAACTCAGTCTTCTGCCCAACCCATTCATTCACATACCCAGAGGCTGACATCGCCCACCATGGCTTCTCTAACACCAACATCAAATCCTAGCATTAACAGCTCCTATCTCCTCCTAACCAAGAGGATAATTAGAAACCAAAGGCAGCTGTGTGCCCCTGTAGCCCCAGGTTCAGAACTAAACCCAGTTCCAATAATTATACTAATTCAATCTTTGTTGGAGATACTTTTGTTAAGGATTACCCTGCTTTATCAAGTATAACGTACTTAGCAAGTGATTGAATCTCTCACTGATGATTCAAAGTCTTTGTGTTCTTCTGGAATATGTTAGGCAACAAAACATTTATTAACCACCTACTATGTGCCAGGCACATCATTCTTTACATAGTACAATGCTGTACAAGTACAAAGTATAGAAGGTTGGAAAGGACATATCCTAATCCTAGGACATACCGTGAAATTGACTTTTGTAATCATTAAGTCCCATCCCTCTCACGCTATCCCCCAATCAAACTGGCATTTATTTGCCTCTTCCTGCTAACATCAAATGTAATGGAGAAAATGTTAATAATTCTAAAGTTCTAGTTAGCTGACATTTTACAGTATTTGTCCTGTTATAGCAATAAGTCAGAACATATGACAGGAGATGTTAAAAAAAAAAAAACCAAAGCACTACAGGGGACAAAAATTCACCCCAACAATTAGAAGCAGCTTTCAGAAATGCCAGGAAACAGAGCAGATTATCTGTGCTATCCACAACCTTTGTCACATGGGAGAAAATATGTGGAAAGCTGATGAACACATTGTCAATTATACCCTTCCTTTTTACCCCAATTCCCTCCCAGTCCTAAACTTTTATTATTCCAGCTTTATCTAATTTGTTTTTTCCTTGCGAAAAAAAGGCTTTAGTCAAGGACACCATGACCTACCTTTTCAAGTCAAGGTAGGAAAGAAATTTAAATTCTCTCCTGCCATCAGTCTCCTAATTTTTTTAATATAATTTTCCAATCAGTTTTATATATTGACTTTTTTTCCCCTATGAAGCTTAAGGAGGGAAAGGAGAAGAAGAATGTTTGGCTGATCAGGGTCACCTGGCCATCTTAAATTCTTTTTCTGGCATAGAGTAATGTTTGTAATCAAAAGGATTCCTTTTAATGTTTTGAAGATACTGCAAGATGTATTTAAGTGCAGAGAATGGGCAATTCTGCAAATCTTCATGTAAAAGTATGCTGTCTCAGCGGAGTTTAAAGACTGCGAGCCATCCCAACATCTTAATTTAAACTGACACGGCATATAGGAAACCTTGTTTGCAAAGGAATCGGTAAGAACAAAACCATTCAGCGCCTTGCTGTTTTTTAAGGAAGGTAGATGCAGTCGGGCTTTCAACTCTGCATACATACCTTTGAAATCCTTCATGTCCTAAGTGTATTCCAGTTGGGATAGTCTGCAAATAGAACCCATAACTAGAAAGTATGGATGCATATTTAAAAAATAAAAACATTTTACTAGCTCGTCACATATTGTTGGCTCAATATTATCCAAATAAATGTTTTCTTTCACATCCCTTCACACCATTCCACCTTCCCCCCTTTTTTTGTTTTACAAAATGCTTGTCGAGTGTTTTCTTCACCAAGACAATTTCATATGATCACTGACAGTAATGTACCCTAAGAAAGAGGGAACTGACCTAGGAGGTATTGTCAATGAACACTGTTGACTTGGATCATCACCACCAAAGCCCTTGTGCTTTCTCTGTGCCAGACTTTGGGAAGCTCTGCTATACAGCCAGGCATCAAACCCACCAAAAGGAATACATAGAAAAAGGGCAAACACATCCGTGCATGCACAGACCCACCCAGAGACACCAACTCCCACTGTACCCCACAGACACGATGCTTGACAATGATGAAGTTCTACCTACCCCTCACATTCCACTTCAGACACAAGAAGGGAGAAGGGCCCGTCCCCATAGTAGTGACATAAAGTTAGCTGCAAATACCAAGAGTAAAAGTCCAGCCCTTAGGCATTTATTTCTGAGAGCCTTCATTTGGGAGATAGCCTATAACATGGCTCAGAGTTATTGCCCACAGCTGTTCCTTCATCCCCTCCCCAACTCAGCTGCCCTCATTTCCTTGATGTGCTGAGACACTAAAGGCCATTCTACCCTGCGAAAACAACAATGAGGAACTAACACTGGTATTCCAGATAGGATGCAGCAGGAGTGCTAGAATAATCACCCTATTGATTTAGGGTTGGGAGTCAATTCAGAGGTCACCTTATAGATGAGGAAACTGGGGTCAGAAAGGGCAAATGATTTGCCAAAGGTAACATAGATAGTCAGCATTCAAAGCCATTCTCTGACAACAAACCTAGCACTCTACTGCCTCTAGATTTGATGCCTATAATAATTCACAAGGAAGGGACAATTGTGTCCTTCTCAATGTCATTCCCCTGTGTCCTTTCCACTCTAAGAGTTTAAGTGAATTGGTCCTACCCAGAAGCAGATAAATTTTCCTAAAGCATAAATCTATTCATGTCACTCCTCCTCTCCAATACCTTCAATAACTCCACATTACCAGACTCCTTAGCCTGGTATTCAAGACTCTCCAGAGTCTGGACCCAACCTTTCTCCAAAACCTAATTCATGTGACATGTAAGTAAAAATAACTGCCCTCTGCCCTCAAGGAGTTTACAGTCTAGCAGGGGATGCTACATGCAAACAAATAATTACATTACAAAATAGAATATGATAAGGTTATTAGAAGAGTAAGAGTCATAGACAAAGTGCTATGAAGGGTGGGAAAGTGGAGATCACATATAGTCGGGGAAAGCAAAGACAGCATCATGGAAGAGGTGGTTATATTATAGGATTTGAAGGATGAGCATAAAAACACAGAAGCTTAGAGATGGATGGGCCCTTAGAAGTGATTCCATCCAATCTGTCACTGAACAAGAATCCCCTTTAAAGTATAACCAATAGAGATTTGTTTTTAAAGACACACATAGAATGGAGGAAGGAAAGAGAGAAGTACAGGGACTGAGTACATTTAACAAGAGCCAGTAAAGAAATATTTGCCTGGGGTCTTATTAATTTGATGAAAAGCTTCATAAGGGCAAGGAATGGTGTCTCATCTACCTAATTTATTCCTCCTAGGGCCTAGCATTGTGATCCTTATGCTGAATGTGCTTAATATATATTTATAAAATGAATGAATGAATGAATGATTTAAACAGCAACTTGGGAGGGGGTGGGGAATAGAGTACATATATCTGCCAATCCTAACACCATAGAGAGCAGTAGCAATAACAAAAGAAAAATATCAGTGGAGAGACCCAGTAATTCAAATGATTCAATGTACAAGTATGGGCAAAAAGAAAAGTCATGGTCTCAGATATCTATATGGAAATGCAGAGTATTAATAATAAAGCAAATTAAAAATCTTAAAGATATAAATTCAACTTCAAATCACTGAATTTTGATTAAATTTGACTCATAACTAAAATATGTCAGTAAAAGAGTATACTCTATTCCAAAGCAACAAATTAGATGAAAAGAGTGGTACGGTAGTATTGTATGTCAAGAAATTATGCTTGTGTGAAGACATAATGAACCAGAGCTTCAGGAAGTATAGGAGAGCATTTGGAAGAAGTAATGTTGCAGTTGAAGTATACTATAGACCAACTATCTAGAGGAAGGAACTGAATGAGTTTCAGAAAGAAATCATAATCTGGGTACAGAGACATTACATGGTAGCAATGGGGATCTTTGTATGTGAAGACATCTGTTGGAACTTTTTTCTCTCTCTTCTAAAAGCAAAAAAGTTGATAAATTTTCACTTTGCCTAAGTGGCAAGGTGATTTCAATAAGGTAGAAGAAGCAATGAGAGCAATTACTATTCTAGACCTAAATGTCAGCTTCTTGAGGGCAGAAACTGATTCTGTTTTTCCTTTGTATCCCTAGCACTAGCATAGTGCCTGGCACATAATATGTATTTAGTAAAAGATTCCTGCTCACTGAATTAAGTTGAGTTGAATAGATATTATTAATTAAATGATTGGTCACATTAGGAAGAAGTGACTGTTGACATACAAAGGATAGGAAACTAGGGAGGAAGTGTGCACATGTTATAAATTATGATAAAGAAATATACTAGCTCTGGGGAAGAGTAGCAAGTCCAGACTTCAGATAATGTATAGGTACTATTTCATGACCTAAAATTCCAAAGAGATTCAGATTATGCAACAGTAGAAACTGCGACATTTCATTGTAGTTTGCAAAAATTTGGCACACACTGAATGCCATGTGGGAAATCTTTATTGCATTGTTTGAACTTGGCCCTATGTGGATGGGAAACTAGACCTGTTTCTTAGAGTCCAGATTCATTTAATGCTTAACTTGGGCCCTAGGTTTATATTTATCAGAAACACAGTTTGATCTGAAGATTGATGCAAGGAATGCAAAGAGTTTTCACCCGCTACATATCTCAAGCAATCCATGTATCTTATCTAGAAAATGCCTCCATGCTGGTCAATCAGTTAATATTTCCTTGTTCCTTTTTTTTGAATTCTATATAATGTATAACTTACAGACACTTGCCCCTTCCCTCTGCTGGACAACTTAATAAACTTCTGCCCAAATTATTTCAGTTTACGAATCTTTTGTTTTCAACTAAAAAATTGGTGTCAGAAGGGGGATCTTTGATGGCTGACCCAATAGGTGGGATTTGACCTAGATAAGATCACTCGGCACAGTGAGAACCAGGTGAGTACCACTGGGGTTCAGGTTGAACGCAGCCTAGTCACCTCTAGCCCCAAACCAGGCCTTAGGATTGAGGCCTGGTGACCAGAAAGCTAAGGGGTGGGATACCATCTTGACCTAGGGAATTACTCAGAGAGGGTTAGAACTCGCCCATTCACTCTTATGGGCAAATGAGTAGTCCCCTTGGATTAATCAACCAAGAGGCAGATCCATCATCTGTTAATTTGGCTGGTCACAGATTTTTCTCTTTTTTCTCTCTCTCCTCTTTATCTTCCTGTACTGTTCTTACCCTCCTGGGACTATTAGAAAATAAACCAGTTATCTGGTCTATAACTATATCCTGATGGCAGTAAATGCAAGGGCTGTCAGCTGAACCACATGACCTTCCAGGATGGAATCTTTTATCAGTTTAGTTGCTTGAGCCACCCTGAAGAAGCAGTTACCTAACATCAGTACTATCCTCACTCACTTAGGACAACCCCAAATTAATTAAGAAAGCTCATTAGTGAAAACAAACTATTGTGCAGGGTTGAGCCATTCATGGCCTGAGTACTCATACCCCAGAGCAAGGAATCCCTCTTTCTCTCTCTCTCTCTCCACCATCTCTGTGAGCTTCTCAGGAAAATCTTTGTCTTCTGTCATGTCTAGTGTTATTTGTATATTCTGCTACCTTGGAAAATTTTTATAGAAAAAATGCAGCCAACCATAAAGATTGTTGTTAAAATAAAATTTTAAAAAAACCAGCAGTCAGACTTTAGAATGCAGGGGAAGGTTAATGAAATTGTATATTTGAAATAGTTCTCTTAGCTTTCTGTAATCTGATGCTAAACTATCCATCCCAATAAGCAGGAACCTACTCGCATTTTAGACTCTCATCAGGAGACAGGATTTTTGGAAGAAAAAAAAAACCAGTAAGACTTTCTCACTTTCATTTCAGCCCTAGCCAGGTTGGAGTTGCAGAGATAAATTCAGACAAGCAAAGAAAGGAAAACTATTTTTTTCCTGGTTTGTACAAATTTATGGCATCATAAACTGATTGAAGATTAACTTTGTAATTGAAATGCAGTATCTTTGCTCTAAATTTCCAAATTATGAAAACTTATATAAATATTTTATATAAATATATAAATATAAAATATAAAATATTTTAAGAAGAATGAGAGTGTGAGACTGCCAATATAAATCTTTGGAATGGGATTAACTAAAAGCATCAGTTTCTATAATTTGAGGTGTTAGAAGTAGGTCCTTGGGAAACTTGAGATTTTACGTGATACCATTTGTGATTGTAAATTCATATTTGATTTGATTGATTTTGTCCTAAAACTAAGTTATAATGTGGTCTCATTTTAAAGTGAGATGTGTTCTTCTATTAAGATAATTGTGATGTCTGACCCTTTAGAGGTACATCAGACCCTAATGGAAAATACACTTGATATTTGGCAGTAAGGTGATATGTTTAGAAAATGCATAAATAAAAACTAAAAGTAGAATTAACTCTATTTTGTTCTTTTGAATGTGATTAGTATAGAATGCCAAATTAATAGATGAATAAAGTGATTTAATTCATAAGATAATACAGACACGCATTTGACTGAGTTGATGTTATTTGACTTGCAAAATGTTTTGTGATATATTTTTAAAATCTGTAATATTATTTGTGGTTTTGTTAGGCATCTAATTTTTCTTATATTGTGATTTTGGAAAAAAATTATTGCATAAAAAATGCTGTTAATTTGAAATTTGACACCTAGAGGGTGATATAATTGTATCACTGGAAAATTCATTCCTCTTTTGATAGACTGTTGCCATGGTTTTTTAAAAAAACTGTCAATAATTTAATTGTGTATATTTTTTTAAATGAATAATAATATAATAACTTAGAATTTGGGGAAATATTGTAGACTTTGTAAATATCTGAGAAGTCCTTTGGAAACTTGCCAGATTTTCATTCCCCTGGATCTTCAGCTTTAGTGAGATCTATTTGTGAATAATATTGTGAAGTCATATACTCTATGTACACGAAAGCCCAAATTCTTGGAGATGTCTATAAAGGGCACCAAATCTTCCCTATGGGGTGGCAATGGAATATTTCAATCCATTCAGATACAAGATATGCCATTTGATTTTGAGGTCAGAAGAGAGAGGTTAACGAATATTAAAGCTGTCACAAACAGCCAAGGTAAGGATCATTCACCCAATAGGCATCACACTCCTTTCATAAAAACACAGTGGCTGCAAGAAAAGACAGCCTCTGTTTGTACCCTGTTCTGGGTAATAGTATACTAGAATCAGTGAAAACCCTCTCACTCCCTACAGGTAATTTACAAGATCAGAACTAAGAAAAATGTAATCTTAGTGCTTTTTGCCAAAATCTCAATACCTTTACATGGCCTTAGAATTTGAGATTCTTCCCCCACAATATTTTCTAACTCAAAAAAATTCCTTTTTCTAGACTAGTTAACCTGGAGTTTCCTTTTCAGTCCTACGTATTTCATTCTATGCATTTAAAAATGTATTCTGAGAAGGGATCTATAGACTTTACCAGACTTCCAAGGGAATCTATGACACACAGAATGTTAAGTACTCCTACTCCAGACTGAAGGTAGAGCTAATCTAACACCCTTTTGCCTTCTGTCAGGTAATAATGACAAATATAACAACAACTAGAACTTACAAAGCAGAGTGTTTTACATCTCATTAGATCTTAGTAACAACTCCAAGAGGAAGGTGCTATTAGTATCTCCATTTCACAGTTGAGGAGACTGAGGCAAATAGATGTTAAATGACTTGCCCAAGGTCACACAGCTAATAAGTAGATGAGGCTGGATTTAAACTCAGGTCTTCCTGACTCTGAGGCCTTGCTTCTATCTACCATGCCATTTTGCTGTCTAATGAAAGCAATGAAAAGTCTTTATCATTAAGGAAAGAATAAACTTTCCTCCTATTTCATAGGAAGATAGGATGATAGAGCTAGAAGGACCATTGAGGTCATTAGGTCCAATTTCCTCATTTTACAGATTAGGAAACTGAGACCTAGAAAAGTTAAATGACTTGTCTAGAGTCATATTAGTAAGTATCTGAGGCAGGATATGAATCTAGTTCCTGACACCCAGTCCAACACAATCTTCCCTATACTGTGGTGCTCTGTTCAATGTCACCTAACAATATTTATTGGAATCCTCATCATTTCTGGTAAGTCTTACTTAATAGGTTCCCTATTTGGTCAAATCAGTTTCCCAGAAAACACACACACACACACACACACACACACACACACACACACACACACACCGTGGCTCTCTTATCTATGCATGCATTTGTCAGTGCAAACACACATATATATACTCACCTTTTCATTTTCATGCTTATCATCATAAAAAAAGTTCCAGAAAAACAACTGCTTTCTGGACATTAGGTTCATCATTCAGTCTTTTTAGTGGTATTTCTCCATAAGCTGAACATGTAAAGCTGTATCACTGGAGAAGTCCATGGTATCCTCAATGAAGCACCGAAAACTCATCTCTGTATCTCAGACTTCCTTCCCAGAGCTTGCTGCTGAGGATGTGAAGGCATCCCCATACCTAAATGCCACATTGATTTATGTAATCTCTAGCCCCAAAGAATCTGTTTTGATTTGGCCATGCCTCACGTGACCAACAGTATCCAAAGTGGCTCCAGTCATGCTCCTCTTGAGACATCTCTATGCCAGCCATCTTCTCACACATACAGCCTCCATTTCCTCCCATCCCTAACCCATCCCTTCATTTCTAGGACCATAACAAAATCACTTTAAGGAAGGACCCAGACCAGCCAAGCTCTTGCCTTCATTTGTCTCCCAATTTTACTCCTCCCTCTCCAAATTCCTTTCTTCACCAATTCCCACTAGACTTCTTACCTTAGGAGATAACTTTTCCCCTGTAGCCTTCTCATTCTGCAAGATCCTTCCGCCTTGCCATCTCTTCCTCTGATTGGTGAGTTCTTCCCAGGACCTTCATGTTAAGCAAGTTTTCAGGCTAGCCATTTTCACTACTTTACTCCTCTTCAAGTTCCATTGCTAACTCTCTGGACTTCTTTCTCCATCATACGAGTCTCCTTCCCTTTCCCCCTTTTCAGCTTCCTTTTGTATGTTATCGTCCTCCATTAGAATGTAAGCTTCCTGAGGATAAGAACTGTCTTTCTTTCTTCTTGTATTTGTATTCCTAATACTTAGTACGATTGCCTGGTTGTAGTAAGTGCTCACCATCCCTGTAACTCTCCAAACCCAAATGCCCCCTCCCTGGTCACCACTTCTGTATTATCATCTCCACCTCTCTCTCTCTATTAGAGTGTAAGCTCCATTACATGTATACTTACTTGTACATGTTTTTGCATTTGTTTCCCTCAAATTGAGATTAATGCTTTTCGCACTATCAATACTTAGTAATTTTTTTCATTTACTCGAACATCATACCCCTTTCTTCAAACTATGTATAGGGAGAGGCAGGGATATTCAAAAAGCAAGGCTTGTAATAGAAAATCTTAAAATTGTGGGTTATTTTAGGGGTCACTTTGTCCAACCCCCTTCCTAACCAAAGACAAAATTCCTTTTATAATGCTTTTGACAGCTGAATAACTGGCTTCTGTCAATTTCAATTAATGGAGTTCTTTACAAGGGAACTCATATCAAAGCAGAAAAAAAAAACTTGAATTAGCAGTCAGATCTGCATTCTGTATTAATAGAATAGTATTCTTATCAAGGGAAATAATTCTCCCATTGGGTTCTGCACTGGTCAGACCATAGCTAGATTCTTCTGTTCAACCCTGTTCATCACATTATAGAAGAGATATTGAGAGAATCCAATTCAATCTGCCTTTGAGGCAGCAGGGTGTCATGGGTAGGGTACTTATTGAACTGTGAGTCAGAAAGATTTGGGTTCAAATACTAGGTAAGTCAGCGTCCATGTCTCATTTTCCTCATCTGTAAAATGACTGGGGCTTCCTCAAGAGCCCCTGAGTTCTTTTCCAGATCTGCATCTCTGATCCTAAGGGGTGGGGTAAGAAGAGAATCAGCATTTATTAAGCACCTATTATGTGTCAGATACTATGCTAAGCACTGTACAACTATCATCTCATTAAGATAATGATTTCAGACTAGAACCCTGGCACTTAGGGACTTCCATGATGTGACTGCACCCAAACCTTTCCAACATTACTTCATGCTACTCACTTGCCTACTTTGCAGTCCCTACCAAGTAAATTACTCGCCATTTCCTAAGCACATTAGTCCATTTCCCACCCAGGTACACCAAGTTGTTCCTCTTGCCTACAACTTACTCTCTGTTCATCTCTATACCCCGAATCCTTATTTTGCTTCAGGGCTCCACTAAGCCATCACCTGCTCCACGTAGCCTCTCTCCTTCCTCAGTTGCCCCTGTACTGCACCCATTTGCATGCAAGTGCCTCCCCAATAAAATATAAGCTCCTTGAAGGAAAGTTCTATTTTGTTTTGTCTTTTGTTTTGCGCCTTGCACATGGTGGTTAAGAAGTATTTGTTCAATTCATTTGAACACGCCATGAAAATTAACCTCAAACAGCTTGGTAATGATAAGCCAGACTGAGTTTTTCAATGTTTCCTCAATTGTGAAGAAAGACAAGTGTTGACTGTGTTAAACTGTTGCTTATATAACTCGCATTTTTGTAATTAAGAAAGATCCACTTGGCAAAGCAGCTCTGGCTCCCAGTCTCCAAAGCTCTCTTTCAGCATGATCTATTTCCCGTGTAGTGCTCAGTAATTCCCATTAGACTCCCTCTTGTCACAAACAAAACTGGGCTTTTTACCATTTTTCCAACTAATTGAGGACAAAAATCACCTTCAAATAGCCTGAGCAGGCCATCACTGAGTATACCTTATTCAAAGTTCAAATCAAACCTCAGATGATGTAAAATTATCTATTATCACTCATGGTGGGGGGGAGGGCAGAATCACAGATATATGTGAAAGACAGCTCAGTACAGTGGAAAGCACACTGATTCAGTAATCAGGAGACCTGGATTCAGAACCTGATCTGACTTATCTCTCTTAGTCTCCAATTCCTTATTTGTAAATGAGGGAGCTAGGTTGGATGGCTTTGGAGTCTTTTCCAGCTCTAGACCTATGATCCTTTGATGCTTTATAAATATGATCACATTCACACAAAATCCCCACCAACAGAGAAGGTTATCCCAAGGAAGGTAAATTTCTATATTTCAAACACTTTTTCTGCTTTAGAATCCTCCTGCCTTTCATCTCTGATGAAAGACTCCTCATGGTCTAAAACTTAGCTATTCAACTCTGACTCTTCCCTCTCCCTCAAATCCAATCATTTCTCTGGTTTTAGCAGCTGTACATGTGCAATATCTCCAGCATCCATTCCCTCCTCCTTATTCTCACTCCTTTCACCCTAGTACAGGAGCTCATTGCCAACACCCCAGATTTAAAGATTTTCCTACTTCCCATTTTCTCTCTCTCCACTCCTAAATTCATCTTTCTCACCATTGCCAGACTGATCTTTTTTATACAAACATCTGCTCATGTCACTATTCTGCTTCAGTGTCTCCCTATTGTGTACCAAATACAATTCCATGATTTTTGAGATCCTCCATAGACTTCCATCTTTCAAATCCCTTCCTATAACGCATCCTATGCTTGAGCCAACATGGATTATTCACTGTACCCAAAAAAATAATATATACTTTCTCACCTCAAGTCTTTGCTTACACTATTCTCTGTCTCTTTTCTCTTATCACTTGTTGAATTCCTATCCATCCTTTGAAGCTCAGTTAAAATACCACTTCATGCAGGAAGCTTTCTCTGTTCTTCCCCCATGATAATGACCCTTCCCCCACCTTGCGTATCACATGGCATTTTATTTCACATCTTTCTGATGTACTTATCATCTACCTTCTTTATTATGATTAACACAAAAAAATATGATCACAATAGCTCACATTTATATAATATATGATTTGTAAATTACAACCACTTATAAGGATTCAAGTGCAAGGATTATTATAATGCCTATTTTACAGATGAGGAAACTGAGGCTCAGAGAGGTTGCCAAAGGTCACATAGCTAACAAGGGAGAGATTCAACTCAAAATCAGCTCGTCTGACCACAAATACAGTTGGGGGGGTTTTCCACATTGTCCATCCCACCCTACCCCATCCTGGTCAAACATCTTCAATGGTGGTTCATTGCCTACCAAATAAAACCCAAACTTCATATCCTAATATTCTAGTTTCTCAACAATCACAATCCAATCTAGTTTTATAATCTTACCTTGAATTGTTTTCCTTCACTTACTTTATCCTCCAGATAAACTGAAATATTCACTGCTCTCCAATCTATGCTGCCATTTTCTGCATGCATAGCTTGATGGTCACCATTCTCTGTAACAGTGCTATTCAACACAAATGGAAAAGAGGTCTTTAAACCATACATAAGGATCTCTGCTGTCCATATATTGGCTTACAAAATCACATATTCATATTATTATGTTTGATTGTATTTTTATTTATTTTGTTAAGTATTTCCCAGTTCCATGTTAATCCGGTTCTGGCCACGGGTGAGCTACAAGGAGGCCAGTGAGTGGTCTTTGTCACCGCTACTGATTGTGCACTTAACGCAGCCTGAGATGCAACAAAGTATGGATCGATTCACTCCTGCTTGAGCTAATTTTGACCTGATGATGAGCCCCAAGAAAACAGAGGTTCTCCACCAGCCAACCCCATGTCATCCATACATGGGAGTGTTGATTGCAGCAAATGAAGAATTCTGCATGGTGTAGATAAGGTTACCCTGGCAGTATACTTTCCAGGGATCCTCTCAACAATCCTATGAGGTGGGTGCTATTATTATCCTCATTTACAGATGAGGAAACTGAGGCTGACAGAATTTAAGGGATTTATCCAGGTTCATACAGTATCTGAGGTAAGATTGGAGCCCAGATTATTATAGCTTCTACTCCATGTTCTTTCTACTATAGAGCATTGTTTATTGAAAATGACCCACAAACCTCTCTTTCCTGAGCACCTCTCCTTTCTTCACACTAACATGATCAAGAATCAGTGTATATGGTAACGCAGAGCTCTAATCTTTAAGTAAAAAATTTGATAGAGGATTCCAATGGCACAAGTAGCACCATCCCTATACTCAAAGAATATACCATTGGCAATAGAGGATCACTGGAATGCTCACTTTGCTCTTCCTTTCATATTCTAAGTCCTGGGGCAGGTAGGTGGCATAGTGTATAGAACCATGGCCCTGGAGTCAGGAGGACCTGAGTTCAAATCTGTCCTCAGACACACAACACTTAGTAGCTGTGTGGCCCTAGGCAAGTCATTTAACCCGATTGCCTCACCAAAAAAAAAAATTCTAAGTCCCCAGGGAAGACCCAGTAGCAGTCTTGGTGCACCTGACACATCAAAGGCAAAGAGGGACAGACCAGAAACAAAAAAAGAGGAAGACTGGCTTCTGGTAGTGGAAACCCCCATACCATGTGGCTCCCTCTTTACTGAACAAAAGAGTAGCCTCTAACACAAAAGCCTCTGGAGCCTTTTCAAGGCTCATAAGAAACTCATCTGATGCCATAAACCTATTTCAAATAAGGTTGCTGTTCAGCCATCAGACGGTAACAACTTTGAAACACAGCTGACTTGGGCTAGATCTGAACCAGCCACCTAGATGTGAAAAGCTCATTTCCTTCTTTGCAACATAAAAAGCCATTTGGAATGGTTCTCCATGATATCACTTACAGAACTAACAGCTGCAACACCTGTACCAGGTCTGACAGCACAGAAACTTTGCTATATATGAAAGCAATGTATTATGTATTTTTTTCTTTTAACTGAATCAAGATCTGTATGTTTTAACAACATTGTGATTTTCTGAAAATTGATGAATCTTCTTGAAGGTTGCAATAAAAGCCAAAACTGCTTTAAATCTAGCATTGCCCCAAGAAGCGGCTTAGCCTGTTTTCTAAAGATTTAACTATTATTTCATGTACTGCTCTCTTTAAAGCAATCATAAAAGAAGAACAAAACCCTGAATTACATGTTCTAAACAGGAGAGAAAATCTATAGAACTTTGAGCCTAAGTTGGTGAATAGAATCGGTATAAAGAGCATTCATTGAGTCAGTCAGTCTGTCTGTGATTCAATAAATATTTACTAACTCATACTAAGTGAGAAGTAGTGAAGTGCAGAGGCTAGAGGTTGACATCATAGGAAGCTCTGGGCTGAAGTCTTGCCTCACATGCATATTAGCTCTGGGACCCAGGGCAAGTCATTCTACCTCTTAGTACCCCCAGGCAAGTTTCTAAGAGTATAACTTGCAGAACAGTTATCCATCTGCATTGAGGAAAGGGGTTTTCTCACGCAGAGCTGCCTATAGGTCCAGACCAAAAAATACATGCATATGGACATATACACACACATACATACACACATATAGACACACATGTATGTGTATTTCATATATGTGCACATTTCATATGATAGATAAATAGATGGATGGATGGATGGATGGATGGATGGATGGATGGATGGATGGATGGGTGGATGGATGGATAAACAGACAGACAGACAGACAGATAGGTAGGTAGGTAGGTAGATAGGTAGGTAGGTAGGTAGATAGACAGGTAGATAGATGAATGGAGGAACAGAAGGAGAAGATACAATGTCAAAATAGAAAATCATCTCACTCCTCAAGGAGTTCACATTATGATGGTGGGGCAGGGGTAGTGGAGGATACGACATTTACACACAACAAAGTGCAACTGAATTGGAGGAAGGAGCACACTAACAACTAGAGGGATCAGGAAAATAAAGATAAATTTTTCTGGGGTACAGAGTTAGCTCAATGGCTAAAGTATAGTCCTAGAAGAACCAGTCTCCAAAAGAATGTTTCCATTTTGCTTTGTTAGTGGTGAGATTTCCAAAAGGTATAAAATTGGAAATATTTTCCTTTCTTTTCCAGACTTCTCTTTCTCTGCAATTAATTGCAAATAAGATCAATAAGAAAATGATACAGAATTAACATTCATCATTCCATCTCCTCTCACTGACTACAAAAGGAAATACCCTTGTAACTGTTTTAGGATCACTAACACATTTCACTCAGGACCTCAAAGCTCTCAGATTGTAATGATTTTCAAATAGAAAAGGTCTGGCTGAGTTCAAAGTTTGTGGTATATGGGAAGATCATGGAACCACAGATTTAGGACTAGAAAAGACTTCAGATGTCATGTAGTCCAACTATCTCATTTTAGAGATGAGGAAACTGAGTCCCAAAGAGGTTAAAGGATTTGCCCAAAGACACTAACAGAGTAAATTGCAGGAGGCAGAGCCAAAATGCTGGAGTAGCAGGAAGCAAGCTCCCCTTGATACACTCCTCTAAACAAATCTAGACAATGTACCACACTGAATCCAAAAGGAGAAATCCAGAAAAGGACAAAGTGAGTCATTTGATTTAGTAGTTAAATGCTGCCTAAAAGACTCTTCTCCCTGAGCCATAGAATGAAATCATTTGAGATTCCTTAAAAGATGGAACAACAAAACAATAGTCCAGTCCTTACCATCAGGCAAGATGTCAAACAGGGAGATGCCTACATGAAAAATGAGTTCTCCACTATGATAAAGTAGGTCCTTAAGGGCAAGTGCAATTTTCTCTTTTTCTTTAGTACTTAACATTCTGGTTGGCAAACAGTAGGTGCTTAATAAATGGTTGCTAATTATTGATTCAGCACACAGTCTAAGTTGCAGGAGATTTCCGGTGGGTGGTGAGGTCCTCTATGTGCTCCTATGTGAAAATAACAGAGTTTTGGCTTCCCAAGGTTGTTGTGAGAATCCAATGACATGGCATGTACAAAGTGCTTTGAAACCCTTAGAGTACTATACAAATGCTAGTTATTGTTTTTGATCACATATGGTCATTGGTCCTGGAAAACCAAGAGGGTTCATCCATCAGTGTGTCTGTCTGGGATAAATGATCCAGAAGAACAGCAAGTTGAGCCCAGAGATGAACAGGAACAGGAGAATGGGCTGGATTGTCTTTGGGAAATTGAAAGGCATTTTGACCCCTGGTTTCTCATTGAAATAAAGACCTGTCTCTATAATACCAACATTCTACCAGGGTTGCTACATGGCAGCAAGACATGAAATGAAGCATTCCCTGAAGAATTAAAAATGAAGATGACAGAGGGCAAAGGAGAACTGTATGATGTGCATGTGCGTATGTGTGTGAACATGTAGACAATGAAGAACTTCAAAGGAGATTAATAAGGAGGGTCGTCAATGGAACAGAAGATGGCCTGACCAAGTGTCAAAGTGCTCTGATGGCCCCTCTCAATGTCAGGAGAAAGTAAGGAGAACTGCCAGCATGTTGGATGGACCCACCTGGGATAAACACATGGGAGATCACATAGATGTCTTGCAGCCGTGGATGGGGGAAACTCCCATACCACTGAGATCACAGATCCATTTGAGCATACTCATAGTTGGCTCCATCACAATCACCTCTTCAATAAATAATTATTAAGCAACTACTATGTGAAAAGCAATGGGCAGCAAGAGGAAAGAAACCCATATCTAGATTCAAGGAGACCTGGGTTCAAATCCTACCTCTGACATATACTGATTGTGGGGCAATTCATGACTTCTCAGTGTCCCAGGCAACTAAAATTGTAAGTTGCAAATGAGCCTATGTGTACAGGCTATGCTATATTCAAAAAAAGGGGGAGGGAGGAGAAGGAATTTGGATCTTTTTAAAGTTTAGTCATTTTTTAAAGCAAGTTTAGTAAGTTCCTGTTTTTTAGTTTATTTGATAAATAAAAATAATGTACTTCGTGACAGAGTTCATTAAATATTTCCCTAAGATATAACTATCTATAATCTATATCTATATCTATCTGTATATCTATCTATATATCTATATCTATCTATATATCTATCTATATATCTGTATTTATCTATATACCTATATCTATCTATATACCTATATCTATATATCCCTGAGTATACAATCTAATGAAATATGCTATGCACACCTATGTAGGTGAGTTGCCTCTCTAAATCTCTGGAGGGAGCTTCTGCCCCAGAAGCTCCCCATACTGATAAAATCTCAGGTCCTGACTGGAAAAAAAAAAAGTATGAGGTACCAAAATGGGTGCTGAGGATGAAAATGTGCATGTCCTTAGGGACTTACATTCTGCTGGTATTTAGCCATGAATCTGTTCAAAACATTATGCCAATCTATTTCATTTTCTCCCCAGCACAGCCTAATTTAATAAACCATCCTCAATCATGAGAAAAATGTTTTAGAAACATTGTATCAAAAACTTCCAAGGACTTATAATGTGTGTAGTTGGAGGAGGAAGAGGAGGAGCAGGGTCAGTGGCAGAAAGAGGAGCAGTAGAAGCAGCATTTATTTAAAGTTTAGGAAGCACCTTCATCTCATTGATCCTTACAAGAATCCTATGAAGTAAGTGCTATTGTTATCCCCATTTTAGAAATTAGAATGCTGAGGAAGATAGGCTAAATGACTTGCCCTGGGTCACACTGCTTTGAATTTGGATTTGAACTCAGAATTTCCTAACTCCAAGTCGGATGCTTTATCCACTTTTAATTTCTTCAGCAGCTAAATGACTGGATAGTTCTAAAAGGGAAGAGAGATCCTGTCTCACCTGACATTTTTCAGCATTTTACCTTCCCCACTACTGCCTCCATCAAAATCACCGGAGACTTCAGACTCATTATGTTTAACTTTAACAACACTTTGAGGTACCCAATACACAGCAGTCAATGACTATAGGAATCAAGTGTTTGATAAACCCAAAGATCCAAGCTTTTGAGGTTAAAAACTCACCATCTGACAAAAATTGCTGGAAAAATGGGAAAGCAGTTTGGCAGAAACTAGTCATAGATCAATATCTGACTTACATCATATATCTTAATAAGGTTAAAATGGATAAATGATTTAGACATAAAGAGTGATATTACAAGTAAATTGGGAGGGGGGGCAGCTAGTTGGTGCAGTGGATAGAGCTCCAGTCTTGGAATCAGGAGGACCTGAGTTCAAATTCAGCCTCAGACACTTGGCACTTACTAGCTGTATGACCCTGGACAAGTAACCTAACCCCATTTGCCTCACCAAAAAAAGCAAAAAAAAAAATCTAAAAAATCTATAAGTAAATTAGGGGAGCATGGGAAAATATATCTGTCAGATCTATAGATAAGAGTTTATGACCAAATGAAAACTGGAGAGTATCACAAGAAGTAAATGGATACTTTTGAGAACATGAGATTAAAAAGCTTTTCACAAACAAAACTAATGCAGCCAAAATTAGGAGGAAATCAAGAAAACGGGAGAAATTTTACAGCAAGTTTCTCTTCCAAAGGCCTCACTTTTCAGATATATGGGGAACTGAGTCAAATTTAAAAAAGATAAGAGGCAATCCCTAACTGATAAATGGTCAAAGGACATAGCCAAGCAATTTTCAGAAGAAATCAAAGCTATCAATAGTCACATTTTTAACATGCTCTAAAGCATTACTGATTAGAAAAATGCCAATTAAAACCCCTCACACCCATCAGACTGGCTAACATGACAGAAAAGGAAAATGACAAATGATGGAGGGAATGTGGAAAAAGTATGGACCGTAATACACTGTCGGTGGAGTTGTGAGCTGGTCCAACCATTATGGAAAACAATTGGAAGCTATGGCCAAGGAAAGGATTATCAAACTGTGGATACCCTTTGACCCAGCAATGCCACTACTAGGCTGTATCCCAAAGAGATCAAAGAAAAGGGGAAAGGACCTATATGCACAAAAATCAGTCATAGCAGTTCTTTTTGTGGTGGCGAAGAATTGGAAATGGAGGGAGATGCCCGACAATGGTGGAATGGCTGAACAAGTTGTGGCATATGATTGTGATGGAATATGATTGTGCTATAAGAAATGATGAGCAGGATGGTTTCAGGAAGAACCTGGGAAGACTTGTATGAATTCATGCAAAGTGAACTGAGCAGAACCAGGAGAATATTGTACACAGTAACAGCAACATTGTATGGATGATCAACTGTGAAAGAGTTAGCTAACTCTGATTATGACAGTGATCCAAGACAATTCCAAAGGACCCATGACAAAAATGCTATCCGCTTCTGGAGAGAGAACTGATAAACCCTGAGCGCCAACTGAATCATACTTTTTTGTTGTTGTTCAGTTGTTTCTATTCATGTCCCCTTTTGTGGTTTTCTTGACAAAGACACTGCAGTGGTCTACCTTTTCCTTCTCCAGCTCATTTTACAGATGAGGAGCTGAGGCAAACAGGGTTAAATGACTTTGCCCAGGGTCACACAGCTAGCAAGTGTCTAAGGACAGATCTGAACTCAGGAAAATGAGTCTTCCTGACCTTAGGCTTTGTATTCTATTTACCGTGCCACCTAGCTGTCACTTTTTTTTTTGCTTCCTTTATTTTTCTTGGATACTTTGTGCTTTCTTTTGCAACATGGCTAACATAGAAATATGTTTTACATGAATTCACGTGTATAATTAATATCAAATTACCTTCTCAAGAAGTAAAGAAAGGTGGGAGAGAATTTAGAATTCAAAATTTTTAGAAATGAATGTTAAAAAATTTATATGTAATTAGGAATTATTTAACAAAATAAATAAAAACGTATTGACAAAATTTTTTAAAGAACACTATCAAAACTCTACAATCCCAATGAGGAAGTAATGTCCTAATAAGGTGACATTTCCAATTATAAATTAAGAAAGTACACAAGATAATCAATGAAATCCATTTTAGTTTCTTCTTTCTGCCAGAAGCTCTTGAGTTCCAGGAGTTGAAAGAATTTTGACCCCCTTTCCCCAATCAGTCCCTGGGTAAATACCCCACCCAACACATGTAGCTTTAAAAGAGAGAGAGAGAGAGTTGAGTAAATCCAACTGCATGAAAGAGGGACTCTCATTTAGAGGCTACAGGGACAAGCTTGGCCTAACATGTTATTCATGTTCAGATGTGTCCCTGGCTTGGCACATCCCATTTATCTCCAGGAGAACTGGCCTCTTGCCCATTCCCCAACTATTGTTTCCTATTCATATGGTGCACTGCTCAGGGAAAATCTTCCAAGAGGCTTTTGTTCAGCATTGCTAGTTTTGTTCAGTTTCAAGGTTGTTTTTCTTGCCTTTCCTCCTCTAGGAAACCTTAAAAATCAGAATTAAGGTCAAAAAAAAAATGCTTAAGCTGCTTCCTATACAGACCAGGGCTAGGCAGCTTCCAAGCAGGCCAGAGGTACCTCAGAGGTCTCGTGACTTAGAGCCAGTGACCCTCATGCCAACTATTAGTTCGTGACCACCATCCACTCACGATTGTCACCTTTCAAACCTTTAAGTGAAGTCAACAAACATTTGTCGAGGATTTACTTTGTGCCAGGAACTTGTACTGAACTAAGGATACAAACAGAAGCAAAAAGAAAGGTTGTCTCTGCCCTTAAGGAACTTACATTCAAATAGAGAAATACAAGACCTAGGGCAGTTAAGAGGTGGAGACAGTAGAGGATGGATATGGCTGGTCTAGGCCACCAGCACAAAATGGAGCTTCTGGGGAGAACTACTCAATCAATAAATATTTATTAAATGCATGCTATGTGCTAAGTGCTAGAGAAACAAAAGGGTAAAAGTCTTTGCCCTCAAGGAGCTTAAAAGGGGAGATAGCATGCAAATAAATATATGCAAAACGAGCTACAAACAAGATAAATAGGAAATAATTAACAGAAGGAAGGCACCCAACTTAAGAAGGGTTGGAGATGATTTCCTATAGAAAAGGTGGAATTTTAATTGGGATTTAAAAGGTCAGTAGCTAGAGCACAGGAGGGAGAAAGTTCCAGGCATAGAGGGCAGACAGAGAAAATGCCTGGAACCTAGAGAACTCACCAGTGAGAAAAGAGAGTACAAGGGCAGAAGGTGAAGGCAAGTTCTTATTTTTAAAAGAGAGAATAGTGTCGGAAAACCAATCACTGCAATGGCAATGATACTTTCCTTCAAAAACAGAAATAACTGGGTCCACTTGAATAATAACACTCATGCTTTGACCCCAAAGTTTAATGCTAAGTAGCCACCTCAGGCCAATAAAACGTCATGGTAACACATGCCTCTTTAACTCAGAATTGGTGCAAGGAGCTGAAGGTTGGGGATTGCTTGGGTTGTTTCTTTTTGATTGATGTGTTTTGTTTGGACAAAGCAGATATGACCCAAGGAGCCCAGGAGAAAGTCCAGACCAGTAGAAAGCACTCTCTCCCTAGTTCTCCCACTTTGCTTCCTACATTCTAAGATCACCTCCCATCCTCTCTCTCTCTCTCTCTCTCTCTCTCTCTCTCTCTCTCTCTCTCTGTATATATATATATATATATATATATTAATATATATATATGCACACACACATACATATTTCAACACAGGACTTTATAGCTGACTCCAGTTAACTATATTAATAAGACCCTGAAAGCAAGATTATCCTCAATAAGCAAAAGGAAATTTAACTTTATACAGATAACAATGGAAACAATGACAACAAAATAGTTTAAATATATATAATTAAATGTATATATATAGATATATACATATATTTTATATATATATATATGTTTCTTGGTACATATATAATCATAATTGTTGCATGTTGTCTTCCCCATTAGAATGTGAGTTGCTTGAAAGCACAGACTATGTGTTTGCCTTTCTTTCTAACCTCAGCATTTAGCACAGTGCCTGGCACACAGTATGGGCAGCTAAGTGGCTCAGTGGATAGAGTTACAGGGCCTGAAGTCAGAAAGACTCATCTTCCCAAGTTCAAATCTGGCTTCAGACACTTACTAGCTGTGTGACCCTGGGCAAGTCACTTAATCCTGTTTGCCTCAATGTCTTCATCTGTAAAAATGAGCAGAGAAGGAAATGACAAAGTCAATCCAGTGTCTCTGCCAAGAAAACCCCAAACTGGGTCATGAGAAATTGGACACAACTGAAATGACTGAACTGGCTCACAGTAGGTGTTTAGTTGGTGTTTGTTGTTGACAGTGACGATGAGCTTACACTATCTCTCCTACGGAAGTGTTACCTTATACTCAGCAAAAATTTGTGATGCGACATAATTGCCTTTGCCTTTGACTTCTATGTACGGTGTCTAAAAATTGTGAGCAGGTCTCACGTAACTTAGTGCTTTTCTCTGGAAGAGTCTTAGATTTCACAAATGGGAAGTACCCTTTGCCCTGCTGGCTCTCCTCTAATTGGCTGGTTTCTTCTAGAACTTTCATTTTGTGGAGCCCACACCTGGGCCATCTGGGTCCTCATTCCTCTTCGGCTGTGCTCGTCACCCTCCTCCAGACTTTGTTTGCGATGCCGCTAAGCGGAGTGCCTCCATTCCCACCCTTAGCTGCCTCTTCCCCCTTCCTTTTATGCGTTAAGAACATACACTCCTTGACAGCAGGGATGGCCTCCCACTTGTACGCAGATTTCCTCCCTTAGCGATGCCTGGTACACTTACTGTTGTTGTCGTCGTTGTTGGTGCTGTTGGGTCATGTCCAGCTCTTCTGTGACCCCATCTGGGGTTTTCTTGGTAGAGATACTGTCATGGTTTGCCATTTCCTTCTCCAGCTCATTTTACAGATGAGAAAATTGAGGCAAACAGCAAGTGACTTGCCCAGGATCATACAGCTAGTATGATCTGAGGACAGATTTGAACTCGAGAAGATGAGTTTTCCTGATTCCAAACCCAATGCTTTTATCCACTTAGCCACCTAGCTGCCCGTAGCACATAGTAAGCACTTACTAAATGCTTATTGGTTTGACTTCTATATGAGTTAACTGACCTTCTCTCTGCCATGTCTAATAAAAACAACGTTTTAACTAACTTGGACCCTATATTATATATAGCAAAATGGGGAATTTTTCCCCCATAGAGAAATACTAGCACCTTCACTTCAAGCCTTAATCATATTTTGCTTCAGAACTTGCCACAGAAATTTCTTTTACCCTGTAGGGTCAGCAACGTATTTTTTAATACTGGGTTTCTTATGTCTTCCAAGCTAAAAATGCAACAGCTACCTATCCTTCTGACTGCACTACTAATTAGCAGGTAAGTTTTGACCTGCTCCTCTTCCAGCCTTATTCCCAGAGGCTCCCAACAGTAGTGTTAAACTTAGGGTGAACACCCAACTGGCCTTAGTCAGATAGCAGCTCAAGCTAGTGTCGCTATCCTCAGCCTCCCCAGCAGATCAACAATTCCTAAGAGTACAATGCTACAATCTTCCCTTTCCTATCTTTCTAAATGCACTACTAAAATACAGAAAATATTTGCAGTTAGTTTGCCAAGGGTACAATTTTCATTTTATTTATTTATTTATTTAATTGTTTGTTTATTTATTTATTTATTTCACTGAAGATGGGGAAAAAAGAGTTATATTTCTCAAAGTCAGATTTATCGATTGGATTTTAAGTGCATTATCAAGCTAAGAGATGTATTCACCCACCAGTTGCTCCATATTAGCTGACTCCGCAGGTTATTTGAGACAGTCAAGATTGTATTTTCACCTTAGAAGGTTCGGTTTCAAAGTCAAGATATTTCTTCCGGGCTATAATACTGCAACTCCCAGTCAACTAAGTGTTCAGTGTGATTGTATCAACTTGATATAGAACGAGTTTGTTTCGTCTTGACTAAATTCTCTTTTCTGGGATCTGTGATCTTGGCTTCAGACCTTTGAGTTTAACTGTTCCCAGTTTAGGATGCTGCCAAATTCATTCTGGGTATATGGATTTCTGCAATTAAATGTAACTTGTTTTGTACACATCAATTTTGCCTTTTAAGGCCAAAATATTTTTTTGGCAACCTTGAAAACAATTTCAAAGACAGTGTCATGGGACTGAGGATTCTCTTTGTCTTGATTTGTTGCTGACCTAATGAGCTGCTAGTGACTATAAGTAGGCTCATTCCCAAAGTTCTAAAATTGCACAGAACGCCATCTTATCAGCTGGTCCCCACCAAGGTTGCCCTTCATCTCAGAGCTGGCTGGACAGTCAATACGTGACCGAGATGTGTGTCGTTTCATCTTGTTCTTTTTTAAATGATTTGGTACCTCGACAAATATGTTTCTTGTATTTGGCAACTGACCACTCCCAACTGAGAAACAGGGAAAGTAAAACTAATTCAAAATGTGGGTTTGTTCCATTGTGATAAAGACTGGTGGCATAATAAGTAGGCTTTTTTTTAAGTACTAAGTATAAACATATGGAATATGTAAAACTTTATCATGTCCTTACTCTGGCCAAGGAAAGAAGGCACACTTTAAAAAGTAAGAAATTAGGACACCTCATCTGTTCTCAGCTGGTGGCCAAAACTCCCTAATTAATGAGTGGTCTGGATGGCTCTGGATAAAACGTACATTTCCCCTACCAGTCATTTTCTTAAATAGAACCTTGATTATTCCTAACTAACAGCTCTTAGAAGCTACTTGATCTGTGAAACAATTAGGATATAGAAAGCAAAGATGATTAGAATGAGAGATCCAGGAAAGTCACGTAAATTGGAACAGACCCTGAAGGGGAAGCAACATCCTTTTGTCATTTTAATACACAGGAATTCCAATCTGAAAAAAAAAAAGTTTAGAAGAATTACTCTGCACATGTGTTCCTACAAATTAGAAAGTGGAGTTAAGGAACTAATGGCTAGCCATAATTCTCCAGCCTATTTTATCTTTTCTTAATTCTTTGTGGATTTACAAGCAACTAGAAAGAAAATCATGCAATACACTTAATAAGATAGTCTTCTTTTATTCGTCCTTTTCTTGATCAAGTCAAATCAACAAATATTTATGAAGCCACTGCTATATTTCAGGAACTGAGCCAAGAACTGGGAATAGATACAAAGAAATGCAAAAATCAGTCCCCTCTGTCATGGCACTCACAGTCTAATGTGGAAGACACGTTAACAGCTATGTACAAACAAGATGAGCAGAAGGTTATCTTACAAGAAGACATTAAGATTAAGGGAGACTAGGAACAGCTTCTTACAGAAGGTAGAACTTTACCTGAGCCTTAAAGGGAGACAGGTGGGAAGTAGGCATGAGAATGGAGAGGATTCCAGGAATGGGGGACAGGCAGTGAAGGTACTGAGAGCTGGGAGATGGAGTATTATGTTTGAGGAAAAGCAAGAAGGTCAGAATCACTGGGGGAGAGAGGGAAGGAGAAAGTAAGATGTAAGAAGACTGAAAAGAGCCATTAGGGGCTTTAAAAACCAGAGGGCTTTATATTTGATCCTGAAGGTAACTGGGAACCTCTGGATTTTACTGAATAGTTATTACTTAAGGAGTGAAATAATCAGACCTGCACTTTAGGAATATTAGTTTGCCAGATGAATAGAAATGGACTGGAATAAAAAATTTCCTTTTCAAAGACCGATAACATCACAAGGTTATGACTTGCTCATGAATTGGATTGAAGTGGGAGACCTGAAGCAGGGAGACCAACCAGCCAGTTATTGCAGTAGTCAAAGTGTGAGGTGATGGGAACCTGCATCAGGGCAGTAGCAGCAGCAGCAGAGAGAAAGGGCTGAATATTAGAGATATGGCAAAGGTCAAATAAACAGGACTAGGCAAGTGTTTGGATATGGGGTGGGAGGACATGCAAGAAATGAGAAGTCATTTCAGAAAAACCTGGAAAGACTTGTATGGCCTGATGCTGAGTGAAGTGAGCAGAACCAAGAGGACTTTGTACACAATAACAGCCACGTTATACAATGACTAAGATTGTTAAACTGAACCCTTCTCAGCATTACAAGGATCTAAGATATCTCCAGAGGCCTCAGGATGGAAAATGCTGTCCACATCCAAAGAAAGAACTATGGAAGTCGAATCGCTATCACTTATTTTTACCTTCTGTTGAGTTTTGTTTCATCTTTCTGATGGTTCCTCCTATGGGTTTTAATTTTTACTTACAACTTCACTAATGTGAAAATATGTTTAATGGATATGTAAATGTAAAGCCTATATCAGATTGTGCGCCGTCTTGGGGAGGGTGGGAGGGAGGAAGGGGGAGAAAAATTTTCAACTCGAAAGCATAGGGAAGTGATTGTTGATAAATCAAAATAAATTTTAAAAAAAAAAAAGAAATGAGCCTGTGTGACTAAGAGGATGGTGATGCCCCAGATGGTAATAGAGAGGTTAGGAAGAGATGGATCAGGAAAAAATCTCATTATTTGTGGGGTTTAACAAAACGTGTTGAAAAGCATTTGATTAGAAGAACCATTTGTTGCTGTCCAATTAGACATTTCCTGCAAAGGCTGAACTTTTCAGACAAGAGAAGTTACTGAGATTCAATTACAAGAATCCTGGTAACATGGAGGTTACTGAGTAACTGTCATTCATTCACACATCCATCCGACTGAGTTATCCATAATGCCTCTCAGATTCTACAGGATGTTAAGGCAATAAAACTAAACCAATAAGAAGTAGGACTTACCTAACTTCTCTTAAAATTATTCTTTAAGTTATATCAGAAAGGGATGAGTGTCAGGCCCATAGCTCACATCACACAGTCCAGGAGCTTTCAAAGCAATTTTGAGTAAGGCTGTTTCCACTCTTGAATAATAAGTAGCTCTCAATGGTGATCTTCCCAGGAGATATTCAATATCTCCAGACATGTTCCCAAAGTTTGTGTTTTTATTTACTGTGTTCAGCCCTTCTCCTAGTGGTCCTATGAGACGGCTTTAGACGCAGGAGAGAAGAAAATGAGTGAAAAAGGAAGAAACCAGTCTGAATACCTTGGAAAACACTAGAAAAGACAGCTGAAAAGGGGTTCCATATGTCAGACTACATCCTAATAAGCACTGTGCGTCCAAAAACGGAAAAGAAAGTGAAAATTGAGAAAAGTTCAGAACTCCAATAACAGCTATAAATAAAACCTGGCCTTGACTCATTTTTTAACCGCACCTGAGTATCCTGAGACTTGTCTCAATTTTCTACTTCTTCTTGAACAAACGAAATAAAATGAACGCCGCCAGTGGCTTCCATTTGTAAATATCCTTGATACAGATTTGTTCATTAAAGGCTGCTGTGGAAAGAGCACCAGATTTGGGGTCAGAGGACCTGAATCCTGGCTCTGCCACTGACCATGTGATGTTGAGCAAATAACTGAACCCTTTAGGCCAATTTCCTCCTCTGTAAACGGAGCAGATTAGATTAGCTGGTCTTTCAGGACCCTTCTGACTTTAAGTACTATCAGAGCCCCACCATAAACTTCTAGGGACAAACACCCTCACTCCTTGGGGAGGGAACTGTTTATCACAATTATATGAGATTTCAGTCCAGAAGGGACGAGATCTGAAGGAAGGGGGAGTTTCAGACGCATCAAGAGCAGATGTGTGTTATGGGCAGGTAGGGCAACCTCCGCACCTGGGCCAGTACCAGTAGTAGCCCCAAGTGTTTTCTTCATAAGCCTCACAGGTAACTCTCTCTCTTACCCATTTCTTCTTCCCCTTCCTTCTCCTCTTGTCTACATAAGGATGTTTTCTTTCACCCTGGAGTTTTTTACATGAATTTTCCCCTAGGCACTAGTATTTTTCATTACTGCTGATTTGTTAATATAAACAATTTATTTTCCATTGTTTTATTGAGTATGACTATAAATCCCATCTGAGTATGCTGAGAGGAAGAGGAGGAGGCTACAAAGAGGGAGGGGAGAGGATACAGTTACTGTATATTTCACATACAAGTGAGGACCTCCTTTCTGATTGAATGGTCAAAGACAGCACCCAGGCACAGAGTTAAGCAGACTTTTTATCTCGTATGTTTCATACTCAAACTCCTAAAGGTAGGATTGGAACCAAACCTAAGGTCTGCCCTCCATACTATGAACCTGTCTGTTCCTGTTGGTTGTAGTCACCTGGTAACATTCAACTCCCAACCTGACTGCATGGTGGGCTAGGTGGTTATCTTCCCCAGTCTCTAGAGAGAGGAAGAGGAGGAGACAAGAAGACAGAACCACCTGAGGCAGCCCTGAAGGAGGTGGAGACAGGGCAAATATGGAGGGTTTTTACCCTTTCTTTTTGTTTAAGAAGTGTAGGAGTTAGGACAGCAACTGCCCCATAGGGATAACTAGAGACTATTCCATGAAGATACATCAGACTGAACAAATGAGTGTAAAAAAGACCAGTGTTAGCACACACACACACACACACACACACACACACACACACACACACACACCCCTCAGGCACTCTCCAAGCTTGGAGTTGATTGGCAACTCCCTAATCATTCTCTGAGTGGCTAGGTGGTACAGTGGATAGAGCATAGGGCCTGGAGTCAGGAAGACCTAAGTTCAAATCTGGCTTCAGACACTTACTAGCTGTTTGACCCTGGGCAAGTCACTTAACCCCGTTTGCTTCAGTTTCCTCATCTGTCAAATGAGCTGAAGAAGGAAATGGCAAGCCACTCCCGTACCTTTGCCAAGAAAACCCAAATGTGGTCGTGGAGAGTCAGACATGACTGAAATAAACAGTAGTTATTCTCTATTTCCTCCAGAAACTACAGGATGCAGAATTTTACATCTTAAATCACATATAGGTCCAGCTTTCATCATAACCATCACCAGACCTCCCATACAGATAAACACCAAATGCTGAGATAAAAATGCTAAATTCCTTCTTTGTCCAAAGACTTGATATAAGTTAAGAGTTTCTTGCAGTTCGCCCTGGTTTTGCTCCCTCATTAAAATCAGCAGTGGTTATTTTTGCTATAACAAACACCTATTGCTCTAACAACTAGTTTGATTATTTAGGCGGAAAAAAAGTATTAGCATGTTCTGTATCCCCTTTTCCAAACCACTCACTCCTAAATGCCAAATGGGGGATAATTGAGAATCCTTTTGACCCTGAAAATAGTGAACTCTGCAGTAAAAGCACTTGAACCCTGCAAACAGGGTTAAGTGACTTGCCCAGAGTCACATAGCTACTAAGCATCTGAAGCCTGTATAGTCATAAGACTCAGGCTCATTTTGACAAATGGCTATCTCTATCTTAATTTTGTAAGATTTAGGCAAACAAGACACAGGAAGTTAAGTGACTTCTGCGAGATGCCTAGCAAGTACATGGGAGCGAACACTTTCTTGTTTCTGTCTTGTTTATCTCTTTCAGTTCTTCTGGGATAGAAACATACTAATTCTCTGAATGTCATTTGTCAATGTCCAAGTCAAGTCTGGAAGTATTTGCCTGGGACTTTTCTTCCAAATGTCATTAAAATAAATGATGACATACCCATAATTGAATTTAACTAACAGTATTTTACTTGATGGAAATGTGCAGGCAGCTAGAGTCGACATTAAAAGCACTGGAAACTATTCTCTCCTGAGCATTTTGTTAAATGTGGGAATGAAGGGAGAGAATCAGAGACAGATGGCTTGGGGGGAAAGAAGGGATGTAACTTGCAAACATGTGTTTGCCGTTAGTGATAAGCCACCCACGGTTGTGAGTGGCCTGATGAGCTGGCCCCTGGATGGCCGTGGCCGACTTGCTAGTTGCTGTTGAGAGGTCTGAATAACTGCATGAGAACTATAATCCTGGAACTCTGAGTCAGTATCTTTCTCAGTGTGGAGGTGGAATGATTAATTATGGGACAGGGAGAAGAAGTAAGAATGAGTAAACATAAATTATGAAGTAGTGGTGAGTTGGGAAGGGTCATAATTTTAGAAATGGACCCCCAAATTTTTATCTGTGGATCTGTGAAGGGTTTGGGATTCCTTGTAGGAGGGATGAGGCAAGAGGAGATGAGAGACTGAGAAAGAGGGAGATCATAGATTAGAACTGGAAGCAGCAGCTTAAAGACCATCTAGTACAACCTCCTGATTTTACAGAGGAAGAAACTGAGGCCTAAGCAAGGGGTTGCCTGTCCAACAAGCCAGCAAATGTGTTCATAAAGAGCCCAACAATCAAAACAGTGCACGGAGCTACCCAACTCCCTCCCAAGCAACTCTCCCCTAGAGAAGTTAGGGGATGATCTGCAAATGCAAAAATAATAATAATAATAGTCACCCATCAAAAATAATCTTTATGAAGGTCTATGGGCTAAGTAAGGTCATAGTAAGAAGGAGGGGAAAATTTGCAAGGGGAAAACTTGAAAGAACCCTATTTCTGATGGAAAACTGAATGGGGCCATATAAGGTTTGCAGAAATGTTCAGAAAAATAGATTTCTGGGCATGAAACAGCTTGTTTTCCTCTCCTTTGCCATGTTACCCTTGAGGGCAACAGGGCTTCTCAAGATGTGAAATTAAAATCTCCATCTCCTTGTTATTTTGCAGCTCTGACTCTCTATGGGATGTAGCCCCAGCCAACACAGGTGCTTATCAAAGGAACCCCACAGTCTGTTTTCAGCCTAATTTTCCATGCTTCCTTCATACAACTTTCTGATCCTGGTGCTTTGTTCCAGGCACTTGAGATGACTTCCTAGTCCCCAGTCTCCTGCTGTCCTCTGCACACAGTACCCCATTTCTAAAGTAGGCCTCTCTACCCATTCCATTCTTTTCTTTCCTTCCAAACCTGGCTTAGATCATGGCTCCTCTATGAGGCCTTCCCCATTCCTCAGGCTAGTAGTGACACTCCTCACTCTCTTATCTCAAGTCTCTGTTTGTTTGACTTCTCCTAAGCACTTTTCTCATTTTAACAGATATAACACTAAGACCTGAAAAGCCTGTGTGCTCCGTTAGTATCTTCTAAATATCCAGAGATCTAGAGCAGAGGTTCTTACAGTAGAATCTGTAAGCTTATTTTTTTCCCTAAAATTTTGATTATTTCTTCCTTTTTTTAAGGCAATTGGGGTTAAGTGCCTTGCCCAGGGTCACACAGCTAGTGTCTGAGTCCGTCTTTGAACTCACGTCCTCCTGATTCCCAGGCCAGTGCTCAATCCACTGCACCACCTAGCTACCCCTGATAACTGTATTTCAATATAATTGGTTTCCTTTATAACCCTATGTATTTTATTTTATGCATGTAAAACACGATTCTGAGAAAGGCTCCACTGAAATCACCAAGCTGCCAAAGAGGTCCATGACACACAAAAGGTTAAAAACCTCTGCTCTACTTACAGGGCCCCTATACAATCAGTGAGCAAGAATTAGGAGAAGATGTGGGAAAAGGCCACAAAAGATGCAGAAATAGGTTGGTGATCTGAACCCAGAGGTCTACCCAAGTAACATACAATTAATTCTACTTTAGACGCAAACAGATATCCAGACTTAGCAGCAAAGATTCTGTAACACTGAATTCCTAGTGGTAAGAAAGCCAACATTTCAATTTCTTCTTCTTTACTGTTAGTGTAGTCTAAGGGAGAAGACAATAGATGTTCAGTAAGGTGAATCAGCTTGACCACTAATTAGCCATGCTATCTTAATTTAATCAAGTCAACAAAGATTAAGAACCTACTGTGTGCCAGACACCGTGCAATGCACTGAATATAAGAGGAAAAGCAAAAACAGCCCTTGACTTCAAAAATTTCACAATCTAATGGGGAGAGAACATGCAAACAACTGTGTACACACAAGATACGCATAGGACAAACTGAAGGTAATCTCAGAGGCATTAAATCACTAATTAAGACATTCAAGTTAGCAAATTTAGTTTCTCACACTCAAAGCTACCCAGAGCATGAAAGACTATAGAATATAAAACAGCATTCTCCAATCGGAGAGAAATAAATATGTCAGAGCTGAGCCCTCATGGAAAGGAACACAAGACCATTTACAAGATAATGGTTCCATAGGCACGGCATTGCCAAGAGCATATTAGGAAATTGACTAGAAACTTTCCTGCTCTAGCTCTCAGTTTTCTCACATGTAAAATTGGATTAGATTAAATGACATTGGCCACCCTTTCCATCTCCAAGACCATATGATTCAATGTTTACAGCTTTGGTCCTACCATAACTAAAAGCTATATGGTTGTTTTTGTTTCATCTAAAATACAAGACCTGATCCATGAGTATAGGGAGTACCCAACGAATAGCTTCCTTTACCAAAAATACAAAATTGTCCCCAAAACATACCATATAATTTCATTCTCATACACTGAATTTGTAATTCAACCTTCTCATCTTCAATATGCTTTAAAGCAGACATCATAAATTCTAAGTAAGAAACACTGTAAATCCTAAGCATGAGCTTGGCATATTTCCTCTCTCTCTGTTTATTATGATTGTCATTGACAGTTTTAGGCCCTGAGACCTGGCAATGTTCCCCCAATAGATTAGTAAGGTGTTACCCTGACGCCTACTGCTCTTTCTCAGCAAGGCAAGGTCAAACTCAACACCTTCTCTGGCTTCCTTCTATTCCCCCTTTTCACAGTCTAGTGGCTGAAAATAATCCTTTTCATTTAGGTGTTTATAACAAGGAGAGGAGAGGGAGAAGGTTGTTTGTATAAGTCTCTATAATGGAAGATGAAATAGAAACCAGTTCCCTAAAGTAGAACTCTGATATTCCCAGTCCTCAAGTCACTAACACAAACTTAAGTATATATGATGACAAGAGAAGGGCTAAGGGCTTGGCAAATGACCCAGATCAAGTTAAGAAAGTTGCCTGCTAATCAATTAAAAATAACCACATAGCAATTAGCATGATAATCTCTACTCCAAGCTTGGAGAGGCTAGCTGGAAGGTATAATTGTCACCAGGAATCATAAAGAATTTACAATAACACTAAACTCTGTCTGTTTTGTTGTTGTTCCGTTGTTTCAGTCTTGTCCAACTATTCATGACCCTATTTAGGGTCTTCATGACCTCAATCGGGGTTTTCTTGGCAAAGATACTGGAGTAGTTTGTCATTTCCTTCTCCAGCTCACTTCACAGATGAGGAATTAAGGCAAAAAGAATAAGAGTCACACAGCTAGAAAGTGTCCGAGGCCAGATCTGAATTCATGAAGCTGAGTCTTCCTGATTCCAAGCCCAGTACTCTATCCACTAGGCCACCTGGCTGCCCAGAGATCCTGTCTATGGAGAATACAAATCACTCCCAATAGGACCACAAAGTTTCAAGAGGCAAATTGAATTCAGAATAACCCTGCATGGCACATCTTGTGCATGCGAGTGGCAACCATGGCTTGTCCAGGTAGGGCTGTACATGGAATAGAATAACTTTTATTGTCTTTGTACTTCTGACTAATTCAATTCCAATTTATTTTCAACCATTCAACAAACATTTATTAAGTGCCTAGGGACTGTATTAGACACTGGGGATCCAAAGACCAAGATAGAATAAGTCCTGGTCTTTGAAAAAGCAGCTCACAATCAAGGAAGTGGGGCATCACAGAGATGTATGTAAAAACAAAATCCATAGAATGCAAATCATCTGCCCGGCAGACTATACTTAAAGGACCAGTCTTGGAGTCAGCAAGAGCTGAGTTCAAATTCAGCCTTGGATATATTGCTGGCTGTGGGATCATGCGTTGGACTCAATGTACCCACCTAGACAACTCTCTAAGATCAAAAATTAAAGAAAAGTCATCAATTTGCATCAATGGAGGGGAAGTCCCAATGTGGAATTTAATGGGACATCCATTAAAGCACAGGTCAAAACAGATCCCTCAAAACAGCAATTTGAGATAGAGAAGAGCCCTAAAATTGGGGATATCTAATTTTGTTCAAGAAGGAGCATTTGAAATGAGCCTTAAAACAACTAGGTTAAGGAATAGGCTGTTTCTGCTTAGGCCACAAGTTTCCCCATCCCAGTACATGAAAGGTACCATGTGTATCCTGCTAATGGTAGGGAAGATAACTTGTTTAGAGCCAGGGCCCAGACTTTGCTATAGTTAAATGTGTATATGGGAAGAGGGAGGAGGAAAGGCTGGGTCAGAGCCCTGACCATGAAGCCAGAAATGCATGCTTCCCTCCATGAGAAGCTTAGTGTGCTTTTGTGATTTGCTGATGGACAGAGGCTATTGATCAATCCCTTGGTCCCTGTGATGAGCGGGAGAGGTATAGTCCAAAGAAGACTGGTAAATGAACCAGAAAGAGCTAGGTGCTGTGCGAGCCATAAGTAACGAGGAGAGTTGACTTCCGGTCTCTCTTTTTGGAAATGGCCACTTTGTTGGGACATTGACCATAACTATAACTTGGATTTCTGGCAAAAGGGTAGAGGATTTCTTTCCCCTGTCCCTCCCTATAGGAGTAGCTACTATGGTAGTTATATACCAAACATGTGCTGATCTAAATCAACCTGAATCTGTATTTCAAATCCCTGGCTGCCTCCACTGCTTTGTGTTTCTTTTTCTGAGCACAAATGACCAGGCAGCAATCCTGAGAGACAGATGTTCAAAGCCTCAGCCACTGCTTTGAGTTTAAGTGACCCAGATGCCTGGGATCATGTATTAGTTGTGCAAAAGGAGGTACTTCCTGAAGCTATACCCTTTGTGGACCACCACCGGGAAGGTGAGCCATGCCTTACTGGCCGGAAGATCTGGACCATACTTCTTAACTGACAGGGCTGACAGAGAAGAAAATGAAAGCTGTTCAGCAATCCTATAGTTCTCCCCGGAGTCTTTAATATCCCCTGGGAAAACATAATAAGGGTGATAAGTTGTAGTTTATGTTTTAAGTCTTTGTTAATGCACATTTATGAGTCTTTCGTGTTTTAAGCATTTCTTTTGTGGTGGAAAAAAAAATAAATAGCTGTCCTATAGCTGATATCTACTACTTTATACATTGAATGAGTTTTCTCCCCAAACCCTGGGCATGAGCCAAGAGATTTTCATGAGGTTCTCAGATGGAGAAATAATAAGGCAGACAGTGTGAGGAAAAAGCCTGACCCCTCCCACTTTTAGAAGTTAGTGTCCTCCAGGACTGAACCTCAGTTTTCTTTAGATACAGGAAGAAAGTTAGCCCCAAGGCCGTGGTTAATATAAAAATTTAAAATGAGGTGGTGCTCTCTCACCATTTTCCCTCTCCTCCCCCACCCCAACTTTCTCATTTAATCCAAACATCTCATTTTACATATAAAGAAACTAAGTCCCATCATGACTAGAACTCAGGTTTCCTGACTTCCAGGATAGCAATTTTGCTGTGATACTACTCCGTCCTGGAAAATGAAAGGGCTGATCTGGATTTGTTCCATGTTGCCTTACAGCTTGAAAAATCTATAATTCCATTTAATTAGGATGAATCTAATTGATGTGTGCTTCATATGTGTTATGTACAAAATGTAACAATTTTGAGGCACTGATAGCTCTCTTTTTTCAACAGAAGCAAATGTTCAGGAAGCTTTTTTCCTCAATTAAAAGCAATTCATATATTTCCTCTCAGAGGATGTTACAACTGCTAAAAGCAGGGTCCAAACCTTGCACGTGTGTTATAAACCATTTTTTTCCTAAAAATCTGACTTCAATTTGTAATATTAGCTGCAATGTGTCATGTCTTTGCAAACACAGGCTATAAAAGGAGTGGTGCAGAAACAAAAGAAATTCTTTGGGCTTAGCTCAAGATCATCTACTTTATAACATCCTCACCCATTCAAATTGTAAGAGGTGATATTTATTGTTTATTTAATAATTAAAGAATAGCCATGGCCATGTGGTTTGTGGAGTAATGCTCTTCAAGGCCTCCCTACTTTACCATTAAAGTGAGGATAAAAATATTTGATGAGACTTGTGTGCTAATATCCCAAGATGAAAATAGCCGCACGTTACTATCATCAGCTAAACTCATTAGAGAGGAAATATGTTTCCTCTGTGCTAAAAGGCACCAAAAATTCAAATTGCTCATTTAGTAAAAGTAGCCATTAGTGTTTTTAATAGTAAAAAGACCTTTCATATTTTCATTATGCCATCAAACTTACTTTGTACTGCAATAAATCAGAGATCCATGATTTTCTCATCATAGGTAGTTCCTTCACCCATGCAGATCACCTGTATGACCTTGGGCAGGTCAACTTCATCTCCTGGTCCTCGGTTTCCTCCTCTGTAAAACGAGGGGGTTGGGTTGGATGACCTTGGAGGTCATTTATGATTCCTGCTAGTAGATGGCCAGAAACTCATCACCCAATAGCCAACTTGTGATCTGTCTCCCCAAACTTAGCCTGCTTCTTAGGCAACGGACACATGATGAATGTGTAGTTTGCAAAAATGCCACTAGAATGGGGTCTTCAGGACTTTCTATCTAGGTGGGAAATTTAGAGAGTGCCAAGAGAACCTTCCAGATCTATGTTTCCTGTCATGACTAGACCCTCTTTTACTTTTGGACAGATTTCTGGTCCCTTTAGCAACATTGAAACCTCATGGCATCCTGAGGATATGCTTTTTCCTCTCTTCCCCTTTGGCCACCCCCTCCTATCTCCAGACACTTTATCCCTCTCCCAGAGGCATAGTCATCTCTAGCGGTTAGAGAAGGGGGCTCCTTCTGATGAGCTGTTTCCCAGCCTAGCCTTCCTTTACCTCCCACAGCAAAGATACTTTGCAGTCTAGGGGAGCTTTCCTCTCCCTCCCTCCCACCATGCTCCTGATCTGAGATGCTTGCCCTGGATATAACCTGACCATTTTCCTGACCTGAGATGCTTGCCCCAGATACAAACATCACTTCACAGAATCATAGATTTAAAGCCTTAGAGGCCATTGAGTCCAAACTCCTCCTTTTATAGCTGAGAATATTGAGGCCCGGGGAGGTTACATGGTTGCCAAGGATCATAGAGCTAATAAGTGCCTGAAGCAGGATTTGAACCCATGTCTTCCTTTCTCCAAGTCTGGCTCTCTATGTTCTATGAATTATTGCATACAACAGCAAACACATACCCATGAGTTTAAACAAGGAAGAACTTAATACACACAGTTTTAAGAGCTTCTCTTTCTCTCCACACATATGTGTGTGTATGTATGCACACACATATGTATATGTATATATATATGTGTATATATGTGTATGTATATATATGTATGTGTATACATGCATATATATACACATACATATATATATATATATATATATATATATATATATATATATATATATATATATATATATATATATATATAAACATTCAATGACAACTACCATATTTAGTTATACTAAAGGGAAAATGTCTTGCCTGGAAGCTTCTGTGTATGCCACCAATGTGGTAGGAGGAGTCTGCAAAGTCCTTCCCAATGAAGCAGTCCCTTCGATTCTGGGTGAACTTGGGTGCCAGCCTCCTTAGTTCTGACTTAGGGTCCTTCAGCACAGCCAAGGACATGAAGGAGGCTTGTTTTGCATGTAGTCCCATCTGAAGAGTCAGCCATCAGCAATCTCAGAGTTTCTCTACTAACTCATAAAAGTCACAAGTTGCTACATTATTGATGTGCTTTTTCTATATCAATAGATATTCATCTTTCTCATTTTTTAAACACCACTTGATGAAACACTTTTTCAGCTAAATATAGGTCATAGTTTTAGAAAGTATTTTTACTACAGTTTTAGAAGATACTTGAAAGGATCTTACAATCCAACTGCCTCATTTTACAGGTGATTTATTGAGGCTCTGGGAGGTTCAGGGACTCACCTATGGTCAGCCAAGTCCCAAACGTCAGAGATGGGATTTCAACCCAGGAACTCTGACTCCGAATCCAGCACGCTTTCCACTATCAAACGTCATTTGCTGTTTGTTGTCGTTGTTGTTGTTTTTCCAGAGACCAAACAGGTAAAGGCAGCTAACGTCACAGTGATTGGAGCACTGGACCTGGAGTCAGGAAGACCTGAGTTTGAATTTTGACTCAGTCACTTACTAGCTGTGCGACCTTGAACAAGTCATTTAACCTCTGTACGCCGCAGTTTCCTCATCTTTAAAATCTGGATAATAATAGCACCTATCTTTCAGGGTTGTTGAGAGGATCAAACGGGATAGTTATAAAGTGCTTTGTAAACCTAAATAATAAATACTAGCTATTATTAGCCTTTTTTTGGTAATCTTAGTCCAAAAAGGAGGCATGTTGCTTTCATCCTTTGCAAAGTAAATTCTCCCTCTCACAAGTATGTGTGCACGTGCTCGCCTACACACACAATCACACACACACACACACACACACACACACACACACACACACACACATACACACACACACACACACAAATGGTGGAGATATAGGCTGGGTTTTTTCTGGCGAGTATCCTCAGGTATCAGGTAAGAAGGATGTATGAGCCTTTCCAAGACAAATAAATCCCCTTTAAGCTGTAAATGAGCTGCTCTAGCACGTAAGGACTGCAAAGAGACGCCCACCAGGGGAACCTTCCTTCCTCACTCTCACCGTCACTGTCAAGATATTTGCTACAACAGTAACAGTGTTTGTTCATCAACCCAGACTCTAGTGCAGAAGACAACTGGCATTTCCCTGGACTGTAGATTGAGCACAGAAGGGGACCTCAGAGATCACAGGATCCTCATTTTATACCTACGAAGAAACTGAGACCCAGAGAGAGGTGGTAATTTGCCCATTCCACATGGATAAAATGTAGCAAATCTAGGGTTACTAGACCGCCTTCCCTCCCAAAGTAGTTCTAAATCAGGGCCCACTCATGAATTTCAATTCCTTCAAGAGATATTCTTAGATCTCGTTTAGCCCAGGTCCTCAGGCTTCCCTTAAATCAATTAAAAGTTCAGTGGGAGGAAAAAAAATAGAAGTACAGTGGGGGCAGGGGAGAAAGACCATAGAAGAGAGGAGAGGAGAGTATGGAGGGGTAGAGCAAACCCAAATAGACCACAAAACTTTAAGACTAACTTGGAGCCGATCCTAAGGCTAGAATATATCCCTTGATATGATCTGATTCAAACCCAGACATATCTGGGTGGTCTTGGAGTTCACAGTGTGCACTGGGGGTGCCTCATTGTTTGGCTTTGGCTACTGGCACAAATAAAATGCCCGACCCTTTTCAACAAATGCCTGTATATTTTCTCTTTCATTTCTCTCCTCCTCTGGAGGGACTTCTTGACCTCTGCTAGAAACACCCTCAAATCTGTTTCACAGCTATGCTTCATTTTTCCATCCCAGATCTGTCTCAACATCAGAGTCCCTACCGGGATCAGATGGATGTGCCACCAGCACCAAGTGCCCTCCAAGGACCTCCCAGGGTGGAGCAGGTTCCTGCTGGAGGCTCTGATAGCCTGATGCTGATGCTGCCTGAAACGTGGCTTCTGATCCTAGGTGGAACACTGGGTCCTACGATGGAAGAGAACTGTGTAGCGGTGAAATTCACCTCACATAGAGATGTACCTTTCCCCGCTAGGAATCCTCTTCAGTAGAAAAGCCCTCCAGCAGAAAAAGACCTTAATTATTGGAAAGTAGACTAGGGCTGGGAATGAGCTACTCCTAGCACATGAACAGCAAAAGCAGCAGGGAGGTCACTGCAGCTGAGAAATGGAAGGGAGGGCTTACTCAAAGAACATATTTCACTCTTATTGGCCTGCTGAGGACTTTTTAACTCAGCAGTAAAAAGTTTTGAGATGAAAAAGGCAAGAATCAGAAAAAGAAACCCTTTCATTCATTGCCTGTTTTCTCCTCTGATCAGTATTTTTTTAAGCACTTGGAAAAAGGAAACCACCAGGAAAAATATCACAGCATCATGGCGTCACAGAATCTCTAAGACCCCAAAGAGCATCTAGACCAGGGATGGGGAACCTCTAGGTCCTCAGGCATGGCCCTTTGACTGAATCCAAGCTTCACAGAACAAATCTCATGTGGCCTCGAGGCTGAAGGTTGTCCACCCCCGATCTAGACCAACTCATACTCAAAAGAATTGCCACTACATTGTACCCGGGTGGCCACCCAATCCTCTGCTTGGGTGACAACCAAGGGGTGGAGCTCATGGCCTCATGAGGAAACCGTCTTTGGCCGACTGTAATTGCTACGTTGTTTCTTCTTTACATCATCCCTTTTGAAATTTTCACCCATTGCTACTCGTGATGCCCTCTAGAGCCAAACAGAATTTGCCTAATCCTTCTTCTCTATGACAATCCAGCCCTTTAAACACTTGGAGGCAGCTATCATGACCCATCCCCATCTCCCCAAGAAGCCGTCTCTTCTCCAGGCTGAACATATGAAGGTCCTTCAAGGAATCCTTTATGTTGTGATTTTGAGAACCTTCACCATCCCTGTCGTCCTCCTCTGAAAACTAACCACTTTATCGTGCCTTCCTAAAATGAAGCATCCGGAACCAAATGCAGTACTCCAAACATTATTTAACCAGGGCCAGAGACATGAGATGATCACTTCCTTATGCTTGGACATACGCCTTTCTTAATGCAGCCTGAGATTACTTTCAGCTTTCTTGAAAGAGCATTCATTGACACGTACTCTGTGCTAGGCCAGGGGTGGGGAACCTTCGGCCTGAAGACCACATGTGGCCTTCTAGGTCCTCAAGTGTGGCCCTTTGACTGAATCCCAACTGAATCCAAAGGAAGAGCCACACTTGAGGATCAACAGGGCCACGTGTGGCCTCAAGGCTACAGGTTCTCCACCCCTGTGCTAGGCATTACTTAGCTGCAGGATCACACAGGTGACTCATGTGGAGTTTACAGTTGACTAAAACCCCCAGATCTTTTTTCAAACAAAATTACGTTTTAGCCATGCCTTTTTTTTTATAGGCTCTGCTTTAATCCCAAGGGAAAGGATAATTATAATGTAATAATTGCTAATGGTTATATAATGCTTTACACATAACTCATTTGACTCTCAAAACAACCCTGTGAGGTAGGTGTTAGTATCCCCATTTTACAGATGAAGAAACTGAGGCTGAGAGTGATTAAGTGACTTGCCCCAGGCCACAAAGTTAACAAGTGTCTGAGGCAGAATTAGAACTCAGAAATGTTTGACTACAAGTCCAGCATTCCATCCTATTCACTACACCACTCAACTACCATGAAAACAAGGTCCACCTATAAAGTGAAATCCCACTAGAATTCTCTTGTGGCTGACTGATGTGTGCCTGGCTCACAAGGGCATAGTGACCTCTCAGATGACAGAAAATTTTCTGTTGCCATAGATTTAGAATTTTATAGTATTCCTACATGGGAGAAGTCATTTTCTTTCTGATTATGTTTCTTCCCAACACATATATTATCACCAACCACTTGAAACTCAGAGCTTTTGATTTATTCATCTTTCAAGCCACCTATGCCCAAGACCAACCCAAAGAGAAAATAGAGCAAGAGAAAACCATCTATCACATTTCGAATTAAAGACTTGTTACCCAAATCATGAAGATTTGTCCTTTCTACCCCCTGTATCCCCAGTCAATAAGGAAAGGTCACCTCCCAAAGCCAAGGGGACTCAGACAGCTTTGACAAAATGTCTTGACTTTTGTGAACTGGAGTTCCAGCCTCACCCACTGGATAAAAAGCTTTTGACATTCAATAAACAATTGGGATGAATGTTACTATTAAAATTATGACCTGAAGATTTCATAAAACCCATTCTCAAGCTGAACATTTCTAAGTCTTGCTTTTATTACTGACTGATAAGTATGCAGACAATGACGCTTGGGGACTTTTAATTACTAGGCTGCTATTACAGCTGCTAGGTTAAAAACCTGCTTATTGAAAGTGAGGTACAGTCAATTTGGACTCAGATTTAATTTTCCTCTAAGTAAATAAAAGTGCCTAAATGTAATTGACTGGTCTTTTGAAATGCGATATATGTGTTTTCATTTCTAATGTTATTCGAATGACCCCATGCCAAAATGACTCCATCTCTCATTTCCAAAATATTTACAAACTCCATTAAATGATAGAAGTGAAAGTCATCACTTAGATAGGAAAAACAATATAGCAACCTAACTCCAGAAGATATTTTATAGGACTGGATGGAATGTTATCTTTTCCTGTGGCTCTGGATCTATATTCTTGGTCTCCTCCACGTGTGGCCTCTCCTCTCTTCACCATAAGTGGGGCATCAAATCTCAGGAATATTTGTACAATACAGTACAACTATGTTAGGCAATGGGAAAACAGATCTTTCTGGACCTTAAAATTTGAATTCTAGGCAGGATGTTAATTGTTTCAAAGTTCTCAGCTAACTGGACTCTGAACTATAAGCATCCACATGCATTGCAAACTCCATTTGAGACAATATTTCATTCATTGAATATTGAAGAAATATTTATTAAGTAAACACTATATGCAAGCTACTAGCCTAGGCACAAGCAACGAAAGAAGAAAAGGAGGCCCAGTTGTCCTGGAACTTACAATGAAATGGAGAAGGTTCATAGAAAGGAAAGAGCATCTAGAAGAGAGACCCAAATGTGTCTTGTTATTAGGCAGTCATTTCAGTTGAGTCTCACTCTTTGTGACCCCATTTTGGGATCTTCTTGGCAAAGATCCTGGAGTGGTTTGCCATTTCCTTCTCCAGCTCATTTTACAAATGAGGAAACTGAGGCAAACAGGGCTAAGTGACTTGCCAAAGGTCACGCAGCTAGTAAGTGTCTGAGGCCAGATTTCAATTCAGAAAGATGAGTCTTCCTTATTCCTTGCTCAGTGCTCTATCCACTGTGCCACCTACCTGCCCTAGATTCAATTCAAGCATGTAACAATCACCTACCACACACAGGCACAAGACCAGAGGCTGAGGATACAAGAACAACTTGTAGATGAAACAGTTGCTGCCCCCAAACTGCTTACATTCTAGAGAAAAAGACAAAGAAGAGTTGGGTTGAATTCCCTACCCTGCCCCTTACTATGTAATGTTGACAAAATTACTTTAGCTTTCTATATCTCAGTTCTATTTGATTTGGTTTTTAATCTATGACTCAGTGGGGGTAAATAATCCCTTCCAGGTCTGGTATCGTGTGAGTTATGAAGTATGATATGAGTATGAAATGACATGTCACACACAATTTAACTTATAGGAACTCAACTATATTAACACAGAAGGAAAAAAAGAGAGTGGGAGACATGATCATTTAAATAGGATAAAGACTAGCTCTGCAATTTCATGGGCATGGGGAACACCCACAGATCAGTACCTTCTCTAGAACTCTTAATTTTCTGGAGCTCTAAGAGGTTGTGACTTGCCCAGGGTCACACAAGCAACACATATCAGAGGAAGGCTTTGAGCCCAGGTTTTCCTGTCCATAATGTCAGGATGCCTTCTATTTAACCAGTGAAGGTGATTCCAACTGACATTCCACTCAATGGGCATAGGTTCCAAATGAGTGGGGAGACGTGACTCTGCTGTTCTCTTACGACTTAAACCTCCTCCCCGGGATTTTTAAAGGCCATACCTATGTAGCTGGAACCATAACAGTTACAGGGGGCTTTCTATCAAGGTAAACCTATGGCTCTTCCTTTCACGAAGGGAGGAGTACACTCTCCAAGGTTCCAGTTGGCTTCTCCAAATCAGTTGACTAACTATCCTGGGTGTTTCATGGCACTCACTTCCATTCACCACTTTGGATCCAGGGTTCTCAACCCAACTCACTTTCAATCAACCAAGGGCAAAACAGAAATGTCCTGCCTTGTGGGCAATTCAAGAGTGAGGGTTCATTTGAGTTTGCATGATTTCTTCACAGCTTTAGAAACCAACCCCCGTGTAAGATGAGACAACTCTATAATGTGAGTATTCTAAGAAAGGTCCAAAATACCTTATTATTTCAGAGATCAGTCCTAGCTTGGGGAAAGTTTCAGGAAGAACATCCCAGAGGAAATGGTATTTGAACTGACTTTTCAAGGATAGTCAAGGGATTTCTTCCCCAACAAACCTGTTAAGTGTTCTAGTCTCTCCTGCCCATCTCTTTGAGCTCTGCCTCCAAACTTCCTGCCTCTTATCTCTTGTAAGACTTCTACCCGGCACATAGCAAGCACTGAAGAAATTGACTTATTAACTTACTAGCTGACTGGTGGGCAGGCTCTGTGGTTCATTTCCAAAACTAAGGGACAAAACAAAAGTCTGTGATAGTAAACCAATAAGTGCTTGATAGAATGAGACTGAGTTATTCATTTTCGTGTGACTCCAGTTATATTCTTGTTCTTGGTCAGCTGGTCTCCTCTTTTACAGATGAGCTCTTGGGACACCTGGGGATGAAATGCCTTGCATGGCCAGTCCCAACCACCAGCATTCCAAATTCGATCGAATCCAAATTAGAACTTTGAGCATCCACTGTTTGAGGAAGAGTTATCCTTGCTAAGACTCATCTGTCTGTGTACCCCAGATCCCATCCTTCCCCATGTCCTCTAGAACATCGTCTGGCAATCATCTCCTCTCCATCATGCATCTTTGACTTCTCCATCTCTATTGGCCCCTTGCTATCTACCTACAAATATGCATACTAGTCCTAGAAACCTTTCCTTGGATCATAGAACTGAAGCAAGAAGGGACCTCCGAGGACATCTAGTCTATGCCCCTTATTTGATTGCTGAAGAAAATGAGGCCCAAGGGAGATTGGGCCAATCAGTCCATAAGCATTTATTCTACACATATTGTGCTAAGAGCTGTGGATACAAAGAAGGCAAAAGACAGTTCCTGCTCTTGAGGAGCTTACAGTCCACTGGTAACTTGTTCAAAGTGGCACAGGTAGTGATACCAGTAATAGCACTTGAACACAGGTCCTCCAGGCTCCAGACCTACTGCTCATTCCATTGTACCACGTTGCCTTAATCCTTTTGTCCTATTCAGCTACTACTCTATATTTGTGTGATGGATTGAACTTAACAGAATCCTTTTTCATCCACTGACCAGGGCTTGAAATAGAACTGTTAGACCACCATTCTATCAGAAGGGGGTTTATTGCTCATCCTGAAAATGCAGAGAGCCCTAGAGACCTGATACTGTAAGTTGTGGTCCTCTGTTACTCAGTGTAAATAAATGATCCAAAGGGCAAAAGTTTAAGAGGGAATAAAGTTTGATCTTGAGGAACAGAGATGGGCTATGGATCTGAAGGGGAGACACAGTCAGTCCAGTGATGGGAGTAAACAAGAATCTTATTGCTCCTTGCTCCTTTTCCCAACATAGCAGACAGACTAGTCTCTGGGCAACTCCCTTCCTGGGTAGGTCTTTGACCAGGTGGCAAACTCCGTGCTCCCCCAAAAAGTATCTTGCTGCCAGTGATAGAGAAAGAATGTTGGGATAGATAGCTTGGTCTGAACTCTAATGGAAATTGTGTTATTTTGTTATTTTTTTCCCTAATACCTGCCTTCTGTAGTGTTTTATTCACTCAGACCAAATCAGTGGAACCGGACAAAATCCCCATGAACTGTGGGAACCCATTCATTAAGTTGGAGACTCCCTGTAGGCTAATGGGAAGAAAGCACAGTGTTAAAGGAAAATCCTGGGCTTTGGAATCAGATCTCTCGGGTCAGAAGCATATCTCTCCTGCTTAAAACCTGTGTGACCTTAGAAAAGTCACTTACCTTCTCTGGGCCTGTTTCTTTAATTGTAAAATGAAGGGATTGGATCTCCTCCAACTCTTACATCTATGATCATGAAACTGGTTCCACTTCCCACTCCTACCTCCATAGGTGAACAACAGAAAGGCTAAGTACGTTCCAGGTATAAAAGAGGGGGTTGTGAGAGACTGGCATTGCAAGAAATGCATGTTAAATGCAAATTTAGAAGTAATTCATTTAGCAAATTACATATCCCACTGATTTTCCATTTCAAATTAGGGCATCTAAACGTATTGCTCAGTGCTAGTTAATGGAAGTGATATCACACAAAGGTGATGGACACTGAAGCGCTCACACCATTCACCTGGCATTTCCTTCTCAATGCACCACCTGTCTGCCATCTATTCTTTCTCATCTTTGTAGAAGCCCCCTCCCCTACTTTGCTGTCAGTCCCACTGATTCATGGGGATATGACGAGGTTCCGCTCATTTGGGTTGAGCTCATGAAGGCAAGCATTAAAGAAATCACAAAATTGCCAAAGGGGGTCAGATCAATGACATCTATTCCTATATTCTCCCTCTGGCAACAGCAGAAAGAGACTTTTTAAGGAACAGCAGAGCTGCCTTTCATGATATGAGCCTTAAAAGTTTAGTGATAGGAGGTAAAAGACGTTAATGAGTTCTACTATGCATTGACTACAAGAATTTATGGAAACTTAGACCCATTTATACATTCAGCCTCATTTATTCAAAAAGCATCTATTACTGCCAACTATATGTCAGGCACTAAGGTAAGTAAGGAAGATACAAAGTAAAAAAAAAAACAAAGACCCCACACTCAAAGAGTTTACATTCTACTACGGGGAAGTAGGGAGAAAAACCACCATGCATCAAAATAAACACAATATGAGCATCCTTGTTAGAACAAAGTAATCCTTGATCAAAAGGAGTTATTTCCTAAACCCCCTGAAAAAATTATAGAGAGTGGGCCATTGTCAGCTCCTGAGCAAACTGAAGAATTTGGTCCATCAAACTCAATGGATTAAGAGGCATTGGCCATTAGAGGAAAGCTACCAATAGGACAAAGCAGCTCCTAGTGATTGGCTGCCTTTAGTAGCCGTAAAGCCCACTTCCTGGGACCTTAGCTCTAGAGATTTGAGCTTCACTTTACACTTTCTTCCAAAGTAAAGCGAGGGGAGAAATAGTTTCTCTCCCATACTATCACCACAAGGAGCATCAATGGCAGCCTGAACAGTATCTCATGGTGGCAACAGACGTATGTATTCACATAGCCCTGGAGGAGGGTTCAAGGATATTGTTCCTAACCTCCAACTTCTCATGTAAAGAGAGTAGATTTTGAATTCCTCAGGCAGCATGATCTATGTATTTAGTCATTTAGCAGAAAATGGAGATTTTCCTGGGCAGCACCAACTTGGAGAGTTTCCTTGTTGGCATACCCAAGATCAAGAGTTCCAGAATTTGAAAGTTTGGGTATCAGAACTTTGAGAGACCAAGATTTCTTACAGTAGAATGTTCTTTAGAGAAAGAAGGCTTTCCACATGATTCATGTGGCATAACCAAGGGTTTGCTGGGAAACATTTAACAACCAGCTCTCGGAGAATAAAGACGTCCCTGTGACACCCTTTTAAGTGTAATCAGCATCACTGACATTGTATCTCTCACTTTCTTAATTCTAGACAATCAACAAAACAGTAAACCAAGTCCTGCTTTGTGGTGTTTGTTGATTTCCAAGGTAGAAATACTCATATTAAAAATTTAACAATTGGCTCTAAGGAACAGCTGGCTGCAGCACAAACCTGGGCCCACATCCTACTTGGAACATAAAGCCAATCAGTGACCTAACACAAATGCAAAGAAGCAGAAGTCTGTCCAGGAGGATTCAGAGCATGCTTGTGCTGGTAGAGCTACAAGGGAGTATGTTAAGTCTTGGGGTGACTGTATAGGATTCTAGGGGAAAGGAACCCACCAAAATGACAGTATTGCCCCAATAGCAAGCCCCAAATCAGTCCTCTTCTTATAAGGCGAGCTGATGGCCTGAGTGCTTTCTGCTTCTGTGTGTCATCGTGGGCTTTGACGAGTCCTTGGGCATTTTCTGTGGGGTAAATAAACGCTGTCCCATATCCAATAACCCTATTGTGCTTTGAATGCCTATACAAGATTTAGAGATTCTGCCACCCATATTTGGAAGCACCTTGAACACAAGCTATGCTTAAGTTTTATCTTGTATACTATTCTGGATTAATCCAGGTAAGGGTGAGCTAACGAAAGAGGTCCTGGTTCATTGGGTAAAGCCCCCAGAATGGAACTCATAATAGGCAAATCCAGAGTTCTGTGGAGTTAGATTTATACAAGTTACATTTACAAAGTAAATGCAGAGTGATTTGAGGGAGTGGGAGAAAGCAGAGATTAGGAACAGGGAGAAATCAGAATAGGCCTTGGGGAGGAGGTGACGTGAGCTGAGCCTTAAAGGAATCTAGGTGCAAGTGAGGAGAGAGGAAAATCCAAGGATGGGGGACAGACAGACTGTACAAAGTCACAAAGACAGGAAATGGAATGTTGTGCCTGAAGAAGAAGATGAACATTTTGGCCGGCAAATAGATTATGTGATGATAAGGAATGTACAATGAGCCTAGAAAGAGAGACTGGAGCCAATCAGTGAAAGGCTTTAAATGTCAGGGAGAGATTTGGATCTTATCCTAGAAGCAAGAGAAAGCTGTCGGAGCCTCTCGAGCAGGGGCTGGAAATATCAGTTTGGCAGCTGAGGAAGGCTGAATTGGAGAGAAACCAAAGCCGGTAAATATTTGGTAAACGTAATCTGTGTAAATGGTTACAAAGATTGGATTACAAAGATGGCCACAAAGATTCTGGGCACACAAGGGCTTGGGGTCTTGATGCCTATGGGAAAGTTCATTGCCATCACCTGAATTAATGCAGGAAAGTTTCCAGCAGAAAAGCTTGAGTATATCTGGTGTCTAGGATGTCTACAATTAGAAGGCAATAGCGCAAGAGTTAGGTGATGAAGACCTGAACGAGGGGAGGGTAGTTGTGCGAAATATAGTCGAGGTGGAATAGACAAGATGTGGTATAACTGATTGGAGATGAGAGAGGAGGAGGGTGATGAAGGGCTAGAGTCCAAGAGAGAGACTAAGGCAGGGGTGGGGAAACTGTGGCCTCGAGGCCACATGTGGTCTTCTAAGTCTTTGGGTGCAGCCTTTTGACTGAGTCCAAGTTTTACAGAATAAATCCTTTTACCGAGGGGATTTGTTCTGTGAAGTTTGGGTTCACTCAAAGGGCCACCCTTGAGGATCTATGGGGCCACATGTGGCCTCGAGGCCACAGATTCCCAGTCCCTGGACTAGGGGCATGTAGATGGAGGGATCATCTACATAGCAATGATTAACCGAATCCAGGGGGCTGATAAGATCACTGAGGAAAAGGGAGCACAGAGATGAAAGGTGAGGATAGAACCCTGGAGGGTATCAACAGCAAGGCATTCTTGCTTTCTCCTTTTTAGAGCCCAGCTCCTAGAAAACAAACAAGTAAACCTTCGACACTTAGAACCTTCCCTTCCCTTCCCCTCAATTATTTCTCAACTTTTAGATATGTACAACTTCTGACCTTACCACTAAGCCAAAACTGTCCCCCCCTTTTGACCAATGACCTTGACAATGTCCAATCTATTAGCTGTTTCTCAGTCCTCATCCACCATCTCTTGGAGGCAGCATTTTCGTAACATATAACGGAAGTCAGAGCCCATTTGTACAGGCTCCCAAGAGCAAATTGTGAAATCTTCAGTGTGACCATTTACATATCAGAAATCAAGCATTACAAATCAGTCCTCAATTTATCATTTTGTTGATTATCTAGACTTAAGAAAATGATGGAGAAAACATTAATAATGGCAATTAAATTTCAATGTGTGTTGTGTGTACATTTTTTCCCCAGAGATACAGTTGTTAAACATTTTACCAGCACACTCATGAAAGGAGCAGTCCTTTTATTCATTTCAAACCTGGCAGGCTTCAAAGGTTCCATTTGGTGATTGAGTTCACATTTCACCCTATTTATGCCCTTCTTCTTTGTATAATCTTCAGTCCTATGAAGTAGCTGGTGGTGGAAAGAAGCAAGCACTGGACTGAAGAGTCAGAAGACCTAGGGTCCAAATAGTGATCTTACCATTTCTTTAGCCACATGGTCTCAGGCAAGTTACTCGCCCTGAGTTTCCACATTTATAAAATGGGGGTAATAAGATATACATGATCTTTCTCACAGAGTACTTGAGAATGAGATAATCTTCACAAAGCACAAAGCTGTATCATAAACTTCAAAGTCGTATCATAAAATCATAAAACTCAGATGCCATAAATGTCAGCTCTTATTATTACCCTCAAACATTCCCTCTTTGCCTTTTTCTTTCCACGTGGGAAGTCCTAAAATGCTTAGTATCTCCCCTAAAACTCCTTGTACTTCTGCCCTATTCTTCAAAACCCATGTTACCTCTATATCATTCTTGTGTTCATAGAAACATAGGTTTAGGGCTGGAAGGAAGTTGGAAAGCATTGTGTCCATCACCTCCTTTCACAGATGAGGACCCAGATCCAGAGGGGAAGCAACATGCTCTCGGTGTTTCATGGAGTAAATGGCAGAGCCTGGCCTCTAACTCCAATCCTCTGACTCCAAATTGAGGTTTCTCTCTACACTGTATAACACTGCCTCCCGGTGACCATAGCTGCACAGGTGTGAAAATCCCCTGGTTTTCTAGAATGAAGATAGTTATCATGCCCCCTGGTCTAATTCCCAGTATCCTTCCTTCCTCATGGTGCCAGCACTTGGCTGGCCTTTTTTTTTTTTGTTAGCTGTACCAGCACATTGAGGAAATTTCTTCCAGGCCAGTTTGGGGCACAGCTCCCAGGAAGATTTCCATTGCCACAAGCCTCAATCCACCTTTGAAGGTTCCATTCATTGGTCCTTGATCTGCCCTCTACAACCAAGCAGAACAAACCTTATCTCTCTTCTATATGATAGCCCTTCAAAGACTTAAAGGCTCCTTAAATGTGGGAACTGTTTCATTTATCTCTCTGTACTCCCAGCACCTAACTAATAACACCATAAACATGTATTAAGTGCCTGCTGTATGCAGTGTACTCTCTTAGGTTCTGAAGACACAATGACAAGCATGACATGGTTGCTGCTCTCATGGGGGTACATTCTATCTGAGTAGACAGCGTATATGTTTGAAAAAGAATAAAACAAGTAACACAAAATAAATACAGGGTAATTGGGAGGGGGAAGGGGCAGCTAAGTGGTACAGTGGATAAAGCACTGGGCCTGAAGTCAGGAAGACCTGAGTTCAAATGTGGCCTCAGACACTTACTAGTTGTGTGACCCCGAACAAGTCACTTAACCCCTGTTTGCCTCAGTTTCTTTATCTATAAAATGAACTAAAGAAGGAAATTGCAAACCACTTCAGTATCTCTGCCAAGAAACACTCCTTCAAAAAGATCACAAAGAGTTGGACATGAGTAAAAATGACTAAACAAAAAAATTGGGAGGGGGAGTTATAATAGCTGGGGAGATCAGGGAGGATCTCATGCAGGAGATGGAGGATCTAAGCTTTGAGAAAAACAAGTCTCGAGCGAAAAAAGTTTAAGAAGCCCTGGTCTAGACCAAAGAATGTGCAAAGGGGAATAATGTAAAATAATAAAGCTGGAAAGGTAAGTTGGAGCCAGGTGGTGAAGGGCTTTCAATGCCAAAATGCGAACTTCCTAAATTCTTGTTGAATGAATGAATGAATGGTCCCATTAAGGCTTCTCTTCTCTGGGCTTATATATCCTCAGTTGCTTCAATAGTCCAGTGTTCAAGCATATGTCTATGACTTGAGAACCAGCAATGTTAAGTATAAAAAGCTCTTCCCAGGTTGTCTGAAGGGAGCTGACTTTTTCCAACCATAGCCTTGTTCAGTCTATCTCCTAAGTCCCAGGCACTTTGCCAGCAGCATCAATAAAGTGAGAATCCTCACAGATCTGTAAAGTATTGATGTACACGAACACAGAAGGCCCAAGTCCTTGCTCATGCCACCTCTAGTCATGCTTCATATTCCGCCCTGACCATTTTGGCACTTTCCATCCTTCCTACTCCTGCCCCTTCTACCCCACTGGTCTTTGCCACATACCCTGCCTCTGCCCACATACCCCAGCTCTGAAACGATAATAAATCAATACTGCCAGTTGCTACTGGAAATCATGTCAATCTACTGTGTCTCCACTCAACAATCCTGTGACTTCCTACCAAAACACTCCTTCTCTCATATGTTATCTCCTTTGATTAGAATAGATATTTCATGAGGGCAGACTTTCTTACCTTGGCTTTTGTATCCCCAGACCTGAGCACAGTACTTGGCACATAGGAATCGCTAAATAACTGCTTTTTTCATTAATTCAGGAGATCCTACCAGTTCTGCTCCTTCTCTGCCTTGATTCACATGGGTTTTCCTATCTCTCATGCAAACAAACCCACACACACACTGCCTGAGTCTTTGTCAGACCCCTCTAAAGAGAAATCTAAACCTGCCCAGGAGCTTCTCTGGAATACAACACACAGCCAAGCTGACGTTCCTTCCTCTTGGTTACTGCTCATTTCATTTGGCACTCTTTAAACAGCTGGAGCACAGTGTGGCCTGCTGTGGACCATGTGGAATGCATTTCACTTACCAGCTTGTGTGATTGAGGGCAGATGTTGCACGCCCTTCAATCTACCTCTAGAGAAGCAATGCGTTTCCTTTCCGCCCACAGGATGTCCAAGAGCACTCGGTGTACCATGGAGCTGGCCGTTCCAATTTCTTCTAGGAATTCTCATAATCATCATTGGGAAGGGAGGCCAACAAGACAAGACCTTGCTGATCTCCTTCAGGATTATATTCCTAAGCATCAGGAAATGAGGTGATCTCCTCATCTTCCACCCTTACCTAGAGGCAAAGGAGATCACTTTAGTAGTGGACATCTCACCACGCCCTTAGGATAGGCCATGCCCACCAGGAAAGAGAGAAATAGAAGAAAAATAAAGATTCATCAACCCAAAGAAGTATTGTGGAAAAGATTACATTATCTAGTTCAGCCATCCTCCCACACCCATTTTAGATGAGAAGGCTCAAAGAGAGACTCGGTAATCTGCCCACGGTCACCCATTTAACCGCTTGCTGTTCCTCACACACTACAGTTTTATCTCCCATCACCATATCTTTGCATTGGCTGTGCCCTATGCCTGGAAAGGTCTCCCTTGTAACCTCCATCTCTTGCGATCTCTGCTTTCCATCAAGACTCCTCTCTAGTGTCAACTTCTACAAGCTGGTTTCCTTCCTAAAATTACCTTATGTAGATATCCATGCTCCCTCGCCATTAGAATGTAAGCTTCCTGAGGTCAAGGAATGTTTCATTGTTGTCTTTATTTATCGCCAGCACTTAGTACGGTGCCTGACATATAGCAGGTATTTAATAAAGGTGCATTAGTGGATACTCAGTTGACAGTCTTCTCACTCCCAACTGATATATTAGATCGAAAGTATAAGGGTGGGACAATTTCTTTAAATAGCCTAAATCAACTATTAACTAGGTTTCTGTCCCCCCTCCCCCCCAAAAAAGGTTTTTTTGCTGTAATTTATCAATTCTTTTTTTATGTTCTACAAATTATTGATGTGGCTCATCTACAAATGCTCTGGAAGCACTTTGCAGTCATGTACGTGTTTGGTTTTTTCCATATTTATGAAGCATGCCATGCTTTCTGGAGAGTCGTGTTGGTTTTGTTTTGTTTTGTTTTTATCAGAAACCTTAACATTTACCCTCAAGAGGCTTATAACGCATTGAAGACAAAACCAATACGAGTTAACTCGTAGCCTAAATAAATGATTATGCACAAATAACCAATATCAAAACTAATGTTGAACGAGGCTCTCTGTTCTGCTGTAACATGGCACATCGTGAAAACTTAACAAGGACGTGAGTGCTGTCTGCAGGCATTTGAAGGGCTGTCACCTGGAAAAGGGATTAGATTTATGCATTCTGCTTGGCTCCAGAGGGCAGAACAAGGACAAAGGAGGGGAAGACGCAAAGGAACAAATTCACGCTTAATGTCAGGAAAAACTTGCTAAGCATTGAAACTGTTCTGAAATGGAATGGGCTGCCTGGGGAGGAAGGGAGCTGTCCCCTCATCACGGGGGCATCTCCAAACAGCAGCTGAATGACCACTTACTGAGTCTATTATAAAGGAGATGGCTACCACATATCTGAAGCAGGATTAGGATGAAAGTCTTCCTGACTCTAAATCCAGCACCACCAAATAAATCTACCACCTCCCTGCCAGAAGTTGATAGCTTCATTAAATTGGGTTTTGTTGTTGTTAAGTCATGTCTGACTCTTTATGACCCCATTTTGGGGTTTTCTTGGGAAAGATACTGGAATAGCTTACCATTTCCTTCTCTAGCTCATTTTACAGATGAGGAAACTGAGGCAAACGAGGTCAAGTGATTTGCCCAGGGTCACACAGCTAGTGTCTGAGGCCAGATCTGCACTCAGGCCTTCTTGACTCCAAACCTGGCACTCTATCCACTATGCTACCTAGCTGTCTGTTGAATTGGGGACTGAACAGTTAAATGGGCATTCTGGGGGCTTTTCCACACCCTGAATTGGGCCAAGAAGCTACCCTGGTTAAGTACCCAGTGGCTAGATGAGATAAATAAAGGGCTAAAAATGAGGCAGTTTGAGGGTTCAAAAATGTTTGCAAGGAGTTTGTCTTTCTAGTTATGATCCTTATATCAACTGAGTTGTCAGTCACTTCAATAAAGGTAAACAAGGTAAGAGTCTGTCCTGTCTCTTACATCTTCCTAATGGCAACTGAAGGTGACAAAAGAAAAACCCAGGCCCCCTCCAACTGAATAGAAAAAGGAAGGAAAGGAAAAGAGTGAGGAACAAGTGGAGTCCCAAGGCTTTAGTCTCTTCAGAAATGCATCATAGGTTCCTAGATTTAGGGCTGAGACGGTCTTTCGGGGCCATGTAGTCCAAATCCCCAGGAAACTCAGGTCCACTGAGGTTAAGTGACGTGCCCAAGGTCATGCAGGTAGTGTCTGAGAAGGGTTTGAATTCAGGTCCTGTGACTGCTGAACTAGCATTCTTTCCATTGTATCATCCTGCATCCAGAAGCTCTACAACTCAACTGAACTGAAATCCTAATTCCTCATGTATCATCATTACTTAAGGGCAGCTAGGTGGCGCCATAGTGCATAGAGCACCAGCTCTGGAGTCAGGGCTAAATCGAAACCCGGGCTCAGACACTTACTAGCTCTGTGACCCTGGGCAAGTCACTTCACCCTGTTTGCTTTAGTGTCCTCAACTGGAAAATGAGCTGGAGAAGGAAATAGCAAACCACTCTAGTATCTTTGCCAAGAAAACCCCAAATGGGGTCATGAAGAGTCAAAAATGACTGAACAACAGTATCATCCCTTAATCACTGGATTTCTTTATAATCATTAAAAGAAAAAAAGCAGGGGCAGCTCGGTGGCGTGGTGAATAGAGCTCTGGCCTTGGAGTCAGGAGGACCTGAGTTCAAATGTAGCCTCAGACACTTAACACTTACTAGCTGTGTGACCCTGGGCAAGTCATTTAACCCCATTGCCTAGCCAAAAAAAAAAAAAAAGCCAAGCAGCCCTCTCAGTGCTCCCTCCTAAACAAGTCTACAAGAAGCTTGGCTCTTCCTCTAGCCCACCGAGGAAGGAACATAGGCAGTACATTCCTCTCTTCAGGGAAGGCCTGGTGGAAGGCAGCAGCATCTTTGCAGTCTTCATAGGAAAATTCACTCATTTCTCTTGTTCTAATGCAAGTAAGCCCCTGCAGTGAATGACGACCAGCACTGGGACCCAGCTTGGCTCCAACTCATCACGGAGACATTAGTGAAGAGCTTGGGCTTGCCCATTTATGTTTCTCCAGCCTCTATTTGAGGACTTTAGATCAGTTCTTTAAATTCTGCTTATGTTATTGCAGACCTGGGAGAGTATACTTGGCGCGTTGCTTTAGTAGAAGTTATTAAAAGAATGAGTTGCTGCATCCCAATCAGACAAAGTCCCAAGGTGAATGTCGGGTGCCTCACTGACTGAGACAGACTCTACCCACTGGAAGCAAGGTGATATGGAAGAAAGGCATGAGCGTGAGAGCTAGAAGAGCTGGCTTTAAATTTAGGCTCTACCATGCCTACTTACACGACCCTAGACAACTCCCAGCTCACTCAATCTCTCTGGGCCTCAGGTCACTCATTTATAAAACTAAGGGCTTTCAGCCAGACACCATGTAAAGTCACTTATAATATACATACACACACACACATATATATGTATGCACACATGTGCACACATGTGCACGCTCGTGTATAGATATGTAAATTGACCTTTGTATATATGCATGTACATGTGTCCATATATTGCACATATATGTGTGCATGCAAGTATCGGACACATGTATACACACATACTGATGTCCTAGTTTTAAGCATAAAACTGCACTGAGATTTTCAGTATATCCTGGTGGTGGTGGTGATGGTGGTGGGGTGGCGGTCCTTTGTTCTCAGAGAGGTGATGTCTTGACTTGTGCATAAAGTGGAAATGAGAAAGTCATCCAAGTCCAGTGGCAGGACAAAAGGCTAGAGAACTGACAATGGTCTGGAATGCAATGGGTGACCTTGGCCTTTCTAAATTAAGGTCTTTCTCAGGTTGCCCATTTGACAACTAGGTAAGAACTGAGACAAAAGATGACTCAATTTACCATCACAAAGATATCATTCTGGGAGGGAAAGACCCTCAGAGCTTATATAAGTTTGTGATTCTCCATTATTTTCAGCACTAAAAGAGTCTATTTTCTCCCTTGCCTAAGTCATGCCCTTGGATAAAGGTTTAAATTGTTTCCCAAAGGTATCAAACATATTGCCTGTGAATCGGGCCAGCAAGATTCCCAAGTAGAACCCCAAGCAGATTAAAATATGATTGGAAAATACTTAACAAAAATAAATAAAAAGACAACAAAACATGGATAACATTACATTTTAAGACTGAGTCAACCTGTACCTGCATAGATCCTTCTCTATGTATTAGTGGCCCTGTTTCTATCAGAGATTGACGCCACTGACGTAAAACATCTTGAGGGCAATGATTGTCTCATTTTTGTATCGTATCTCCATCATCTAGGACAGGAGTGGGCACAGGGGAAGCACTTAACAAATGCTTGGTGAATAAATGGAGACTCTAACTCTCCTTTAAGGCCATTACAGGATCACATAGTGTGCTGCAACACTATTGCCCATTGGAGATTCAGGAGAATTACAGAATCAGGTATACCTCATTCAAAATAAACTGAATAAATACACAGACAAACTCCACACACAGATATTTTTCCCTAAGCCTAGATTCTAATTTCTTCCAAAGTGCTAATGACAGAATTATATTTATATTTTTTAAATTATTTGCTAATTATGACTACTTGACCAACTCCATTAATTATAATCTTGATTACTTCTTATGCCACTTTCACTAAGCATAGCAATCTGGCTTTTGACCCCCTCACTCAGCTGAACCTGCTCTCTCCAGAGTTATGAATGATCTCTTAATAGCCACTTCTGGGTCTTCCTATCTCATCCTTCCTGTTGCATCGACACTGTTGACCACCTCCTCCTCCTGGGCACTCTCCTCTCTGAGCTTTGGTGGCATTACTTTTTCCTGGTGCTCCTTCTCCTTTCTGACTGATTACTTCTCAGACTTTTCCTCTTGTTGGTTTACCGTCCAGATCCTGTGTCCCCTATCTGGAGGGGCTCTTCCCTAGGCTTGCTGTTCTCTCTCTCTGACTCTGTCTCTCTGTCTCTGTGTGTGTATGTGTGTGAGTGTGTCCCTCTCCTCTCTCTCTTTCTCTCTCTGTCTTCTTTCCTTTCTCTGTCTCTCGCTCCCTCTCTTCCTCCTCCTCTTCCTCCTCCTTCTCTTTCTCTCTTAGTTATCATTTCTACCCAATGATTTACAGATCTATATATCTAGCCCCAGTCTCTCTCCTGAGCTTTAATCCTCTATTACCAATTACTTAATAGACATTCAAAAAGAATGTCCCAGAGATATGTGAAATTCAACAAAATCAAAACAGAACTCATCCTCTTTTCCCTTTGGACCCTCCCCTCTTCCAAACTTCCCTGTTTCTGTTGAAGACATCACCACTATTCCAGTCTCCCATGTTCATAATCTTGGCATTATCCTCAACTCCTCCTTCACCTTTGCCCAACATAATTAATCAGTTGACAAATTTTGTTGCTCCTACTTTTCCATCTGACACCCTTCTCCACTCACACAGCTGTTTTACTTTCAGCCTTCATCACCTCTCTTTTAGAGTCTTTTGACAGCTTCTCAGTTGGTCTCAATGCCTCAATTCCATCCCTCCAATAATTTATTATCGACGTAATTTTCCTTAAGCTCTGTTCTAACTGTATGACTTCCCTAATCAATCAGTCCAGTGACTTCCTATTACTTTTAGAATTAAATATAGTCTCTTCTGCTTTACTTTTAAAAGTAAAACAGGGCTGCATAGCCCAGCCCAAACAATCTTTCCATCTTCATTAAACATTACTCCTCATTTTGCATGCTGTAAGCCAGCCCAACTGGACTTTCTCTGTTCCTCATGCACAACACTGAATCTCCCCTCTCCTTGTCTTTGCACAGACCAATCTCAATGTGTTCTTCCTCTCAACTACCTTGTATAACTACTTTGTACTTCTTTTTATTTATATTTCTTTATTTTTATTCTATATACACACATATCTATTTCTAAATATATGTGTGCATGTATGTTTATATGTATTATGAATATACATATGCATGTACAAATATATCCTTGACCCCAAAGAAGAGTTGAGAAAATGCATCCCTTTCTTCTTAATAGAGGTGGGAGACTGTGGCTGTGGAACATTGCATAGGCCATCAGACTGAGTTGATGCATGGTTTAATTGTGCTGACTTGCTTTTATTTTCCTCTTTATTTTTTATTATAAGTGATAGCTTACCAAGAAGCGCAGATGACAGGGATCTATTCCAAATGAAAAGATGATGAAAGACAAAAGATATCAACAAAACACATTTTTATCCACTAAGAATACTGAAATTGAGGTAAAAGACTAACCCATTCTTTAACCTGTTGACTATAATTTGGAGCACAGGATTCAAATGAAGTTTTTATTTGGGTCCACCACTTCTTTCCTTCTGTGACCATGCCCGGGGTTGATGAGAGAATTGTCGTAGTCCATAAAGCATGGTGAGACTTGCAGTTTCACAATGGAGCCAGCAAGCTAACAATTAGGAATGTCAATTCAGACACTCTTGCAGTCTTAAGATGACAATCAATCCCTACACTACATCCTTATCTACTCATTGTACATGCCCTGTATCTCCCAAGTTGTTTGGGGGAGAACCACCATATGATATGAACTAGATGCCACGCCTACAGTAAGCCTGCGATAATGAAGGGAATCTAGATAAATGTTAGAGGACCAGAAGTCATTAACTTTTCAAAGATGATCTATGCAAATGAACCCAGGACATGCTTCCATTTCATCTAGGAAAGGATGAATACTCAATAGAAACAAATGGACTTATTCGTGCACCATGGTATGGAAATAATAGCTGTAAGAAATATATATACAAATGCCCCATCACCAAGGAGGTATGATTTTATCTGATGGCTCTGTCACACTTAATTTCAAGTACACTGAATTCCAAGAAAATTATATTAAACCAGTTTGACTTAAAGAGTCCAGGAATTTAAATTTAAGCTAAAATTTCATTTTAACTAACCACAATGTGTGTAGGATTTTTAGTTGAGGTGATATTATCCGTGATTTAAATGCCTCTCTATCACAGGATTGGGATATTAACCTCTACTCAGAACATCTTAACTTTGTGACAAATTGAGTTTATTTGCCTTTTTAAATTAAAACTCATACAATTTTCCACTGCAATATCTCCTCTCTCCCTTTTTCTTTTAGCCATACTCTGTTTTCCCTTCTTTTGATTATCACATCCCCCTACTTTTATTTTCTTTGTTCCTAAGCTGCTTTTGGTATTGTTTTTTCTTTCAAGTTTTACTAAGGCCTGTCCCTTCAGATCACTGACTTAAGAGATATTGAGATGGAAGGGACCTCAGAAACCATCCAGTCTAATCTCCTCATTTTACAAATGAGTAAGCTGAGGCCCAGAGGTGTTGTGAAATGCTGATGATTTCTTCCACTACTCCAGGTCCCTCCTACTATGTCTTTTTTTTTTTCTGTCCCTCCCCTTCTCCAACTGAGTCCTGTTAGGGTCAATTAGACTTTCTATGTTTGTCTGTTTCTGTTAGGCCCATCAAATCTCATATCTAATGCTTCCCCGTTGACTTAGTCCCTAATGTGTTTATACAACCTGTGTTTTTTCAATAAAATTAACAATATACTAAGAAAGACTGGATTCCAAAGGCCCACAGCAAGGATCCTGGACCAGGATCTGATCAGATCTTTTATACAGTAATACATTCAGCACATGGCCCGGTGCCTAGCACGTAGTAGATGCCTAATAAACATCTGTGGATTGACTAAGACCCTTGCTCCCTCCACAGCACTCATTGGGCATAACAGGTTAAACCTTCTCTAAGCACACTGCAGTTCATCACTGTCTCTTGCTGTCTCATGAGCTTGAATGTCCTGACAACAGTAGAGGAAAAAGAGAGCGAATATTTCTATACAAACTAAATTCTAAAAAACAAATTATCTCCCTTAATTCCTCTCATATGTGCTACCACCATATTTAGCCTTCTCCATTTGTGGTCATAAAACACCTAGGTGATTTTTAAAATAGTAATAATAAAAGAGAAAGTGTTAATTCCAAAATATAAGTCAAATTCCAGCTCATTGTAATTCAAACACTCAAATGCCTCCCCCTCCTCCAGTTTCAGTTGTCTAAATATTCTTGATTACCAATCACAAATACTTTGACATGTTCTTAATCTAATCCTTTGAAGAGTCATCACTTTTCATTCCATTGATGATGGTGAGAAGCACATGTGTTCATCAGTACTCCCTATATTATTTTAGAATGATGCTCAGGCAAGCCTGATGTTATATATTCTTCATACTTAGGTCTATAAGGTGTACATCACTGAAAAGTAAAGATTGAATGGGAGTAAAGACACATGGAAAGGCAGCAAGGTCATGGATCATGACCAAAATGAAACCAAGGATTGACTAAACCACCAAGCCAACCCTAGAGGGGTTCAAAGTCTCTATTTTTAGCCATTTAGATTTTGGATCTGGTCTAAAAAAGTATTCCATAGGGGATAGAGTTCTAGACTTGGGTTTAAATCCTGTCACATACTGACTGTATGACCCTGGGCTAGTCTCTTAACTTTTATAAGCTTCAGTTCCATTATATGTAAAATGGAGATAATATCTCCCTTCACAGTGTTAAGATGAGGGTCAACAGAGGTAATGTCTCTAAGGCATATTTAAGCTATAAAGTGGTAAAAGCTTGGGGAAGTTGGTGGCACAGTAGATAGAGCACTAGTCCTGGAATCAGGAAAACCTGAGCTCAAAACTGGCTTTAGACAGCAAACCACTTAATCACTGCCTGCCTCAATTTTCCTAACTATGAAATTGGAATAGTAATAGCACCTACCTTGCAGGCTTGAATAAGGATCAAATGAGATAATATTTGTAAAAAGCACCTAGCACAGTGCCTGGAACATAGTAGGTGCTAAATAAATACTTATTCCCTTCCCCCACTGTCATTCTTAATTAAGAAACTATATAATGAAAAAGATTATAAATTCAACAACTCTTTTAAGTGAATTTCTGCTACATTAGTAATAACATCTATATATGATTGGGAAAGAGTGATAATATTAAAATATCATTTATTCAGTCTACATGAAGTATATTTCTTTATGTGGCACCTCTCCATGGCACCCCCACAAATTTGCACTTGCAGGTTGAGTTCCCAGGGGAGAAGGTACCACCATTTTCAGAGTAGAAGTCTTCATTCCTAAAACTTGAGGTCATGAGACCTCACCAGCGTGATTATCTTTAAAGTCATACAGCAAGCACAGATATCTCAAAGCAAAGGCATTCACAGACATGGCTTTGTAATAATAATCAAACAGTAATGAAACACTCCCCCCCATAAAGCTGGGAACCCCCTCTTCCCACAGCTACATACAGCATCAAGAGAAGAGTGGACCGGCACACAGAGACAGTAACAGAGAATGGCACACAGGAAATACACATGGACTGGGCAACTCACAAGTCCAGTACTTAAAGCCCTCATTTCCTTCCCCTTTTCATGGTAGCCTCCCCTATATGTGGCATCTCTTCTGGGCATGTGACTCAACTGAGATCCATGGTTCTAATGCTCCCTGCATCTCCACTCTCAGTGTCTAGGGCTGGCTTTCTTCTCTACTCAAAGCTCTCCCACCTCAACTTTGACTAGCCTATTCTCTGCTGTCTTCTACTGGGTGAATAATCCTTCTGCAAGATGCCAAGACTCCATGGCAGATGGGGAAGGGGGAGAGAAATCTCCTCTCCACAGCAGACATATGGAATAATTCCCCTTAAGAAACAAATTCTTCCCTAGTTGGCTCTCTTCTTTGTAGCCAGAGGTCACTCCTAAGAACCATTCCTTTTCTAGTTTTAGCTCTCTATTCCTAACAGAATATGACTCACTTCTTAAAAGTTTACAGGGAATTTGACCTATATTTTGCCATCCAATGATAAGCTATCTACAATTTCATCAGTTGTTATGAAAAACTTCTTAACCAATCCACAAGTATTTACTAAGTACCTGCTATGTGCTAGTCACCTTGCTAAGCACTAAGTATGCAACTGAAAAGAACGAAATAATCCCTAGTTGCAAGAAGCTTATATTCTAATAGGTGAGAGAACAAGTATGTGTGTGTGTGTGTGTGTGTATGCATGTATGTATGTGTGTGCACAGCATATATAGATGGCATAAATATAAAGTAAATAAATACAAACAAATGCAAAGGAATGAAATCTAAGGTACTTTGGGAGAAAGGGTACTAGCCATTGGGAGCAATTGATAAAGACTTCACACAAATGATGGTGACTGAGCTGCACCGTAAAGAAAGAGAAAGGGTCTCTGAGGCACAGGATAGGGAGTGCATCTCATGCATGTAAGAGGGCCATTTCTAAGGCACAGATAGAGGATGGCATGTCATTTGGGAGCACCAAAAGAAGACCAGTGTGGCTGGGCTGAAGAATGCCTATCCAAAGAGGCTGAAAAGATAGTTTGGTGTCAGATTGTGTAGGACTTTACAAGCTAAAGAGACGAGTTTCTATTTGACTCCAGATCCAGTAGTGAGCCACAGGAGTTGACTGAGTAAGGGAGACACGTGGTCAGATCTCCACTTCAGGGAAGTTACTTTGGTATGTAGGATGGACTTGAGTGAGCACAGACTTGAAGCGTGGTGGATCAGTCAGGAGGCTATCACAACAATCTAGGTAACGGGTGATGAGGGCCTGAACCAAGGGAGCAGCTGTGTGAATGAAGAGAAGGGTTCGGATTTTCTCTCACATAAGACACAAAGTTAGAAATGGCAAGATCTGGCAACTCATCGTATTTTGAATCTTATAAAGGTGTAAGGGAATAGAAAGAATTTTATAATACTTTGCTGAAGATCTTGATGCTTCATTGTTTCTGTTGTCTGCTCCTTATCTTCTGCGATTGCATCAACTGGGATTGTTGATGGGATGGAAAAATCAATTGATGAAGGGTTTCCTCAACAAATCCCCCCCATATAAAAATAGTGTTAATGGATTTTCTGGCCCTTGCAATAACTCTGCAGGACCCAAGAAGTCCATGGTCCAGAGCACTCAATCCTCTGGCCTAGAGGATGGAATGCCCAGATTTGACTAGAAATCATAAATTTCGCATTCCTCCTGAATGGATTTAGTTTTCTTCAGAACATGACTATTTGAGAAGCATGTTTGAAAGACTAACTTTCAGAAAATTGTTGAGATGCCAGCAGAATTCTTGGACACTTAAAAATAAATCTCACTCAAACTCAAACAAGTTCATGGCTTCCTAAAATTAAACAGCAGTTACATATAGGTACGGCTCCTTTGTTTTTAACACATATGTTAAATGAACATCTGGTTTGCTGAAGGAGACTGATGAAAGGGACCAGTGCTAAGGAACATCGGTAAAACGAACTTTAAAAGAAAGAGATCCTCAGATGAAGGTAATAGGAGAAGCTACTTAGAGAAAACAGAATGTGGAAGCTGGCAGGAGTGGAAGTTTACTAAATTGATAAACTTTGTGAGTGTTTTACTGGGAGCCATACTAATTGGAAGAGAGCCCTTGCTTTGATGAGAGCTGATTGGTTGAAGAAAAGCACTATTATCCTCTCATGCCATCTATAGTTTAACAGAAGAGGCTGCTACCTTTCTGCATTTGCTACCCTTTACCACCCTTTATCACTTGGGAGGAAGAAATAAATGGGTAAAGTCAGACTTTACATATACTTTGCTGTGAGCTCTGCCAATAGGATAAGAGCTGTGGCTTTACTGAGAACTGACTAGAGAAACCTAGATCCTCTAATATTTGAAGAGATAGCTGGAAAATACTGAATGGTCGTATCACTATTAAAGGCTTAATTGTGTTTTTTATTTGATAAATGCTATGATTATTCTTGGTCTCGCCTTACTATTCAGTACACGTTCTCTGTGAGTCAAAGGTACCATGGTAATTGGCTTTAAACATGTGAGAAGCACACCGATGGGGGCTCACAGCCTACAATGGAGAGTAGTAGGAGTATATCCCCCAAACACATATTGCTCCTAAGATGATGAGAAAGTCACAGATGAATGGTTGGGGGCAGCAAGGTGGTGCAGTGGATACAGCACCAGCCTTGGAGTCAGGAGGACCTGAGTTCAAATCCATCCTCAGACACTTGACACTTGAGACAGTTGTGTGACGCTGGGCAAGTCACTTAACCCTATTGCCTAGGGAAAAAAACAGATGAATGGTCAGCATTCTGGCCACACCACCCTGACATGCTGGAATGGGTCTAGGTAGTATGAGTTAGGCAGTTCCAATGCAGAAAAGAGAGATCCTGGGGAGAGTTGGTGATTGGTGCTATGCTCAGACTCTACATCTATATAAATTAGAGAGGAGAGAGAAAGGGAGAGAGAGAGAGAGGGAGGATATTATTATTACACAGGCCCTTTTTTTTTTTATCCAGACCAATGATTTCATCAGTGTAGAGAACTCTGGATATAGAAATAACCTCCACTAACACAAATATGCAACTCATCTGTAACAGAGTCTGCAAATTTAAATGACTTGCAGTGGTCATACAGCCAATTTGTGTCTGACGCAGGAGTTGACCCCCAGGTCTTCCTAACTCGGACGCTGGACTACTCAGTGCTTCTCCACATGGGTATATGGAAAGAAACAAAGAGAACTATTGGCCTGAGAGAAATGCTGCTTCACCATCATATTTTAAAATTGCCAATTTGTTTCTTATAAAAAACAAACTTCTATTCAAACTCCTGTCCATTATCCTTCTGTTCCTTGGCCTGTAGCTAAACACAAACTTAATTTTGCTCTGCTTACAAACTGATCTTTTACAAATAACATGTCTGATTAGATTAGCATTGTGACCTTAAACATTTATTCCCACTCAATTCCCAGCTCTAAATCCGAGTGCATAAATAGAAAGAGAAAAAAGCAAGGGAGAAAGCCAAGCTATGGGGACAGAAGGTCAGGAAGCAATGACACAAATTAAGGACAAAAGAAATAACAAAAAACCTGGACTCGATAGGTAGAATAATGACTCAGGGCCCTCAAAGGAAGCTACATCTTGAATAGGAAAAATGAAGTAATGTCCCAGGGTTACATAATACACTACTGTCTTTTTAAGTAAATTCCTCGGTCACATTGAATCTCAGTTTCTAGGCTCAGGAGAAGTTAAAAGAAATGAATCATGTATCTCTAGGCTGTTAAACAGGACCTTATGGCAAATGACAATTAATTTCAGAGCAGGGTGCAATTCACTCGGGGAGCTTTCCTGCCTGAGATGAGGCCAACATCACGACTCACACCCCAGCATCACAGGTAGCCCCACATGTGAATGCGCCTTCCTGGGCAAGGTTCAATTTTGTCTCTCCTGTTAGAGGATTAACTCTTTGATACCACTGTGCATTTTAAGTGTGCTAAACTAAGTCAGGAGAAACCTAGATGCGAATCCCATCTCTGATACTTGACTACCTGTGTGACAAGTCACTTACCTTCTCAGAGACTCAGTTTCCTTGTCTGGAAAAATAGAATTCTAGCTGGAGTACTTAACTCATACAGTTGTGAGATATTTTAGATAATGAGATAATTTACATGAAGTGCTTTGTTAACTTTCAAGTGCTGTCTAAATATCAGCAATTATCAAAATGAGGGAGGCAGAGAGATTTGGATTTGGATTCAGAGACCTTGTGTTCAAATACTGGCTTAGCTACTGATTACTTATGGGACTTTAAACACAACCCATAACCTCTCTGGGTCTCGGTTTACTTAGATGTAAAATGAGGGATTTAGATTAGATGACTTCTAAGGGCCCTTCCAACTCCCAATCTATGGTTCTGTGATCATTACTACCACTTCCAAATATATTTGTACCCGCATGGCATGAAAAATTACTTCTAAGTTAAGCAAACGTAAACCATTTGGATTGCTCATGTTTGCCAATGAGTTAGATTTTCCCAAAAGATTTTTAATATCTTTTGCTACAACTTTTTATGATGAATAGATTCTGCTGCTTGACCACAGGTAGACAGAGACTGACAAAGTAATAATAGCTGACATTTATGTAACACTTACGGTTACTTTCCCTCTTTCACATGGGCTAGGATTAAACTCCTGCCTAGCTCAGATTACTGTTTCCCCTTCATCCTTGAGAATTCATTTAAGCCAACTGGCCAGAGCAATGACTCATCTAGGACACCCCAAAGAAGACATCATTCACTCTGGCATGTGATTACTAAACCTGGCATTTTGAAGAGAACAGATTTGTTTTAGCTTTCAGAATTCTGTTATCCAAAAGCAAATGGTGAAGCAGGAAAAAGATGTCTTTTATCCCCATTGTCTCCACTCCTGGTCAGTTTGTCACCATGAGATACTTATTCTATGTTACATTTCTGTAGGGCTCTATTCTCAGCAGCTATAATCCCTAAAAGTGTTCATCTTCCCAGAGTACTTACATTTGACTCTTGAGAAATAGAAAGCCTTCAAGAGCCAACAGAAACAACCTGTAATGACAGAATTTCAGAAAGTATGAACAGGTCATGAATAAGATACTCTGGGGTAGGAACCTTATCTAGTTTCCCTCAATTCATACATAAAATGTGCCCCTACTTCATCTGTAAAAAGTACTAGCATCTCAGAGCTGGAAATGATATGTTATCTGGTCATAATATCATAGAATCATACATTTAGAGCTAGAAAGAAACTCAGAAGACATCTAGCCCAAACCCTTTGTTGAACAAATGAGGAAATTGAGTGTAAAGGAGATGACGTGATGGATCCAATTTCAAGAGCTGACTCCACAATTCAGGTCTCCTGAGTCCCAGTCAAGAACTTTGCATACTGCCTACTCCTAAGACAAGACTAGATATTTACTTGTTTGTCTGATAGACGATGTAGGTGTATTAGTGGTTTGTGAGCCTTGTGTAAGTTAACAGTATAACAAGACTACCCAAAAGGTTAATGCAGTCTTAGGATGAATTTAAAAAGGAGTGGTATCCACAATGCAGGAAGTGATGGTCCCTCTCTACTCTGCCCTGGCTGGACCACCTCTCAATTATCGTGAGATGTCCAGGGCACCAGATTTTAAGAATAAAGGAACAAGGAAATAAGCATTTATTAATTGCCTGCTATATGCCAAGCACTGTGCTAAGTACTTTACAAATATTATCTCATTTGAAAAACGTTAACAAATTGGATAGTGTCCAAAAGAGAGCAACCAAGATAGTGAGGGGTCGATCTCAAGACCAGATCATACAAATACTGGTTGAAGAAAATAGGAATGGTTAATCAGTGGAAGATGATTGAGTGGGGACTGGATAGCTATGCTCAATAATTTGAAATTTGTCATGTAGAACAAAGATTGGATGTATTCTGTGTGACCCCCAAGGACTGAACTGGTAATGATATATAGAAGTTACAAAAAATCTAAATACAGGCTTGATGGTAGAAAAATCTTCTGAATCGTCTATCTGAAAGTGGAATAGATTGCTCTGAAGGTTACTTGGCTCCCTCTCAGTGAAGATCTTCAAGTAAACACTATATTACTCTTTGCTGGGCATGTTGAAAAGAGGTTTTTTTGTTCACATATGGGTTGAACCAGCAAGTTTCTTTGACAGTCCCTTCCAACTTTTCTGTGACTGCATAATCTCTCAGAGACCATCTGGCTCTGAATACTATGACCCCTATGCTGTCTCCTTTCTGTTGTCACAATTAGAGTTGAATGTATGTTCCAGGGGGAACCCAACTACTACAACACAAAGGAGCTCTCAACCTTTGCCTCCAATCCCGTCTCATAGGACCAATGGCTATAGTTAATTGAAACAATGATCCCATACAGTACCAGATACTGCTAGGTGTCCCTGGCCCGTATTCTCAAAAACTAAGCCAGTTCAACAAACTGACAGAGCATCAGAAGAATAGACCTTGGCAATGGGGATGCAACTCACAAACAAGCCTGAAGTGGTATCCCATTATATCAGTTTTGCATCTATAGGAGGTAGGAGCAAAATAGTAAATGGCATGCTGTACACACACATATGCGCACATGCACACATATACACACACATGTGCTATCCGACACACATCCCAGCCCAAAGTAAGCCTTCAATAAGTTTTTATTGATTGCTCACAAAGGTGCAGAGAATCCTGGTGAGGGAGGCAGAGGAAAGGAAGAGAAGATGGGAAAAACAAAAGAGTTCCATTCTGGGAAAGAATATCAGTTATTTCATCAGTTCAATGACCCCAAACCAAAACATAAATAAAATTCTCTCCAAATAATTAACCCAAATACCATTTTATGCAATAAATCATGGCCTCCTGTGATGACTGGCCTCAATAGTGACTTTTAAAGCTCTTGTCAGGATTCATTTCTGGAAGAATAGAAGAAGCCTCTGGGCACATCCGATATGATTTTCCACTAATAAAAGTTGATTGATTTCATAAAAGAAATGTGTTCAGCTAAAGTTGAATATAATGCACAGAAGGAAACAATATGGAACGTTCAGCAAATGAGGCACCGAATCTTTATTTGTACCACAAGAATCTATGGCATTTTCTCTGCATAAAATTATAGACCTTAGGGAAAAAGTAAAATTTATTTTCTTTCAAAATATGTACACTAGCTTGTAAGTACACTGCATTTTCATAAGTATTTAAGGGCAACTGAAAGTCCTCAGTCTCTTGGCTAATGTAAACACAAATCTAACTTGAGAATTTAAGCACAGGGATGCAAATGATTTTCCCTCATTAGAAGAGATTCACCTTGTCACTGGGGCCCAGAACAGTACATCCATTCCAACTAAGGAGTAACTTTCACATGGGGCAAAAATAGCTGAGTTTACATGGGGGAAAGGGAGGCAGAAAAAAGGACAAACCAACCACAGGGGCAGCTATCTAGATAAAGGGCATAATCCAACCCTCCCCTCTTCTCCATAGTGTATGGGGGGTGGCAAGGCTTCTTAGTTACAGGATTCTGGGAAATGTGTGGCCAAGAGGTGGTTTTAAAGGAAGACGACTGTCACAAGGGAGGAAGCATACTATCCCACACCCTCATTAAAGAAAACAACAACAGCAATAACTTCCATGTCAGTGCCATGAAACAAAGCCCTGAGGTAGCATAACCTGGTGGATAGAGCAATGAACTTGGAGTCAGAAGGACCTAAGTTCACATCCTTTCTCAGATATTTACTAGCTCTGTGACTGGGCAAGTAAGTGGCTTAGCTTCTTACTGTAAGTCAATGCCTCAACTTCCTCATCTGTAAAATGGACTCAATGGCCTCCAAGGTCTATTCGAGTTCTAAATCTACGATCCTATGAGCCCATGCTTGTTAACTCTGTATCTCAGAGCCCAAAATATGGAAAATAAATGTTGCCAACTCTTCTCTCCCTTGACACTCACTCTTGCACTATATAATAGGGGGAGGGAGTGAAGCAAAGGACAACTGAAGAGAGATTTTGAATGCTAGAAGGATCTGATACCACTGAATATGGAAGTGCTGATGTGGTGTTTTCACACATGTATCCTAGGAGCTGAGAAAGAATCAGTCAGCCTGGGTTTCCATGACTCACACTACACCTGGTTTACTTCTCTGTCACAAATCCTAGGAATCATTGATTCTGCCCAGGTTTCCCATCATTTCCACCCTAGCAATCAATTCTTCCCTGTAAGTTATAATGATATCCAGAAAACATTTGCCTTACTTGGTTCTTCTACCTTTTAAAAGATGAAATTATCATTAAGCAAGCCATGAGGTTTTAAGCAACTCTGCTTTTGTCAGAGAAAGACCTTCTATGGATTCTGGATAACTGAAGTTCGTCATCATTATTATACCATGACCTCTATGGCCCATACTGGGTCAAGTTCGTGGTCTGTTTCCCCAACTCCTTCTGTCCAGGTGGTCTGTAGCATATTCTGACAAAATCCCTTCTGTTTCTACCTCGACTGATCTTCAACCCAAGTGTTTTCCACCATGTTTCTACCATCTAAAAACCAAAAAGTGGCAGGAATAAAAACAAGCTTGGAAGACTACAGGAACATTGGATGGGCAAAGAATACCATTAAACAAGGTCACAAGACAACTTCCCAAGGGTCTTTGATCCACCCCCCTCATATTACCTAGAAAAATACAAAAGATTTGGTTAATCCATAGGTTTCCAAACAATTCACATTTTCCCTCAAAGATGCAATTCAACAAGAAACATTTATTAAGCAGTACTATGAGCAAAGGAAATGGCAAACCACTCCAGCATCTTTTCCAAAAAAAAGACGCAAATTGGGTCATAAACAGGAGGACATGACTAAAATTACTAACAACAATAACATGGGCAAAACCCTATGCTAGACACCAAATAACCTATTTCCTTAGCTGTCCCAGGAAGAGGGCTATTTGTTGCTTTAAGACATATAGATGGGATGATTCCATAACGTCTTCCTAACTCATTTTAATACACAAAACAGGGGTATGCTGGAGCCAGCTCCTACTGGTTCAGTATTGCTGATTATTAAATTTTTGATGTGTTCCTTTACACTCTACAAGTTGGCAAATGCTACAAATCAGGGCTTGATTTATTGTTTTGTCGATTTTCTGCAATTAAGAAAATGACGGAGAAAATATTAGGCATTCAGATTAGCGTGTCATGCATATATTTTTGCCCAAAAGCCAATTGTTAAATGTTTACTAGCACACTCCTACTTAAAAAGAATCCCATCTGTAATTCTGCTTTATAGCTAGATTCAATCCCTGATGTGGTATGTATAAGTTCACTTTTTATTGTTTGTCCTCGGAGAAGATAGGGAACAGCTAATCACAATCTCCGTTATAATATCTCTCCCTTCATCTTCAAAGACAGAAGCTAACAGATGGGCAGCCATCCAGGGACGGTGTGCTCAGGCAGCAAGCCCGCAACAGCTATTAGGTAAACTTGACCCTTGACACCCAATCATTTGCTTCATCTGTGGACTCCATTATCAGATGGCTGCCGTGGATCTAAATCTCCTTCCAGTTTACTCAAAGAATGATATATCACTGGAATTAGCTGACTCAGCAAAGGTACCCAAGGAGGGAAAACACTTCATCCTTGTCACAATGTATGCCCTTGTTTTTTCCTTCTAGATCTAGGCCAGAGGAAATTTATTGTTGTTAATTTTATATTAACATAAAAACATTTCATTGGAGGAGCCACATTAGTCTCCCCTCTGACATCGTAGATTTCAGAGATATTACAGGAAAAAGCATCAAATTTGGAGTCAGATGACCACCCAATCACCCAATTTCAGATTTAGATGGGACCTCTTCAGTGGCATCCTAGTCCAATACATACCCATAAACAATTTCTATGATAGCATATTCAATTAGTGATCATTCACCTTTGGCTTGGATATATTAGATAGAATTCCAGCTATAATACTTAAAACCAGGGATATGCAGGCAAGTATTTAATAACCAGCTCTCTGGAGGTGAGAAAAATATACCCATGATGCACTTTTGAGTTTAATCTGAATTATTAATATTTCTTTCCTGCTTTATTAAGTCAACAAACTTTATTAATTTATTGATTATTGATGTATTAATACAAACAACAAATACCAAAAAACAAATCAGGTACTTCTTTGTATAGTTGCTGATTTCTGAGATGTAAATGCTTAGGATGAAAATACAACATCTGGCTCTCATGAGCCACTTTGAACTGATTCCAGCACATCCATGCTTAAAACCTAGTAATGTTGAGCAAATCGCTTCTCTGCTCTGACTCTCTGAAATGAAGTAGTTGGATTGGATCATTGTCGTTGACAATGAGTAGAGGTATGCAGAGAATTATATGAAATTTTCACTGCATTCGCATGCATGAGTCTCCTGAGTTTCCCATACTACACCAAAATTTCTCATGGTAAAAAATAAGGTTGTACCATGTATAAAAAAAGTCTGCTAGCCATTGGAGTAGATGATGTCAAAGGTCCTTTCTAGCTCTAAATCATATGACTTTATCAGTTGCATCTAATAATCCCAATAGTCTCTATTTTTGAACTTAAGTGGCAAGGATTTAGGACTTAGTGAGTCCTTCAGTCAAACATGTGCCTTCCTAGTTAGTTCATTAAAAAGCCAAACTATGCAGGCCTTTAGGGCAAACATTAGGGTAGTTTCACGTCTTGACTTGAGCTTCTGCCTGAGGGAGGGTCCTGGAATTTGACTCTTGTCAATCTGTTGTTTTTGCAAGTTGCACTTTGTACATGTGCCCAGAGGTGTCTGAAATGGGCACATTGTGATAAAGCTCTACGTAAAACATGTGGCATGCACCCTAAATCATAACCATGGCAGCTGTACCAGCCGGTGAGATTTTATAACGTTAATTTGCCTTCCATCAACACGTAGTACTGCCGCAAGCATCCCTGGGAGTGATGCACCCAGATCAAAGGTAAATATGCGCCCAGATAATTAAACTGAGTTCTGGGGCAAGATTAATATTGATAACCGAATGTCATCCATGCTTCTTGATGAAAGGGGGAAAGTAACTTTAAAAAGTATGATGGGGGAAAATGGTCATGATATATTTATGAATTTTTGCATGCACATAGAAAATGACTATAATAATGATTCAAATAAATCCCTAGGACAGGAAGAGGATCTTGTCAAGAAGACACAAAGAGTCCCAAATGCACTAGGGTTTTTTTTTCCTTTTCTGTGACTTAGCGACATCATTGCCTCAGGGCTCTGGTGTATCACAGCGAAAGATAATCTAAAGGAGGATGCTCACAGAGCCTCAAATTGCTTTCCTGAAAATGAGGTGACCAGATACAGAGAGGGAGAAAGAAGACAGAGAATGAGGAGGGGAAACCAGATTGAAAAGGTGATGGCTGAGGCAAGAAATAAAGCTGAACAATCCAGCAGCGAAACAAGATTTAAGGTTCACAAATGGAGAGGAATAACTATCGTGCAAGATAATAGGAAAAGATGAAAGAGGGAAAATCACTGTATTGTAGAGCTGATGATGGAAGGGACCCCAGAGATCATCTAATCCAACCCCTTCATTTCACAAACGAGAGGAGCAAAAGCCCAAAAAATTTTCACAGAAGCATAAACATAGACTTGTAAAGGAACCTTAGAGGACATCTGGTCTAACTCTGCATTTTAAGGATGGGGAAACTGAGGCACAAAGAAACTAAGTGGCTTGCCCAAGGTCATCTAGGTTGCAAGTAACAGACTCAAGATTTGAATTCAAATCCTGAGACTGCAAAACCAGTTCTCTGCCTATTCTACCATATTGCCACCCAAAATAGTTTTAAAGAAAAATAAGTTGAAAGATAAAAGCAGCGATCACTTAACATTAGCTATTTAGGCCAAAATAAGGGTCAAATTCATTCATTCATTAACACATATTCAGTGACTACTGTGTGTAAGACACTGCACTGATGCCATGAATGCAAATATGGTCCTTAGGCTCTGGGCTTCCTCTCTCGTTCTTGACTTCCACCAATAGATTGGGTCCCCAGAGCCCAGCTGGCTGCATCTCTGCTCAGGGTTCTAGAACTTACCCTGGGTGTATTTGTCCATTTATCTAAGATCAGAAAAGAATAGAACAGAGACAGAAATTGAGGTGCCATGTGATCATGGCCATATGGTAGCTGGACAGGGAAAAAAGGTAGCCACCTGCAGGCTTCTGCTGGTGCTAGAGAATGCTGCTTCTGCAACTGCTACCACTTCCTCCCTCCCAGAGCCTGAGAGAAGATCTTTTCTCCTCGGCTACAAGGGAAAAGAGAGACAGATTTCATCTTTTTATGAATGCATAGTTCTATCTCAGTTGCCAGCTAAAATATTTTTGTCACTACACAGTTAGTAGATGGGAAACAAGGACACCTTTGCATGCTCTAAAGCAAGAAGGAAAAAGGCCCCTCCATCACACATTTCTGGAAATGGGCTCACCAAGACTCCATGTGCTTAGATATGAGGAAAAGGAGAAAAGGCTCTTTCAACTGGAGTGAGATTAATTGTGGGAGAGCCAAGAAAGCTATAGATGATATCACCTAAGGTGAGCCAGGAAGGAAGATAAGGAGTCTGTAAGAATTTACAAAAGACTTGGTAGTTTATTTCCAAGCATCAACTGAATAGAAAAAATTATTTGTTTGCCAATAGGGGAAATATCTTTTTTGTTTCCTTCTCATGATCAATGAGTCAGCTAGGTGGTGAAATGGATAGAGCATTGAACTTAAAGCCAGGAAGACCTGAATGCAAATTCCACCTCAGACAATCACTAGCTTTGTGATTCAGATGATACATTTGACCTTTGTCTTCCTTAGCTTATTCTTTTGTAAAATGAAGACAATAATAACATCTATCTCTCAGGGTTGTTGTGAGAGTCAAGGAAGATATTTGTAAAAACAATTCCCAAACCTTAAATGCTATATAAATATTAGTTATTATTAGTGGAAAGAATATGTGTGTATGTACATAGAAATCCAAGGATCACAATCAAATACTATTGCTTCTAATAATATGTATCACTATCTCCATTCTGAGAAAAATCACAGTTCCTTCTACCAGTATCGATTGAAATCCTGTCTTTGACCCAAAAGTCAAGTCCTAGAGAACTGCCTTGGTCCCACAGAGATTATGAATTGTCCAAGGTCACACAACTAGTAAGCCATAAATGTAACATTTGAACCTAGGTCTTCCTAACTTCAAGCCCAGTACCCTCTCCACAATGCCATTCTTCTTCCACATTTGATACTGTACTCTAAATGTGACCCATTTTTTATTCATCAAGGGGAGAAGAATTTGGCACACTGACATGTTTTGGGGAATACATACATAATTTCTTTCCATTAGGATGATAACTGCTTGAAGGCAGGAATTATTTCACCTTAGTCTGCATACTGAGCGCTCAGCACATGGTTATTGTTCATCCTTCATTCTTGAAGAGGACCAATGACATCAGGAAGGTGATGTCATGACTTGCAAATGAATTGGATTTAAGTGAGACAGGGCTGTGTAAAGTCACCAGGCTCACTCTCTGCTCCAGAGTCATCAGAGTCCAGTGGCAAGACATAGGTCAGGATGACTGGTGATGGCCCCAGATTCAGTGGAAGACCTTGGCCTTTTTAAAATAAGGTCTTTCCCAGGTCTGTTTGTCTGAGGCAACACCCATTCGGTGATAGGTAAGACTTGAGGCAAACAATGGCCTAATTTGACTTCACAAAAAAATCGATGGGGGAAGGGAAGACCCTCAGAGTTTTTGAACAGAACAGAAACAATTGCTAATTACACTCACTCTGAGCCATCAGGACCCAAACAATGAGCAAGTAAGGCTTGGGCTGGGACCTATTATTGGCCAATCAGTGAGAACCAGAGTGATTTAGGTTTAAAGGCATAGTCAAGTAGCTCTATTTCCATCCTAATGGGCTATATCAAGCCTGGTTTATGAGAGCTATATTGCAAGAAATCATAAATGAAAACTACATGAGATAAGAGTTAATTATCCTAGTTTTGGGGGGAAAATAATGATGGGGAATAAATGAGTAGGGAAGAAAAAAAATCTAGCCCCCAAACCTCAAGATATCTTGGTAGGTAATAGTAGTTGGTGCCTAATAAATACTGTTGAATTGATGCCTACTGGAAACTGGATGGTCACACTACCAACCACACCTTCTCAGGGATTTTCATGCCCTTCTGGCTGCCCAGACAACTGAACCCTGTGGGACACACAACCAAGTTACTTCTGCAAACACATAAATCCACGCTGACAATAATAAAGGGGCAGAATGGACTTCCCTCTCATGGGAGATGAAGAATCCATAGCTCAGTGAGACAAGCAAGTTAACAAGTTAGAGGACAAGTATTTTCTACATCTCCCCTTGCAGGAGTTAAACTGAACTGTAATATTGACAGTATTGATGGACTAATTAAGACATCTTTGTTAATGGAGGTTAATAATGAAACTGACACATTTTCAATTCAAACTGCTGCCATTCTCTGTCTCTGAGTTCTCCCTACTCTCTAGTTGTATATTTCTTCCTCCTTACTGCTAAAATCCTTTGCAATAAGACTATAGTAATAGGGCCATAGAAATGCTTTCGGAATGCAAAAAAAAAAAAACTGTGCCACCTTGAAGAAGCTTGAGGGGGATGCACATTTTCAGTTGGCCACCATCCATGGAAGCAATGCTCCCCAAATGCCCCAATCAGGCTCCAGCTCTGCCTGGAGGAAATCCCGCTGTAGTGGAAGGGCTTTAGATACTTCCTGTCTCTGGCATTATCATTTATACAGTAGATGTTCAGTTTAGTTGTTGGATACCTAAATGAGATGAGTTTCTAAGCTAACCCCGTTACTACCTTCCTACTCCAATCAAAGCATTTCTTTCTCTCACCTAGTTGATAATAATAGCTCACATTTAAATAGTGTTTTCAATTTTGCAGTGAGAAAATACATTGCATATATTCTCTCCTTTGATCTTCACATCAATTCTATTACGGCAATTCTGTTTTACAAATGAGGAAAGTCCAGACCACAGAAAGGTTAAGTACCTTTTCCCAGAGTCACACAGATAAATAGCAGAATTCAAACCCAAATCTCCCTGGGATCATAGTGTAGCATAAATAGAAAGGGTTATATCCAACATGACATCTGCCAATCCCCCTTATTTCTTTCTAGGATGATTCCCCACCACACACACACACACACACACACACACACAGGAAGAATTTGGGAAGTGGGTGGGTTTTCTGAGGTGGAGGAGGGGAGAGCTATGGCTACCACCCAGCTACAACTCACTGTCAAGGTCACAGGAGTAATTCTAGTGGAAAAGGTAATTATACGTTTGCCATTCATAATCATAGCCCCTAAGATTTCACCAGTGTGCTTCCCATTTATACAAATCAGTCACAAAGACACTATTATTGTTGTTATTATTCGGTTGTTTCAGTCATGTCTGACTCTTCATGATCCCATTTGGGGTTTTCTTGGCAAAGATACTAGAGTGGTTTGCCATTTCTTTCTCCAGTTCATTTTTACCAATGAGGAAACTGAGGCAAACAGGGATGAGTGACTTGCCCAGGGCCATATAGGTAGTAAGTATCTGAGCCTGGATTTGAATTCAGGTCTTCCTGACTCCAGGATCCCACTGTCACCTTGCTGCTCCAAAGACACCATTAACTCTTTAAAATGCAACATTTGCTAATAAGAATGCAAAAGCAAGGGGGGAAAATAGCAGAGTGATAAATATATGGCAGCTCCTAAATAGAAGACAAAAGCCAAGATAATAAAAACATAACAATCCACCCATAACTCTGGGTCACACTGCCCCCCAATGCATATAGCATCCACTGGTGAGAGTGGGCACAAACTTAGAAAAACATAGCAGTTAGGCACAGAAGTAAGGGAACCTATATGTCTCATGACTCTGAATGCCCAGCCTGGATGTCTGTGGTCTCATTAAGGGAACAGTCTCCTCTTCTGAGGCTCTCCTCTCTCCACTGGACAAAGCCACCTTCTCTGCTCCTCACAAGCTGCAAGAGTGTTAGAATCTTTTAGCTCAAAGCAGCCTTCAGCATAGGCTTCCCAGTTCTGCTCCACTGGCTAGAAATTGGGGCCGATGGGCACTCTTTCTGCAAGGAGCAGAAAGGATTAAAGAAGCAGGCTTTAGTTGTGGAATGTGCAAATCTTTTCAGGTTTTGTATCTCTAAAGGCTTTGAAGGATTTTTCTCCCATTGTGACACAGAGGACAATAAAAGTCAGTGCAGGTCTTTAAGGGGTTTCTCCTCTCTCAAGTTGTAGATGGAACTAGAGAGCAAATGAGTCTTCCCCTCCAGTCAGCTCTTCATCCACAGCACAGGACCTCCTTGTCTCCAATCAGCTCAGTTCCTATCAATTTCTCGGCTCTGGAAGCACCTGAGTTCCATAGGTTTTTGGTTTTTGTTGGTTTTGTTTTGTTGTTTGTTTTTATTTCTTTGTTTTTTGTTTTTTTGCTAGGCAATGGGGTTAAGCGACTTGCCCAGGGTCACACAGCTACTCAGTGTCAAGTGTCTGAGGCTGGATTTGAACTCAGGTCCTCCTGCTTCCAGGGCTGGTGCTCTATCCACTGTACCACCTAGCTGCCCCACTCCACAAGTTTTTGTGCCCGTCGTTCTGGCTTCAGAATTCTTGGTTTCTGGAAATATCTTCTCTCATCCACTTCTTTTATCTGTCTCCTGCCCTCAGCATCTTAAGTCACAAACTCTGGGTCTGATTTCTAACTTTGCTTCTAAAGCCTCAAATCAGGGCTTCCTCATGAATAGTGACCCTTCTTTAACTTAGGTTGAGAAACCCAAAATCCACATTTCTGTTGGATATCACACCAATATTACAAACATGATAGTCTCATATTCCCAAAACAGTTCCTTGATGCAATTTCCTAGTAATAAACTCCAAAATCTTGAAAGCAGTCATATTCAGATTAGCTGCTGGGGAGAATTCATCACAACCTTCTGTACCATCAGTCAATACCTCTCCCTCTCAGGAGTTGTTCTCTCTCAGAACTTTTATCTGAGGGAAAGTTTCTCTTTCAGGCTCTCTCAAAACTGCCTGTGTTTTTCCTTGACCTGCTTTTCTCTGTTTTTCTTGCAAAATGTCCTTTTTCGGCCACTTTCATCAAAAATAATGTTCATATGAGAAAGGAACAATACTACATAATAAGAGCACAGATTTCAGAACTGGAGAAGACCTTGAGGTCAATACACCCACTCCATTTCATTTTATAGATGGGGAAGTCGAGGCAGAAAGAGGAGTGACTGCCCAGGCGCTAAATTTACGTTGTATGCACTATATCACTTGGCTTCTATGAAATGTTCTGAGCATCTTTACTACAACCGCTTCCCGGCTGATGCCTCTTCCTTTACTCAATACATCAAGCACATTCCATCAGACTGTTTCAAGATGCATGATTCTACACGTGTGGGTGTTCTATCCAGAGACAGAGATCACAAGCCCTTTACACTTTAGTAGATGGTCTTCAAGAGTTTCTGTTTTCAAAAAAGATATCACTGGTAACTGGTCTATTGATGAGCATCTCTGACCATACTTAGGCTAGTCTCCAAATAAAAGCCATACAATTCAGTTATCAGAGTCACTTCCTGAAACCTTGACAACTTAGGAGAACCTGCCAGAGATTTCACTCTGCTTACTAGACTCAGGGGTCACCTGTGTGCCTTGAAAAGGAGGGATTTAGTTTTTTTTAAAAAGCAGGGATTTAGTGCCATGACAGATGAATCTTCCTAAAATTCACTTTTAGCATATCCCTCTCCTGTCTTAAGACTTGACAGTCCCATCAACTCTAAGCTAGTCTGCTGGCTTTCAGGTCCTTCAAAATTCAGCTTACATACAACCTTCTACGTGAAGATTTTCCTGATTCCTTCAGCTGCTAATGCCCTGCCTATCAAAACTGCTATCTATTCATTCTGTATATATCTATATTTGCACTGTTGTCAACTCTGTTAGCCTATAACCTCCTTGAGGGCAGACACTTTCAATTTTTTCTGTGTATTCTCAGTGCCTGATACATAGTAGGTACTTAATAAATGCTTTTCAATTGATTATTTGGAATAATATACCCCTAGAACCTGAGTTATTCAACCTGAGAGTGGTGTGTGGACTTAGCAAAACCTCAGTTCAAATCTTGCCCGTGACCCTTAATTTATTTGAGCCTCAGTTTCCTCATCTGTACAATAAAGATAATACCCTGCACTTAATTCATTGGCAGAATTGAGTGATGAGATGAGGATGAGATAGCATTGCTAATTATAGTTGATATTTGTCTAAAGCATTAAATTTTGCAAACTATATCCATTATGTCATTTGAGACTCACAGTACATCTTGAAATAGGTGTTGCATTGGTATTATTATGCCCATTTTACAGATCATGATAGTGTCTTCCCTCTGTGGAGTATCTCTACTTTATCTTATAGATGTAGATATATGAATATACAATGTAGAAAGAGATAGAGATAAAGATAGATATAGATATAGACAGATACAGGTGTAACTATAGACATAGAGATATAGACAGACATAGACATAGATGTAGACGTAGGCGTAGGCGTAGACTAGACATAGGCATAGACATGGACATAGACATAGGCATGGACATAGACATGGACATGGACATAGAGATGGACATGGACATGGACATGGACATGGACATGGACATGGACATGGACATGGACATGGACATGGACATGGACATAGGCATAGACAGACATAGGCATAGACATAGACATAGACATAGACATAGACATAGACATAGACATAGACATAGACATAGACATAGACATAGACATAGACATAGACATAGACATAGACATAGACATAGACATGGACATGGACATGGACATGGACATGGACATGGACATGGACATGGACATGGACATGGACATGGACATAGGCATAGACATGGACATAGAGGCAGCTAGTGCATATAGAACTGGGCCTGGAGTCAGGAAAACTTATGAATTCAAATTCAGCCTCAGACACTTATTAGCTATATGAAACCTGGGCAAGGCACTTAACCCTGTTTGCCTCAGTTCCTCATCTATAAAAAAAGAAAGAAAGAAAGAAAGAAAGAAAGAAAGAAAGAAAGAAAGAAAGAAAGAAAGAAAGAAAGAAAGAAAGAAAGAAAGAAAGATCTGCAGAGGAAATGGCAAAGCACTCCAGTATCTTTGCCATGAAAACCCCAAATGTCACAAAGAATCAGATGACTGAAAAATGACTGAACACAGATACAGGTACAGATATAGACAGATATAGATATAGGCAGATACATATATAGACACAAATATAGATATCAGTACATATATAGACATAGACCTAGATATAGACAGATAAAAATATATAGACACAGACAGATACAGATATAGCTATAGATTTAAAGGCAGACATAGATATAGACATACAGATACAGATATCACCATACAACTAGATATACACAGATACAGATATATGCATAGATAAAGACAGACATACATATAAGTACATATTGTTTGCACAGCATTCTTTGCAGGTTTAGATTGTAAACTCCTTGAAGGCAAGAACTCTCTTTTGCTTTCCTTTGTATGCCCAGTGCTCAGCACAGTTCCTGGCACATAAAAGGAACATAAATGCTTGTTGACTTGACTTGAAGCTCCAGATACTTAAGTAACTTGCCTAGGGACACAAAGCTAGTAAGTGTCAGGCAGAATTTGAACCCAAGTCTCTGCTGATGCCAAAGCCAGACTCCTATCCATGACTTTGAGCCTATGTTAGACTTGAATATCTAGAGCCTTGGTTTTTTCCTATCAAATCAGACAAATCATAGCTCTGAGGGCTATGTGAATGCTACTGCTGTTATTTTCTGAGTTCACCTCCCTAAGCCTCAATTTTCTCATCTGAGAAATGAAAACTTTGGCACCAAGAGTTATCTACCTCACAAGGTTGTGGTAAGGATTGAAAAAGATAATATACGTAAAATGTCATGTGAAGTTTAAAGCACTATATGTTGTCTAGGGTTCATAATAAAGTCCGATCTGCTTGAGGCCAGGAATTGTAGCCTATTTCCCTTCTAGCCCCTCTGGTTCCCATCCCTGCTCAAGAAAAGAGGTAGGAGTATTGTGTTGATGGACTGGTTTTAAAGACATATCCATAACTCATGTTTCTCTTGTGCCAGAAAGTCTGCAAGAAAACATGTAACAGCTATTGTAAGCTTAAATTGGCCTGCTTGGAGGAAATGGTTCCCAAAGATTTGCAGATGCTCTCCATTAATTATGTTTCTATGGGGGAGGAAAAAGTAGTGCATTCCAATGAGCTGCTGGCCATTCACTGAGAGAGGGTTTGACCCCGTTTGGGAGAGGTAGGGTTGCATGTGGTGTTCTTCTACACAGAAAAAAACATGTATCAGCCAAGATTCTATTTGACCGCAATGTCATTCACATTTTAAATCGGAAAACGATCTATGCCATGGGAATAGTCTCAATATTTGCATTTTCACATTGCCTTGCTTTGTTTTCAAGAGAGTAGTCTGATATTGAGTGATCGCCCAAGAGGGAGGTAATGAGGGCAGGATTATGCAGAGGTTTATTCCAGGCAAGACCCAGGACTTCCCCAAACTGGGATGGAACAATCAACATCTAGCCAGTGGATGTTCCAGACCAGGATTCAGGAGGAAGGCTTATTTATAATTATAGTGCTTACATATAGTTATAGTGCTGAGGTTACCCAGATAGAGCAGGAAACTGAGCAAGCCCTCAGTGAGGTATGTCGAGTTAAGGTAAGGAGGATTGAGAGGCATCCAGTACCCAGAGAGAAAAGACAATGGGAATGCACCTGGAGGACTGTTGATGAATATTAACTGATCTACATATATTTGCTTTAAAAAAAAAAAAAGCTTTGTTGTTATACAAAGTGTCCCGTAAGTCTTAGTGCACTGTTAAGCTTCTGAAGCCATTAAAGCCAAACATCCTATATAGCATTGTAAAGGTGGAAGGCATTTTTACATGCATTATCTTTTTTTTTTTTGAGCCTCAGAATAACCCTATATGTTAAGTACTAAAGGTTTTATTACACTAATTTTAGTTAATTCAGGCTCAGTGAGAGTAAGAGATTTGCTCAAGACTGCAAAAGTAGTAAGCATCACTATTTGCACCCATGTTTTCTTGACTTCTGGGTTAGCACCCATTGCACTATACCACACTGCCCTCTTTGCTAATGGCCTCCTGGGACTGGGATCGTAGGGGTGAAACCAGGCCAGGGTGGGTGGGGGGTGGAGGAGATGATGAAATACAAAGAGAAGTCCTCAAGAGGTCAGGACCAGGAGGAGGAAGGCAGGAATAAGGCCAAGTTCAGGGACAATATTCAAGTCTTCTTCTAGAGGGGCACACCGTGCAGATACAGGCTTATTAGCAAGTGGCACCTTTTAGCTGGGCAAGAGGGGAGCGGCATCTAGAAGAATCCATCCAGTCTTAAAGGGGCCTCAAAGAGGGTTGCTGTTGTTACTGTTCAATCGTGTCTGACTCCTTGTGACCTCATAGACCATACCATCCATGGGGTTTTCTTCACAGAGATAACGGAATGGTTTGCCATTTCCTTCTCCAGTGGATTAAAGCAAACAAAGGTTAAGTGACTTGCCCAAGGTCACACAGCTAGTAAATTTCTAAAGTTATATTTTAACTCAGGTCTTCCTGACTCCAGGCCCAGCACTCTATCCACTGAACCACCCAACTGCCTCCTATCTAGGGTATTAAAGAAATGCTAATCAGCCTAATCTTCTTTGATTTAGAACTCTTCTAACCATAGGCAGAGAGAAGAGCTGCAGCAGGGCTCAGAGGGGTATGGCATCCCATAAATTCCTTTGCTATCCAACATGATGTAATAGACATAGCCCTAGACCTGAAATCGCAACTGGGGAAGAAATGGGTTCAAATTCAGTGCCTCATACTTACTTGTTTTGTGGTCCTGAGGACGTCGCTCATTTTCTCTATGCCTCAGTTTTCTCATCTGTAAAATGAGGGGCTTAGGCTCAATGACCTCTAAGGTCCCCTCTAGACCTAAATCTTTCAATCTATGGGCTAATGATAGAAAAGGAAGGAACACTACCTGCCCTCTCCATCCCTCTCATTAAATCAATTTATACCCTCCAAATATGTTGGGAGCCAATACTTTTCAAATCTAGTCATTAAACATCAGAGCATATGGAAGTAGAATCCCCAAAAATAAAGATATAGTTTTGCTCAAGACAGAGAGGGCTATTTCATGGGCAACACTAAGGAAAGACTCTTGGCTTAGTATAAATATGCACATCTATTGAAAATGACCCCTATGTAACAAAATCAGAATCCTTTAAAATAATGCCAAAAATATGACATACAATCATTGCTGGGAAGAAGATAGTAATGATGAAATAGGGAGCAAGAGGAGGGAAGAGGGCAGTGGGAGAAGGACATGGAAGGGAAGAAGAGGAGGGAGAGAAGATAGGTTGATCATAGGGCAAGAGTGAGAGATGACAGTCAGATTAGATTTCATGATGTCAGGGGGAAGCAAACTGGATACACTCCCTGTGACAAACTTTAGGGAGAACACAAGGGAGTCACACAAGATGGACTGGTATGAATAGGTTGGGATCTGTATTACTGGAGGAATATTCAAATCAAAAAGAGAAGAAGGAGAGGAGGAGGAAGAGAAGAAAAAGAAGGAGAAGAAGAGGAGGAGGAGGAGAAGGAGGAGGAGGAGGAGAAGGAGGAGGAAGAGGAGAAGGAGGAGGAGAAGGAGAAGGAGAATGAGGAGGAGGAGGAGGAGGAGGAAGAGGAGAAGGAGGAGGAGAAGGAGAAGGAGAAGGAGGAGGAGGAGGAAAAGGAGGAGGAGAAGAAGATTGCTTTGAGATACCCAGACATTGTGCATAAAACCCATGAAGGCTAAAGTTCAAATGATTATGTAACTGGATATTATATTGGATTATGTAAAAGGATGTTCCTTTGACAAAGGATACCATTTCAAATGATGAAGGAGAAACTGAGTCTATCAGTAGGGAGATTATAATGGCCAGCCTAAATAATACAAGAGCTCAGAATTAGTTCAGAGCTTACTAATAATCAACAATCTAGGAATGTGGAAACTCAGACTGTCAGAACTATCAGGCCAGTGATTAGAGTTATATGTAATGCACCAGGTAAAATAGGATAGGTGATTATTCATGTAGCTAAACTCAATTCAATACTGGCAGATATAAATTATGTGCAAATACATTTAACTGTATTTTATACCATTTACCATAGCTATTGAAATGTGTGTTGGCTTTTACTGTTTACAAAATGCTTATGTATATGTATGTGGTGTGTGTGTGTGTGCAATCACTATATATATTCTATATTATGCTTAATTTGCACACATGATTACTACATGCAAGTTTTACATTTAGTAGTTTATGGGTTATATTTTGGTAAAGATGTTTACTTTTGTCAATATACTCACACACAGAGAGGTTTTCATGAATAAGAATGTTTACTTTTCACATCAGATGTTTCCATATCTGGGCTTTCCAATTAACAATCCACTTTTCCTCTTAGCTTTGCTTGTTTTGGACTCCATGGAATATGATGCCCCCCCATGACCCTCCCCTGGCCACCTCCTTCCAGCTTCCTTTTGTGTATTGTCCTCCTACACTAGATTGTAAGTTCCTTGAGGACAGGAGTCCTGCATTTCTTTTTCTTAATTGTATCCCCCCAGTGCTTAGCAGTGTCTGGTACATAGTAGGTACTTCACAAATGTTTATTGAATCAAAATGGATTATATATATATATGTATATATATATATGTACATATGTATGTATGTATATATGTATAATATATCTGTATATGCATTTATTATCTTGAGTAAAAACATTTTTATTAATCTAATGCAAGGGTTCTTAACCTAAGGTCCATAACCTTTTAAAATATATTTTTATAACTGAATTTCAATATAATTGGTTTCCTTTGTAATCCTTGTATTTGATTTTATGCATTCAAAAGTATTTATTCTGAAAACGGGTCAATAGGCTCTAGCAGACTGCCCCAAGAGTCCATGACATACACAAAAAGTTAAATGCCCTGATCTAGGATGCCAAGTAGCCCACAAGAAGCTAAGACAACCATAAACTACATTGAGAGTTATATCGCTATCTAGGAGGAAAAGGGAAAAGAACACTCAGTAAATGTTTGACTTTGCATTGTTTTATTTGTATTGTATATCATTTATATGTTTTAATATTCTAGGCCAAGAATGAAAGGCCAATATGCAGTTAAGCATGTTCATCTGATTTGGAGGAAAGTCAGTGCCATTTTGCCAAAGTCACACTTTCAGGCCTCAGGAAATGTGACAAAGTTTGCCTGAGGAGACACAAGAGAGCTAATTTCTGGTAGACTGAATCCATTAATAACTCATACTCCCTAGCTTAGGGTCTCTTAACCAGCAGTTTGTGAATGTTTGGTTATTTTGATAACAATATAATTGGTTCCTCTGCAATCCTATGTATTGGATAATATGCATTTAAAAACATGATTCTGAAATGAGGTCTGCTGGCTTCATCAGACTGCCAAGGGAGTCCAGGACACAATGGAAAAACAGTGAAGAATCCTTGATCTAACATAAGATGTATTGACTTTGTAAAATATTTGACTTGTTGTTGTCATTATGCTTCATATAAGCTCTGCCATCTTGATTTCAGCTATGCAAATATTCACTGGGGAGAGAATGTGATGAACAGGGCCCTTTGTTATATGGACATTTTGATCGATAAAAGGAGCAGAAAAATAACCTTTGTTTGGGGAACATAAAATCAGCCTGAGGAGGAATAAACCCACCCTGACAAAAGTGATGAGTCTCATAAAAGTGCTTGAGGGGAGGTACAGGCTGCTGTAAGAGAACCACAGAGAGAGAAGAGCCTGGCACAGAGCCGAGATCGAAGGTGGAGATGGCTGCCAGGCTCTGTTGTCCATCAGCTCATTTACATAGGACTGTTTTCATAGTTTTGGAGGCTAGAGCTGAGAAATTATAAACCACAGAGCTGCTTATGGAATATTAGGAAATGTGCATGTCATGTGTGCCCAATCAGAGAGAACTCAGGACTCATTTGTTTATTTCTTTGGTTAGTTGGTTGTGGTTTTTCGTTCGTTCATTTGTTTTTTAAATCGATCTGAATCAGAGCTGTGTAACTGCTCACAGGGAGGCCCTGAATGGAAGCATGAGAAGCCAGATGAAGTTAAAAGATGAGAAGCTAGAGATCATAAGAATATGAAGACAGAGCTGAGGTGACTTGATGAGATGAGTTGATGGTGTATACTATCCCCTGCTGTTTGAATTAAACAGAATAGGAATATAAGATGGTGGCAGCTGGTTTGGAATGCCCTCAAGGCAGAGTGCCGTGATTGGAAAAGACAGAATCTTATTGCCAAAATGCTGCCTGGATTTGCTCTCTCACGCCACCTACCACCTGTGAGAGGAGAAACCCTTCATGCCCCTTGCTGCCTCCCCCTTACCTGCTTGAGAGGGAGAAAACTCCTCAAAGACCAGAACTGAGGAATCTTGTAGTTCTCAGGCATAACATGAAGTACAAACCTAGCATTTATATTGTGTTTTAATGTTTGAAAGGTTCTTTACATACGCTATCTCATTTTGATCCTTTGAGGTAGGTGCTATTATTATCCCCATTTTACAAATGAAGAAACTGAGGATGAAAGAGATTAAGTGACTTTCCCAGAATCACACAGCTGCTAAAGGGAACTGCTTGAACTTGAACTGAAACAATTGCACACTGCTTTGACACACAGCTAAATGGGCAAACCAGGAAAGCTGTATTTCCCAGGCTTAGGGCTGCCGTTTCACTCAAATTAGTGTAACATTGCTGTTTGCGCAGAGAGTTGGGAGTACCAGAAATGAAGTGAACAATTCCCTCAAGAGACCAAGACTATCACTCTAAGTTTCAGAGGTATAAGTTGCCCCAGACACATGGGTTTCCTTAGTCATGAATCTTTCTTCTAGGTTTTAATAAGGTTCCTACTCTCCCTCACAGTTACTCCTTGCATTGGTAAGAAACTGTGAGCTAGGTATATGGATGGATTGTGAGACTTCAATTATTCTTGCTTTTGCTTTTTATTGAGTAAATGTTTTGTTCTGATGATTCTTGTTTTCGCTTTCTCTTTTAGCAAATATTTTATAATTTGTTAATTAATGATGGTATCATTGTGATTGCTTTGTGTAAATGGAAAACATTTGGAAAATGGAAAATGGGGGCTCAGAAGCAAATGGCAAGTAGTAGAAGTGTATCCCTTTACACCAGAATTACTCCTCAGACTCTAAGAATTGATTTGTATCAGTACAGGATGCTTATGTCATTCAAACTGAGAAAATGCTCGTAACCTGCCAATATGAATATAAATTGGGGGCGAATGAGCCGTCCCAGAAAGAAAGAGAAAAAATCGGTTAAAGTGTCATGCCACATGCCATGCCTGTGTGCGACACTTCTAGCATTTGTAGGCCACATCCTGGCTAAATATATACATCTCCCCTATCATAATGGAAGCTTCTCAAAGGCAGGGACTGTCTTGCTCTTTGCATCCCTGTCACCTAGAACAGTTTAGCACACAGTAGGTTGATTACACTAAAAACCAAAAGTACAATAGGTTACCTTGGGAGTCAGTGAGCTCCCTCTTGCTTGAGGTCAACAAACGGAGGCTGGATAACCACTTGTCACTGATATTATAGGTGGGGTTTTTGTTCAGGTACAGGTTGAACTAGAAGGCTTCAGAGTTCTTTCAAATGAGCTACAGTGATTCCCTAAAAAGTAAATACAGTAGAAGAGAACAAAGGAAGATAGTCCTGGAAATGTAGGTTTTGTTTAGATGGTGAAGGATCTCTAATTGCAAGCTCAAGAATTTGGACTTGGGCCTATAAAGAACAGGAGAGATGCAATGGTGGTTTTTGAATAGGGAAATTATATAAGAAAAGCATTTTATCAAAATTAATCTGGCAGGGGTGTTCAGAGAATATTTTCCTAAGTAAAATGACCTCCCGTCAGAATCCAGAAATCTTTAATATGCCAAGAGCACACGAACCTTCAATTCCTGGACAAATTAAAAACTCAAGGCCAAAGAAATTGATATCATGCCCCAAATCACCCTACCTGAAGTTTGCATTTAACTTTCTTTTTTGAATGACTAATTTATGACATCAAATAAAAATAAAATACCTCAGTTGCATATTTTCCCCATTTTTATGCTTTCCTCTTCTCCCTATGGAAAGATATTTCCTCTACATGATTTCCTCTCTTAATTTCTGAGTTCACTGTATAATTTCCTGCCTTAATTCTTTTTTCTGTTTTGAAAAAAAAAAAACAAACATCTCTATGTGCCAGGGTTTTAAAAGCATCCACCAGATTTATAATTATATTTTGAATCATCTAGATAAGAGCACTTGTCTGGGAGGAGAAAAGTGGTGGAAATTAACTGACTTTGCCACTAATTTCTGGGTAATTTTGGGGAAGTTATTAAGCTGTCCTAACTGGGGACAACAATTTCATGAAAGTTCAAGAAAGCTAAGGGCCGCAGTCAGGACCCATGCTCAGATTCTTGCACATTTCTCTTCCCTCCTCTGATTGGACTAAAATGTCACGGTGATTCAATTAATCAGGCAAGCAGCAGGTTAAGCACTGATGTGCTGGGCATGGTGCCAGGTACTAGGAAACCAGAAACAAAAATAAGTTGTCTTTATTCTCAGTAGAAAAAAAATGTTACTTAAGCAGATGCGGCAAATGACTTTGATATCTGGATCTTCTTATGTCTTGGAGAACAAAAATGTACAAAACTTTACAACCAGAAGAAACTTTCAAGATCATTAAGTCAAATTATCTCATGACAGATGCTAGAGATTCCAGCTGTTGGAGGTGAGGAGGAGGTGCACCTCACACACAGGGAATCATCTTGCAAAGACCTGGTTTGGTCATATTTTATTCTCAGCTTGGAATGACCAAAGCACTAAATACTGAAATATTATTAGTTTTCTGGATTAAAAATGCATATTTTTAGAGTTAAAAGGAATGAAAATGATCTGTCCCCTCAATTCATAGGAAAACATTCAACCTAAAATGTCAGGTTCTCACCTCTCTTTGAGAGGTCTTTGGTCCTTCCCGAACATCTACTCTATCAGAAGGGGATAGATTGGGGGTGAGGGGAGGGAAGCTTTCACTAGCTGCCAGAAAAGCACTAGGGTTTCAAAGGGGATTAGCTGACAAACTCTAAGTCAATATACAGCAAGGGATTCAATTTGTCTGCTAATAAAGCCTTGACCAAGGGTCAGGATATATGAACCTGCAATTCCACATAAATTCCTAAATAGATGGTCTGACTACTAATCCGCCTCTGCATTTACCTGCTGGTGCTGATGGACAGCACCTGAAACCATTGAGGAGTGATGACTTTCAAACCTTAGTCGTATCAGTGGAATAATTTAAAAAAAAATAAGTAATTGACAAGTAGCCATATTTGCCATCATTAGATAGTAGTTAGATTTGCTCACAGAGAGTAAAATGCTAAATTGTGTTTGGGGGCCAAGGGGATTCTATTTTAAGTGTCTTGTGAAATAATGCATTATTATCGATTTCTTGTGTTCTAGTGTCCTCCAATGGATAGTTTTGATAATACTAGCAAAGTAGTAACAGGGTGGAATGTGAGAACTATCAAAGGACTGGCTCAAATTTTAATACTATGAGTAGGAAAAGATTTAGGTCTCCAAACTTGTGTGGGAATTGAGCTGGTCACCTCCCAGAGCAACTTAGGTCAGTACCCCAGCCTTTGAGGTAGGAAAGGACTATAATAGTAATTCTGATTAATCCATTTGCGTATGTGTGTGCATATGTGTTTTAACAGCTTCTTTGAACAATGCAATGAGATGGAAAATGTCTGGCCCCATAGGCAACATTCCAAATCTGAAGGTCTTGATAGAGGCCAATTGAGGAATTAAGAAGGTACAAGGCTACAACAAAGTAATGGATTGGCATATAAATCACAATTAATGACAATTTAGCAAACAAGGTGTGCCTGAAAGTAAAGGAAAAAAGGTGAGGGTCAAGCTAACACAAGAATTTGCCACAGAATAACAAGAAAGATAAGAAAATCTCACTAATTCAGGCTAAGGCTCAGCTGAATTAGGAAAAATTCAAATTTTAGAATACTTTGGGGAGATGCAGTTTGTTTTGTGTCTCTGTACGCTCGTATGTAGACAATGTATAATTACATCAGACTGTCTAGGATTTGTGACTTACTTGGTGTGGGAACTTCCTCAAATTTGAATTCTTCTGGGAAATATTGTCTTTACCACTGATTTGGCCCCTAACATAGGGTACTTTTTATTTGTTTTTTGTTGGGATTTGTTTTGTTTGTTTTCTGTTTGTTTTTTTACTGATGTCTTTTGTTTTGATATCAACCAAGTCTGGCATTATATGTTTCTACATTCATAGTAACCTTTGTTGCTGTCCAATTATTTTTCAGTCATTTCCAACTCTTTGTGACCCCTTTCAGGGTTTTCTTGGCAAAGATACTGGAGTGATTTGTCATTTCCTTCTCCAGCTTATTTTACGGATAAAAACTGAGGCAAACAGGATTAAACGACTCATTCAGGGTCACACAGCTAGTAAGTGTCTGAGTCCATATTTGAACTTAGGAAGATGAGTCTTCCTGACTTTAAGCCCAGCACTCTATCCACTGTGCCAAGTAGCTACTGCCTGACCCATAGCAGACATTAAATAATTGCTTGTTGGATTGGACTAGAATCTATAAAATACTATGTAACTGTAAGCTATGAATCTATCCTCAGTACTTTGCACAGTGCCCTGCAAATCATGAATACTCAATAAAGAGTAGAATGACTTGTAATTAGAAAATCACTTATATGTAAATCGATGCTCCCAAAAAATTCCAAGATGTTTGTTCTCATAAGCATTTCAAACATTCCCCTTAAAATCATGTAACAAGTATTAATTGGATTTGTCAAGGAGGGAGGAGAAATGGTTCGCTAAGCAAAGGTGGTAAGCCTCAGCCCAATGCCCTAATCAAAAGAGCACAGTTTTTAAACCGACCACTCAGTTTTACAGTGTGCTATTGATGGTATTCACCTGGGAGAGGCAGTGTAGTATAACCTTATGTCTAGAGTGCCAAACTTGAAAACAGGAGATCAGGGCTTAGATCCCCCTCCCCAAATACTCATAGTTATTCAATCATGGGATATTAATTCTCTGGCCTCAGTTTCCTCATCTGTAAAATGGGGATGAGATAATTCATAAACCTACCTCTTAGAGTGGTTATGAGAAAAGCACTTTGCAAACTTTAGACATTATAGGAATGAGACTTGTTTGGCCTTGGACTAACATCATGATAGAAAAGAAAAGAAGAAAGAAAGAAAGAAAGAAAGAAAGAAAGAAAGAAAGAAAGAAAGAAAGAAAGAAAGAAAGAAAGAAAGAAAGAAAGAAAGAAAGAAAGGAAGAAAGAAAGAAAGAAAGAAAGGAAGAAAGAGAAAATAAGAAACCCAGACAAACAAAAAACCTGGAAATTAAGTCCTTAACAAATCATGATACATAGAATCATAGATTGCAGGCTGGAAGAGACCATAATGGTCATCTAATTCAATGTTCTCATTTTACAGATGAGGAAACTGAAGCCCAGAGAGGTTAAGTAATTGGCCCAAAGTCACACAGATAGTAACGGACAGAAACAAAAGTTAAAGCCTGCTTCTCTGACCCCAAATCCAATGGTCTTTCCACTATGCCACACTGAATGCAACAGAATATTGTTGCACTATAACGGAAAAAAAAAGACTAAGAGGAATTCAAAGAAACTGAGAAGATACAGAGTGAAGTAAGAAGAACCAGGAAAATTATATACTCAATGACAACAACAATGGGAATGAAAAGAGCATTAAAGTGAAATTGATAGTAGTGTAACTCCGCCACCCACACTGTGCCCAAGAGAAGAGGTGAGAAAACACATCTCCCTTCTTTCAGTGGAAAAATGGAGGATGATGGTATAGATCACTGTATTTATATTTATATATATATATGTATGTATATGTATATATGTATATGTATATATGTGTGTATATATGTGTGTGTATACATATATACATATATGTGTATATGTATATATTATATATGTGTATATATACACATATATGTACATACACACACACACACACACACACACACACACACACACACACATATATATAGACACATGGTCAATAGATGAGCTGGTTTGGCTTAACTTTTTAAAAATTTTGTTACAAAGGACAGCTTTCTGGCAGGGAGGCATATATGCTTAGAAATGACTATAAGGTAAAAACAAAAGTGTCAATAAAAGTTTTTTTTTAAAAAATACACCTGAGTAAAAAGAAGCTGAGGAAAATAAAACTGGCTAGTCTCTAATATTAATCTGAGTGAATACTTACAGATTCTAAGTTATAGATCACATCCATATCCATGCTGGTAGCAGGCATTTCTTCCCTGAAAGGTTTCTATGCCAATGAAATCTGAGAGCCAGTATTTTTTTTTAATTAAGTGAAGACTGGGAGCCAATGGGAGCTAGAGATTAACTAAAACACTATAAAAGGACCCAATTCAGAAGTGCTTATGTCTTTGATTTCATGATTACATCTTTAGTGATTAAGTTTGTAGTCTAGATTACTCTTCTCTGTTGGAATGGTAGAGTGGAGAGGAAATTGAGAATAAGGAAATTTTTTCTTGTGCTTTAGTTCACCTAACTTGACTGTTAGTTTTGCCAGCAATAATTAGTCAATCAACAAACATTTATTAAACACCTACTATATGTCATACACTGTGCTAAGCATCGGGTATACAAAAATACGTAAGAGAGAGTCCCTACCCTCAAGGAGCTTACAACGTACTTAATTTAAGTCAGGCATGAACTTTAGCCAACATATGAAGTTAAATCTATATTCAAGCACTGTGGTGCATGTTCATTGAGATCAAAGAATGGCAGTTTCAATACTGACTGATGAAAAGTTCTGAAACCCTAGGAACCTACTGCTCATCTTCCTTTGCAAGCACAAGAGAGGACATGAAACAGAAGCAAACAGAACGGCAAAGCGATTCCTCCATGAACCTGAATTTGGTAAATTAGGGGAGAATAAAGAAAACCTAGTGCATCTTGAAGGAAGTTTAGACTTGGTCTTAAAAAGGAATCTAAATCAAAGTCAGTGGGAAGTGAGAAAACATTTTCACATCAATAAATAGAAGAGTGTCAGATGCAGCTGCAAAGTCAGTGACTTCACTAAAGAAATTTGCTTGTAAAACAACCTGTGTGTAAATTCACACATCACTAAAAAGCACAGTCATTTCACAAGGACACGAGGACACTCTCAACCCTCTCCCTAGGCATCTCTGGTGGCAAGTGATGCAGGCAGCACAGCTGAGGATACCTTACATAAATCTCACTGTTTTACGTAGCCCCTCCAGAAATAAACATTTTGACAAGTCTTTTTAAAAACACAGCTCTACAGAGACCAATGGGAATATGATGATCTCTTCTTTCCACCTCTGCTTTAAGTTTTATTCTGTTTTAATTCATTCCAGTATAGTGGAGTAAAGAGAGTGCCCAGCTTAGGGTAGGGAAGCTCTGGATTCAAATTCTACGTCTTACACTTCCTAGCTCTGTGACTCTGGGCCAGTTGCTTAACCTATCATTTTCTTGAGGGTGAGGACTGTTTGATGTTTGTGTTATTATCCTCACCACCTTGGCACATAGTAGGCACTTCATAAATGCTTGTTCGTGGATGAATCAAGAAATTCACCAGGTCTTACCTACAAGGACACAGATGAGGTATGACCTTCAACGGCATCTGTATTGGTGCATAAAATCCACTCACTAGGAGTTCCCAGTGCTGAGGATATCACAGACGCACTTGATTGTCCTCATTATTTAGCTCGTTGAAGTAGTGGCTGTCATCTGCCAAAGACCACCATTTGTAATGATTCTGCAGCAAATTCAAACTTTAAACAATGAATTTGGAAAACAAGACAAAATTTCCCAACAATTGACTTCCTAGTAAGATTGAGCTCTGTCTGGAGGGTTTTGAATTTTTTCATAATGGGTTGAAAAAGAAAAATGCAAAACCATGTCATTCATTTTGCTTACTCCATGGAACAGATAGTTTTAAAACTGTTACAATGGTCTTCTAACCAGTTTTGTTGCTTCTAGTTTCTACCTGCTGCAACCCACTTTACATACCATAGTTGGGTTGATCTTTTTAGAACAACCATGACAAATCACACCATAATATCAGTTCAAAAAGCTTCCCCCATCTCTAAGTTGCCTTTTGCATAAATTCTAAACTTTTTAATCTGGCATTCAAGGCACTCCAACTAGCTCAGATTTACCTTTTTCCAATTTTATCCTTTACTAAGCCACCAAATGCCATTCACCAGACTTGATGCTCGCCAAGTACAATTCTTATGCCTCTATTAATGCTTTCCTTTAAACCTAAAACACTTTCCCCACCTTCATTTCTGCTGCTTTGCTCACTCTGTCAGACATTCCCTGATCACCCCAACCAAGAGTGATCCCACCTTCCTCCAAGTTCCTCTTGTACCTTCATTTGCCCACCATGTTTTGTATTATAGCCACTTGTGCATATGGCATCTTCCATTCTAAACTACAAACTCTAGAGGCATCCAAATCATACAAATGAGGAAACTGAGGTTAAATAACTTGCCCACAGTCACACAGCTAGTAAGTATATTAGGCAGGATTTGAACCCAGGCCTTCCTAACTCCAAGTCAAATGTTCTCTCCCTTATATCTTGCTGCCACCTCAGTTTTTCTCATTGAGGGATGGGGCCATATCTTAGACATCTTTGTATCCCCTATAGCAGCATTGTTCAGTACAGGGATTGCTACAGGTCCCCAAGACCCTTTCAGAAGGTCTTCAAGGTAAAAATTATTTTCATAAGTGCTTATTTATTTTCTAAAATACTTTCATTTCTAATATGGTAAATATTGACAGAAATAACCCACAAAAACAAAGGCTCTCTGGAACACCCAATAATTTCTAAGCATAAAGGGATTTTAAGACTAACATTTTGAGAAGTTCTACCCTGTAGCATACAGCATAGCTCTTTTGCACATGAGAAACAGAAGCTATTCTTTCAATGGTATATTGAACTCCCCAAGAAAGGAAATTTCCTCTATCAGCACAAGTTGGTGCCTTCTCTGCAACTTCCAGTCTCAGAGAGCTGCCTAGTCCCTGAAGAAGTTAAGTGACTTGCCCAGGGTCATTCAGCAACTATGTGTCAGAATCAAGTCTTGAATCCAGGCTCAGAGGCCTGCACAAGATCTGCTATACTATGATACCTCTCTTTGCAAAGAAAAGGGATTCTAATAAACAAAACAGTATTTTTTCAAGAACAGAAGGAATTAAAGGTCAGTGTGGTCTCCATGTTTTGTGGCATATTAGTATATGTTCATGTGTGTTACCCACTGTGTGCAATGAAAAGTTTAAGGATTTCAGTTTGCAGAAACAAGGAACAGATATTTGCTGAAATTTTTCCCTTTTCTGTTCCTACTTCCAACCAAACTGTTATTCAGAGTGAAACAGTCCAAGCCACAAGTCTGAGGGTCTGAGGTCTAAAACCACAAGAAAATCTAAATGGACTCGATTTTCATCTAAAACCATGCACCAGAGAGAACCAGTTCATTAGAACTTTGGCAAACCCATGGAACAGCAGCCATCGGATCACAGATTAGAGCTGGAAGGACCTTCAGAAGTTACCTAAGTCAATCCCTTCATTTTAAAATTATTTCAACTGAGGCCAAGAAAGGTTAAGGGACTTCTGTAAGTTCACCCAAGTAAGAGAGAGCAGAGACAAGATTTGAATCCAGGTCCTCTGACTTCATAGCTGTCCCTCTTCCCACGGCACCATGCTACTTCCCCTCATGTCAGGTAAGCTTCTGGGGTTGACCTAGATAATGCTGTTCAGTCAATTCGGCCAACTCTTCATGATCCCCTTTAAGGTTTTCTTGGCAGAGATAGTGAAGTGGTTTGCCATTTCCTTCTCCAGTTCATTTTACAGATGAGGAATCTGAGGTAAACAGGGTCACACAGCTAGTAAGTGTTTTAGCCCGGGTTTGAACTCGGGAAGATGAGCCTTCTTGACGTTAGGCCTGGCGCTCTATCCACTGTGCCACCTTGCTGCCCAGTATATATTCTTTGCTAAAGATTTGATACCAACTTAGTCTGATGACTCTAATATCTTCTCATTGCAGAACCATTTAATATTATCTTTTAAGAAAGCGAGAGAGATAGGAAGGGAAGGTTTAAAAAAATGATGACTAACACATTTCTCAGGGGTTTTTTCATCTGTTTTTATAGAGCTCTGTACAAATTTATTTTAAAATAAACGTATTCGTTTATTTTTATATGCATTTAGAACATCTCCCTCACTAGCCCAACGAACAAAAGAAAAAGAAAAATGAAAATCAAAACCCTCATCATAAACATTCGTAGTCTAACAAAATGAATTTCTACATTGTCCAGGTCTGATGATACATTTCTATTTGTCTTTGTCTCTGCCTCTGTCTCACTCTGTCTCTCTCTGTCTCTGCCTGTCTCTCTCTGTCTCTCTGTCTCTCTGTCTGTCTCTGTCTGTCTATGTCTGTCTGTCTCTGTCTCTCTCTGTCTCTGCCTGTCTCTGTCTGTCTCTCTCTGTTTCTGTCTCTGTCTCTCTGTCTTTCTTTCTTTCTCTCTCTCTTGCACGTAGTGAGTGGTATGTTTCATCTTTAGTCTTCTGGCCTCGTGGTTTGTCATTACATTGATCAGAGTTCTAAAATCTTTCAAAGCACCACCATGTTTCGTGTTATGTTGTAGCAAATGCTACAAATTGTCTCATATACTTTTAGATGTTCTCAGAGGACAGGGCACTGTTGTACCTTCTACAGCTCCCCCAAACTCCAAGGCATCAAATATCCTTCCCATTCAAGGACCGAATTATTCAAAACACCCTTATGTGAGCATGCATAGACTTAGTACCTTGGCATATCCATGATTCCCTTATGAAATGTCCTCAGGGTAAAGTCTGAAATATAGCAGCAGTTAGGTGGTCCAGTGGTGGGAGACCAAAACCTTGAGAGCAGGAAGATCCTAAATTAAAACCCAGTCTCAGACCTTTGCTAGCCATGTGACCCTACACAAGTCATTTCCCTTCTCTCTGTTTCAGATTCCTTGTCCATACAATGATGATAGGTATTCCCTTCTTCACAGTGTTGGGAGAATCAAATGAGATATTTGTAAAGTGCTTTGCAAACTTCAAAGTATTATGTAAATGTCAGCTTTCATCATCATCATTATTACTACCGCTCCCAGGTTCCCTTCTGCTTTTTCCTTTTTCCTTTCCTTGAAAAATGATTTAGGGCAGGGCCTGTGATTTCAGTGGTATAAGGAAATCCTGAGTGAGGAAACACCATCTACCAATACAAGCAGGCACCTTCTCTGCAACTTGGAGTGTCAGAGAGTTGCCTGAAGTACTGGGAAGTTAAATGACCTCTCCAGGGTCCCAGAGGCAGCATGTGTCAGAGGCAGAACTCAAACCCAGGTCTTCTTGTGTTTCAGTCCGATTCTCTATCCTCTAGACAACCAATCATCAATATGTGTGCCTCTTCTCCTTCTGTGATTCATAGCGTTAAGAAAAGGAGAAATGGAATGCTGACCAGAAAGAAGACGCTCCCAATGATGACCTGTGCTGAGAAGTGTTGTTCAAAATGGCATCAAGGATATGTAAGACTGGAAAAGGAGATGGGCCTGTTGTGGAGGTAGTAGGAAGAATGAGAGATGGGAAGCCCAAATACAGCACAAAATATTAAAAAGATCCAGGGGAAGGCAGACAGAGTGGTCAGTAGAACTTCTGTGGAGGACTACTGGAAGGTCATGGACAAGGATCATAGAGGATGACCAAGGTCAGGATGTGTTAGGACATGCCCTGTTGACATGGTAGGCACAGCCATGATTTTCCAGATCCATCCCAGCAATGGACCCAAGGTCATTGTTTACACACCACAGTTTAATGACAAAGGAAAAACACTAGAAACATTTAAACAAATAGATCAATTAGGGTCAAATAGGTTTGTTGAGATGATTGTTTGCAACTGACTCTCGCCTGGTGTGATTGTCTAGACAACCCAAATTTACCAGATTCTTTACCAATTCTCCAGCTTTTCACCTGTTGCTGTATGAATAACTGAGACAGAGGGAGGGGGAGAGACAGAGACAGAGAGACAGAGACAGAGAGAGATGCTCTATCTGCCTTTCAGAATGAAAACTTGCCCATATCTAACTAGCTACTCTTCATTTCATCTGTGATTTCTTCATAACCAATTTTTGTGCAGGTTTTATTAAAATACTCTTTTGCCACAACTTGCAAGCCCTCCCCCACCCTTCTCACAGTCAATATCCCCCTGCTCTGGCCTCACTTTCCTCTCTTCACAGTCTTGACCTCACTGTCGTCCTACACCCTTGACTTCTTTGTCCTGCTGTTCTGACGAACCTAGACCTGGATCTCCCCCACCATCTGCCTTTTCTGCTCCTGCTCCTGTGAAGTTACAAATGCCATTGGAGGAAATCCCCTGACCAGATGACCTGGTGCTGTTGTTGACTCGTTCCTGTCATGTCTGACTCCCTGTGACCCCATTTGGGGTTTCCTTGGCAGAGATACTGGAATGCTTTGCCATTTTCTTCTCCAGCTCATTTTACAGATGAGGAAACTGAGGCAAACAGGGTTGAGTGACTTGCCCTGAGTCACACAAATGTGAGTCCTCACTGCTACATAGCAAATACTTTTATTGTTCCTCAATCAGCTCTCTATATTCCACTACCTTCAGGGGTTGTTCCAAACTTTCTCTTCTTTCCAAGAGCCTCAATGCCAATCCAACCGCATCCACCCCCTAGCAAATGCCCACACCTCCCACCTTACTGAGAAAAACCAAGGCCATCCATTGTGAGTTCTTATCTTCCATACTTCTCACTTCAAAACTCTTTCACCACTCCACCTTTCCTCTTGTCTCTCAGAATGAGGTGGCCCTTCTCTTTGCCAACCCTAAAACCTCTGCTTGTGCCTTTAATCCCGTCTTCTTCTAACCTTTGGGAGGGCTTTCTTCCTCTCATTTTAAATCTCCTATTTAATGGCACCTGCCTATAAAGTCTGCTAATGTCTCCCTATATCCAGTCTCTTCTTTATCCAATCCATCCTCCACACAGCTCCCAAAATAAGTTTTATAAAGCATAAATCTGAACACATCACTCATCTGCTCAAATTCCGTCAGTGACCTCCATGACAAAGCAGAAGTTCCTCCACTTGGCATCTGAGACTTTCCATTCTCTGTTTCCAACCTAACTTTCCAGCCTTATTTCATCCTCCCTTCTCCACTCAGCTTCTCAGAATCCATTTCTTCCATCGTGACCCCTCTCTGGAACATCTCCTATTGCTTTTAGTACTGTCTCCATCAGATTCGCTTATATTTCTCTTTCCATGAGGCATGTAAGTGTTTGAAACTAGGGACTAGTTTACGTCTTCTTTATAGAGGGACTGTCTTCCTTGCGGATAATGGGCACTTAATAATTCTTTTTTTTTTTGTCATTGAACTTCCCTACACCTATTTAAATTCAGTTATAGAGCAGCAAGGTGGCACAGTGAATAGAGCACCAGGCTTGGAGTCAAGAAGACCTGAGTTTGGGGCAGCTAGGTGGCACAGTTGATAGAGCACCAGCCCTGGATTCAGGAGGACCTGAGTTCAAATCTGACCTCAGACACAAAGCACTTACTAGCTGTGTGACCCTGGGCAAGGCATTTAATCCCATTGCCTAGCCAAAAAGAAGAAGAAGAAGAAGAAGAAGAAGAAGAAGAAGAAGAAGAAGAAGAAGAAGAAGAAGAAAGAAGAAGAAGAAGAAGAAGAAGAAGAAGAAGACCTGAGTTTAAATCTGGCCTCAGAGACTTACTAATTGTGTGATGCTGGGCAAGTCATTTAACATCTTTCTACCTCAGTTTCCTCAACTGTAAAATGGGGATAATATTAGCACCTACCTCCCAGGGTTGTCATGAAAACTAAATGAGCTAATATTATAAAGTGCTTAGCAGAGTGCCTGGCACATAGCAAGCACTATATAAATGATAGCTATCATTATTATTATTATTATTGAGTTTCTCCTTTTAGTCCCATTTTTGTAACATGTGACGCTATTTCACTGATAATGGCATGTGTACTCAGTACATCGATGAGATCATTGAATTCCTAAAAATTTCATTAACCCATATGGTTCCCTTTGGCACACATACCTCACTCCAAAGGCCTTCCTCCCATCAAAATACCGGATGTAAAATTCACTAAAGCAGAAGGAGAATGAACCCCAGTTGCCCAGGCAACAGCACTGATTGCTATCCTAAATAGCATTAGGCGTCGGTTGTCTACGTTTCTGAAAAGAATGTTGTTGCAGTCCAGTCACCTTTAAGGAATTACAAGTTTATTAAAGAAAATAGACCTGTTTGGCAAACAATTATGTCCTGTCCCACTGCCACCCTCACCACCAAGTCAAAGAAAGCAAGAGAAAGAGAGAGATTTCCAGGAAATATTCAGCCTTCTGCCAGCACTCTCACCAAGAGGCTGACACGTGCCTCAGTTGGCATAAATGTAATGTCTACCCTAAGCCGTGTAGGAATACCATAGTGCAGCAGATGGAACACTGGACACAGAATCAGGAAGACTTAGCCTTGAACTCTACCTTACATACTTACTAGCTGTGTGACTGAGCAAGTCATTTTACCAACAGAATTGTAAGGATCAAGTAAGATAATATAAGGAAAATACTTTGCAAACTTTATTACTCCATATAAATTTGAGCTATTACTATTAAGAGATAGTCCTCCTGAAAGAGGGCAGCTAGGTGGAGCCATAGTGGAAAAAGGACCAGGCCTTCAGTTATGAAAACTCATCTTCCTGAGTTCAAATTAGGCCTCAGACACTTACTAACTGTGTGACCCTGGGAAAGTCATTTAACCCGTTTACCTCAGTTTCCTCATCTGTAAAATGAGCTTGAGAAGGCAATGGCAAACCACTCCACTATTTTTGCCAAGAAAATGTCAAATGAGGCCATGAAGAGTCAGACATGACTGAAAATGAGTGAACCTCCTAAAAAGAGTGCTAATTATTTTTTACCAGAAAGTGATAAGACTGATTTTTTTTCCCTTTAATGTAACAGAGAATGTCTAGAGCTGCCTTAACCTACCTCTGACTGACCACACGTGCTAGTTCAGTGCTTGGGTGTTCGGGAGACCATGTCTGCTTCTGGCTAGCCGTGTGTGACTAAGTGCTGAAGGACTCGGGTGCTTTGGGGATGAAGAAGCCATCCCTTTATTAGCCACTGAACAAGAAGTCAGTGGACCCAGTGGGTCTTTAAAAGGGAGTGACCCACACACAGCTGTCTTCTTCCTTCTTCCTTTAACCCACCAGGGTAGCATCATGTAACTCTGAGACTTTCCATTCCAGGTGGCCCTCCTTCACACTGGCAGTTTGTCAATGGCTCCCATGTGGCAATCTTGGGAGCTCAGCTGGATGCGTTTAAGCCTGGAACTCTGGCTGCCTCTTCCACACATGTGGCCTCTGGTAACATGTGTGGGTCCAGAGCATATGGGACCCTTAGTGGAAAGGAAAGGAGCAAGTCCCCTGGGCCCCCCGGGCACAGAGGCAATTCTAATTATTAGATTATCGGAACAAATTGTATCCAAATAAATGTCCTTCAAAATAGCCCGTTTGGGAAATGAGGCATTGAGTGCAACCACAAAGAAATGCATCTGACTCCACCACCCGTACATGAAAGAACAGCTACTCTGCAATCAGAGGTCCTAGGTTCAAATTCCACTTCCAATGTTACCTCCTTGGGACTCAGTTTCCTCATCTAAAATGAGAGGACTGGTCAAGAGGACTGCTAAGGTCTCTTCCAAAGGGAGCCCTGGACCAAGAAACTTGGGTTCTGATTCCAACTCTGACGCTTCTTAGTTGTCTCTTAAATGCTCTGAGTTCCACTTTCTTCATCTATAAAATGAGAGAGTTAAACCTGATGGCCTCAAAGGTCCCTTCAAGTTATGATATTATACATATTTTATGAAAGTATTACAGTGATGCTGCCCTTCCTTGCTCAAAATATTTTTTTATTAGCCCCTTTTGGGTATTGCTTTATAACATTTTTAAGAGCCAAATATGAATTATAATTAATGACTGCATAGTATTTTTAAAAATTTATTAATTTTTTTGTTTTGTTTTCAACATTCACTTTTATAAAATTTTGAGTTCCAAATTTTCTCTCCTCCCTCCACTTACTCCTCCCTGAGATGGCATGTAATCTGATATAAGCTATACAGGTATGATCATATTAAAAATATTTCCACATTAGTAATGTTGTGAAAGAAGAATCAGAACCAAAGGGGAAAACGAATGAGAAATAAAAAACAAAAAAAAAGAGAAAATAGTATGCTTCAATCAGCATCAGACTCCATAGTTCTTTCTCTGCATGTGTATAGCATTTTCCATTGTGAGGCTTTTGGAATAGTCTTAGAACATTGCATTGCTCAGAAGAGCTGAGTCTAACAAAGTCGGTCATTGCATAATGTTGCTGTTACTGTGTACAGTGTTTTCCTGGTTCTGCTCACTTCACTCAGCATCAGTTCATGCAAGTTTTTCCAGGTTTTTCTGAAATCTACCTGCTCACCATTTTTTATGGAACAATAGTATTCCATTACATTCATATACCACAGTTTGTTCAGCCATTCCCCAATTGGTGGGCATCCCCTCAATTTCCAACTTTTGGCCACCACAGAAAGAGCTGTTATAAATATTTTTGTATATGTTCTTTATGATCTCTCTTTTATAATCATTTCTCCCTTTTTATGATCTCTTTGGGATACAGACCTAGTAATGATATTGCTGGATCAAAGGGTAGACTGATCAAAGGGTATTATTTTAAGGCTTGCAAAGTTCTTTACATACACTATCTCATGTATTACTATAACCATTTTACAGATAAGGCAACTGCAGCTTAGGACAAGGTCAGTCAGCTAGTGTCAGGGCTGGATCTGAACCCAGGTCTCTTCTGACTCCAGGTCTAGTCTTCTATCTACTTCACCAGACCATAGTCTTATTTTCTGACAGATCCAACATTGTTGCTCCCACTACTGGTGTCAATCAAAACTCATGCATGCATTCTTATTCTGTGGGATACTCACTAATGCACTCCCATATGTCCTTCCTGGACAGCTAGGTGACCCAGTGGATAGAGCACCAGGCCTGGAATCAGGAAGACTCATGCATCTTCATGACTTCAAATCTAGCCTCAGACACTAGCTGTGTGATACTGGGCAAGTCATTTCACCCTGTTGGCCTCAGTTTCCTCAACTTAAAATGGGCTGGAGAAGGAAATGGCAAACCACTCCAGTATCTTTGCCAAGAAAACCTCAAATGGGGTCAAGAAGAGTCAAACATGACTTAAATAACTCAACGACAACAACAAAAACCATCATTCCAGGAGGAAATACCTTACATTCTAGAACCTGCAGAAGGAAAAGTGTTGGATTTGAAGTCTGAGGATCTTGTTTCACATCCCAGAGCTGCCACTATCTCTGTGATCTTGGGAGAATCACTCAACCCCCCTGGTTCACAATTTCCTCATATGTAAAAGGAAGAACCTGGACTAGATGACCTCAGAGGTCCCTTTCAGCTCTCTAGCCTCCTATGTTGAAACCTTCTTCACAGGCTATTTATGCCAGGCCCAGAGCTTCGGGCTGGCTAACTGTTGGCCCTTTGTGACTAGCTGCCACCTGTTCTAAACTATATTATTTCAATGATTTTATACTTACATGCAGTGGTGGTTGTTTTTTAAAACCAAAAAACTTATATTTCTCAACAGGAGAACCAATCACCTTTATCTATCACATTTGGCCCTACCAAACAATAGAGATTTCTCACCATTGAAACTCTTTTTTGAAATGTATTGATGATTTTAAAGTTTTAGTTTCAAATGGGGACTTTTTAAGAGTGTTTATGAACAGCATCTTTGGAATAACAGCATAGCCTCCCAAGGCTACTACCTTGAATGAGATAGTTTTATACATTTGGATATGTAAAGTTATAATACGTCTTAGAAAAATCCAATATTTCGTTCCCTGTAGAGGCATAGAGAATAGCAAGCCACATCAAGCCTGGTTAATAAGCATTTATTTATTAAGGATTTACTATGTATCAGGCACTGTTCTAAAGAGCTGGGAATGCGAATACAAGCAGAGACAAAGACAAGCTCCTTGAGGGAGAGCACATTTAAAAGGAAGATGTCACCTAAACAGCATCTGAAAAGCGGAAAGGGGAAGATGAAGGTACTTGGCATGGTAGAGAATGTCCAGGAGACCCAGGGATGCAGACTAGAGAGGAATTAAGTCATGGTTGCCTTGGGTATCTTTTTTAAAATGGAGATTCTGTGGAGTACCATGCAATCAGAGGGAGAAGTCACAGGGATGGAAGGCATTTCTGTTATGCAGATTCCAAGACTAGAGTGAGCTTCCAGGAGGAAGAAGTTTCTGGCACATGGAAGAGAAATTCTGGAAGAAAAAAAAAGAAAGAGAGAAAAGGAAAGGAGGAGACGAAGGAAGGAAGGAAGGAAGGAAGGAAGGAAGGAAGGAAGGAAGGAAGGAAGGAAGGAAGGAAGGAAGGAAGGAAGAAGGAAGAAGGAAGAAGGAAGAAGAAGAAGAAGAAAGAGAAAGAAAGAAAGAAAGAAAGAAAGAAAGAAAGAAAGAAAGAAAGAAAGAAAGAAAGAAAGAAAGAAAGAAGGAAAGAAAGAAAGAAAAGGAAAGAAAGAAGAAAGAAGAAAGAAAGAGAAAAGAAAAGAAAAGAAAAGAAAAGAAAAGAAAAGAAAAGAAAAGAAAAGAAAAGAAAAGAAAAGAAAAGAAAAGAAAAGAAAAGAAAAGAAAGATAACCAAGAGAATCTGGTCAAGCCTTGCCCCTAACACATACTGGTTATGTGAGACCCTGGGTAAGCCACTTAACCTTGCTCGAAGTAATTAACTAAAACTCTGTTTTTGGAGAAGTTGCTGCCCTGCATTGCTGGAGAGAGTTTCATTATATGCCACTGAAATCACAGGTATGGTCCCTATTCTTATTCTCCTAATATACTCTGTTGACTTGAAGAATTAGGTCCATCTGCAACACTGACTATTGGCAGTGGAATTCAGATGATAACAAAGCACATCCCACAGTATGACAGAAACCTGATTAGAAGCTGATTTTAAGTTTCCAGGACCATCTTCTCACACCTTAAAGCAATAGCAATTTTGCAATCAATGAAAACTGCTGATTATCCCCCAAAAAAATCCTCCAACCTTGTTGATTGCTTCTCTCTGAAACCACCGCTCTGAAAGTGGTGTTGACATCTTTTCAGGAAATAGAGAAGCTTTGAGCACCTGAGGTTTTCATTTAAATATTGATTTTTTTTTGATGACATAGAACAGAAATTGGAAGGTAAGTTAAATGGCTTGGCAAAAATCAGCAACCAACTCAAAAGCAATGAGTATGAAATTCAGAGATGTTACTGAGTGCTTTTTAAAGAAGGAAAAAAATCACAATAGCAGTTGATAAGAATATTGACATTCACAATGTGTGCAGTTTATTTCTATATTTTCAAGGCCCTTCACGTCCCAAAGTAAAGGTAGCACATCATTTATTGGACATTTTAATTTGTTGACGATCTGATTTTCAATGCATGATGGGAGGCATGATCCGGCAAGCCAACTGGTTATACAGTTGCAGAAACAAAGATGGCTCCCTAATGTCAATGCAAATTCAGGTAAAAGTAAACTCCAAATGCAGACGGCTTTAAACTTCATGACTTTGAGAAATCTGGGATCCCATCAATGTGAATACCATTTTCAAAGGTGTGGATAACAACTCATGCACACCTTCTAATATGTGTGATTTTTGTCCTCCTGCTTCAGTAAATGATCCAAATAGGGGAATCCACTCAATGCCCTGGGTTTCTGGTCATTCCATGGGTACCAATCAAGGAATACAGACTATCCATTGATTATCCATCATACTCATTGACAGACCTCCCTCCTTTCCCATCATATACCTCTTTGATGACACCTTTTTTCTGCTGCTACTACTTGTATTTAATTAGCAATATATTGCAAGCTAATCACACTCATCATGTTTCTCTCCATTGCACTTCAGGTGGCCCACAGTCATAGAATCATGATAAAATAACAATGGCAGCTGATGGTTGATGGTCTATACAACTGGTTTATATGTATCATCTTCTTTACTCCTCATAACAAACCAGAAATGTAGGCAATGCACGTTTGAAAAGTCTCATTTTACAAATGAGGCAATCAAGGATTAGAGAGAGGAATCGGATTTGTCCAGGGTCACAATGTGACCAGGTCTTCTGATACCAAAGCCCATGATTTTTTCCATTACACCATAACAGCTCTCCCTCTAGTAAAAACCAGAGTTCTAAGTTCTCAACAGGGAATGGTCAAAAAATATTCTACAACATGCCAATAGGACTCCTTGAAAACTGCTGAAATCATCATGAAATCATCAGTGAATCATTAAAAATAATCATTAGAGGAGGAAAATGTCTCCCCTTCATTAAGTAGAGGAGAACCCAACAGAGGACGTTCAAAAGGCAGAGCCTCTTAAGTCTTATATTTCCTCTCTTGGTGTTTATTCCCAAAAAGCCAATTATGAATTAAAAACTAAACTTGTAGGGGCAGCTAGGTGGCATAGTGGATAGAGCACCGGCCCTGAAGAGATCCTCCTGAGAGGAACTGAGTTCAAATCTGGTCTCAGACCAAACACTTGACACTTACTAGCTGTGTGACCCTGGGCAAGTCACTTAACCTCAATTGCCTAAAAAAAAAAAAACTAAACTTGTTAGCACAGCTAACAAAGAATGAAAGATTATTTTTAAATTGGAATAACTAAAGAGTTGATGGAGTATTGATTGATTAAGATGCGCTTTGAGCACTGAGGGAATCATCCAAAGTCATCATCTAATCAATAAATATCATTACATGCACTTACAAAAAATAGTAAGGTGTTGAATACCTAGAAAGAAAGCAAAGATATTGCTCATGGTTGAGAAAGTTGGCCCCTAAATGTTGTAGGTATCTGTAATTTCTGTATCTTATACTATCTAGGAGGCAGCCTCCAAGAAAAAAATCATTGACTTTGGAGTCAGGTCTCAGGGTCAAATGTTTACTATCTGTTTGACTCTAAGTAAATTGTTTAACCTGCTTGGGACTCCGTTTCCTCAGTTATAAAATAAATGGTTGGGAAAGACTAGATAGCCTCTTAATCATGTTGAAAACATGATCGCATATTATCAAAAAAGTCAATATTGTCCATTTCCTGGGTATTGAATTAAAGTAAGCAATGTTTTATAATGAGCAAATAAGATCAGATAAATCAAGTGTATTTCTACAGCATTGAAAGATAGAAACAAGAAAATATGAATGTAAAGCATCTTTAATCTTTGCTTTGGTACTAGATGAAGAAATTCATCCATAAGGGGGGAAAAAAAGGATTTGTCATACTGACCACTAGGTGGTGTACAAATGACTGAAGCACTGAAAGCTGTGGATGGGGGGGAGGGGGCGGGAGTGACAGGACAGCTAAGTAAGTATTTACCTTCCATATTGCTATATTTATGTACTTCGTCATCATCAAAAAGTATCTAGTCAATGCTTAATCATGTATACAGTCTCAAGTGGCGTGATAAAAACAAGACTTGGGATTGCACAGCCAGTCAAATGTTAACCACTTCTGTGACTTTGGACAAATTACTCCCTTTCTTTAATCTTCAAACTCATCATCTAAAAAAGAGATAATTTTTCTTGAAAGAAGTATTTAGTGGGTACAAATACTATAGAGGAATTTTTAGCTCAATAACAAATACACAAACACAGTACAAGTTGAGATCTGTCAAATTATGAGAACTCTTATGATATGGTGGAAAGAACACCAGCTCCAGTCTCACATAAGATGCTTACCAGCTATGTGACATTGGATAAGGTGTTTAACTCCTCTGAGTTTCACTTTCCCCATCTGTAAAATTAGGGGTTTAAATTATATAGCATTCCAGGTTCCTTCTAGATCAAGATTTTCGATCCTATGATTCTACTTATAGAAGTAATTCCTAATGGGACAAACCCACAGATCCATCAAAATAACCTTATAGAACTGATCCAACCATTCTGGAGAGCAATTTAGAATTATGGTCAAAAGGCTATAAGACTATACATATGCTTTGATCCAGTGATTCCATTTCTAGGTTTGTAACCCAAAGAGATTTTTTTTTTGAAAGGAGCAGGGGAAGGACCTATATGTCCAAAAATATCTACAGCAGCTCTTTTTGTGGTGACAAAGAATTAGAAATTGAGATGATGCCCATCAATTGGGGAGTGGCTGAACAAGTTGTAGTACAGGAATGTGACAGAATACTATTGCGTTATAAGAAATGACAAGCAGGATGGTTTCAGAAAAATCTGGGAAGATTTACATGAATTGATGCAAAGTGAAGCAAGCAGAACCGTGAGAACACTGTATGCAGTAACAGCAATATTGTACAATGATAAACTATGAATAACCTAGCTATTCTCACAGTAAAATGATCTACGACAATTCTGAACTCATGATGAAAAAATGCTATCCACCTCCAGAGAAAGAACTCTGGAGTCTGAATGCAGATCAAAGCACACTTTTTTTTTCTTTTTTCCTTGTTTTTTTTTTAATCTGTTTTCTTTCACAACATGACTAATATGGAAATATATTTTGCATGACTGCACATGTATAACATATCAAATTTCTTGCCTTCTCAATATTGGAGGGAGAGGGAGAGAGCAAATTTGGAAGTCAAAATTTTAAAAAACAAATGCTGAAAAATTTTTACATGTAATTGGAAAAAAATAAAATATTTGAAAAAAATACTTTTGTATAATGAGAATAAATTCTCTAACAATAATCCTTAAACTATAAGATAGTTAATCCTGGAAATAATATGGCAATAGAAAAATATTTAACATCTATCTTGGCCCAAAGTGGCCTGCCTTTATTTAAAATCATATGACCTTAACAACTCCTGACAGAGAAAGAGGAAAAGAAAGACAAGGATAGGAAATGGCTGATGGTCACTCTTCTGCCCAATAAAAGAATATCTTTCTACCTACCTCTGCCCATGTAGAGGTTGAGGAGTTACTAGGCTCGTACGTTACTCTGTCCTCTAAAAGGAGAAGGAATAAGGGTGGAAAAAGAGGTCCTATTTCTTGTTCAACCTAAGAAGACAGAAAAGGAGCAAGTTAGAGAAGGGCCAAATCTGCTTTTCTCAACCTGATGAAAAAGTAAGACAAGGGTAAAACACAAACAGGAAGACTACTTCTCTCATGGCTGACCAGCAGAGAACAGAGTGATGTCCAGAATACTCCAGAAGACCTGAGTTTTAAAGTCTGACCTATTACCATGCAAGAAGTACATGAGCTCCTAGTCACATTCCTTCTTGCTGGGATGTAGGTTATTCCTTAATTCCTCTCCCAAAGCAGAAGACATACTATTGATCTTTAATATTTCGAGCTCTACCAGCTCTGAAAGTCATTGGATGTGGTGTTCTTTTTCCAAGGAACAAATCAATTTTTATTTTAAACTAGAGAGTCCTACCCTACTTATAATGGAAAGTTATCCCCTCAATCTGAGACGTTTGGGAATCCACTCCTGTAGAGGCTGGAACTAGATGAAGGAAGAGCATGTTACTTCATGCTCCTTGCTTCTCCAGATAGTTAGAAGGCATCAGCTGTTAATTATGATATTGGGAAGGATGACTGAGCAGAGGATGCCTCTTAATATATGTGCGAGTTTAACTCTTCTAGAAATGAAATGTCAATGAAATAGAGTTCACCATGATAGTAACACAGTCACACTAAGTAGGTATGTTCCATGAATGGAAGTTGTTAGGATCCCAAAAATTATTTCCCATGATCAAATATGGAGATGTTCTCTATCAGTAATCTAGAGTAGTTTATAGTCCTTTAGTGGAGTCAGGCGCCTCTCTCTAATGCTATCCAAAAGAATAATACATTTTAATGTATTTAATTAGAGGGGATAATGTTATCAACAGAAATCAGGTTAATTGAAAATTCTGTTAGAGGTGACATCAGCACACTTTCAGGTAAAACTGAACATTTGCTTACTATTTCTGATGCCATCTTAGGTGGTGTAACCCAGAGCTTCTTAAATATTTTCCACATTACACCCCTTTTTGTGTTTCAGCAGCTTTTCTTGCATCGTGTGACCTGAGGGCATGCGCAGTACAAAATACACTTGCTTTGTGTTCAGAACCAAGGCTGCAGTCAGAAGCAACATGGGTGAGCCCAGCCAGAAATGCCTTGGATTCATTACATATTTGATTTTTAATTAATTTTTGGTCATTGCACATTCAGAAACCTTTTACTGTTGCCAAATTTTTCACCACCCCATATGGGGTCATGACCCACACCTTAAGAAGCTCTGTGCTCTAAACCAAACCACCCCTTATATTCTCTACTACTTCCCCTTATACTTCTAAAATCTATAAGAGCATTCTAAGGCAACATTCATTTATTCACTCAACAAGCATTTATTAAGTATCTACTACATACCAATAAATAAATTAATAAATACCATATGTATTATAAGGAAGGAGGGAGGGAAGAAAGAATTTATTAAGCCATGTAATTTACACGTATCTCATTTCATCCTTACAACAACCCTATGAGGTTGGTTCTATTGTGATCCCATTTTGTAGCTGAGGAAACAGAGGCAAACAGAGGTAAACGCCTTCCCTAGGGTCAAACAGCTAGTAGGTGCTGAGGTCATATTTGAACTCAGGTTCTCCTGACTTCAAGATTGATTGCATTCTATCAAGGATAAACATCTCATTCAAAAACAAGTTAAAACAAGAGAGAGAGAGAGAGAGAGAGAGAGAGAGAGAGAGAGAGAGAGAGAGAGAGAGAGAGAGAGAGAGAGAGAGAGAGAAAGTAGATACAGAGTAACTTCAGGATGGAGTGCTAACAATTTGAGAAAAGCGGAGATGAGCTGAAGCTTGAAAGAACCTGAAGATTCCAAAAGAGGAGGAAAGAATGCCTGCCATGCATGAAGGACAGTTGGTACAAAGCCATGGAGGTGAAGTTAGAATGTCCTAGGTATGGAACAGCAAATAAACCATTATGGCTGGAACACAGTGCTGAATAAAGAAAAGTAAAGTACAATTAGGTAGCACAGTGGATAGTCACTGGCCTTGAGTCAGGAAGATTCATCTTCCTGAATTCAAATCCAGCCTCAGACGCTTACTGGCTGTGTGACCCTGGGTCAGTCACTTCACCCTGTTTGCCTCAGTCTTCTTATCTGCTAAATGAGCTAGAGAAAGAAATGGCAAACCACTCCAGTACCTGCCAAGAAAATTCCAAAGGGGTCACAAAGCATTGGATACAACTGAAACAACCACACAACAAAAAATAACGACAATGTCCAACTATCCTAGAAAAGTGAGCATGGTGGAGGACAAACAGCAGTGGCCTCGAATCCTTGAGACTGAGGTTCTAGAGCCAGTTCTGCCACAGGAAGATCATGTGTGTGATTTGGGACTTCTCTGGCCCTGTTTTTCCTCCTTTTATACAAATGCAGGTTGGACAAGATGCTCTCAAAGGTTCCCTCAGGTAAATATGTAAGGACTATATCTAATATTTTTATATGGCTTAAATCAAACACCGAGGAGACCTGATTCAAGAAGTCACAGATAAGTTTGCATACTGAAAAAAGAAAACATCACCTTGCCCTATGGTTTGAAATCTAGTCATTGGCGAAATGACAAGAGCTTCAAAGAGGGATGTTCCAGTTTTTGAGCCTTTAATGACCCTGCTGTAGGTTTAAGAGCAGCCCCAGGGAGAGTTAACAGCTCTACACCCAGCCATCATTCACTGAGGAAAATGTTAGCAAGAACTCCAAGGCTATTCAAAGGCAGCTTCCTTAAAGGTCATCGGGTGAAACAGACCATTTTGAAGCCCATCTATAGACATCTCTTCCTCTATGAACTCCACGTGTTGGCTTGACATCCTAAAACTTGCCCCATTTGATCCTTCATGCCATGAGTGCTGGCCATGTATGGGGGCGACAGGTTCCTCTTAGCCAGAAATTGAACTCACAGTTTGAAATGGCTGCCCGCCTCTCGTATTGGGGGCAGTGGAGTGAGCAATCTCGAGAAGACATAGTGATGTTCCGTAAAAGCGTTCATCTGTCACATTTGGCAAGGTGGCTGAAGCTCAGCGATGGTATTTGTTATGTCTTTTTCCCTCTTCAGTTAAAAAAAAGGAGGGGGATAATCACATTGGATAAACAAGAACCACCCCCCTCCCCTGACTTGCAGCAGGTCTCCCTTCCTTCTCCCACTTGCAATCCTCAGCAGATGGAGCATTCAACACAAATGTGGATGTCGCTTTTGCATTCCAAGCTGTCAAAACAAGCAGGGTGCCTCCTGCTTCCCTAACACCATTCAGAGAAAGCCAGGAGACCATGGCATAAGGCAGCAATGTACGTACTGTCTATTTTTAAAATTCCACTCTATTTTTGGTCACTGTTCAAATCCACAGATTGTAGGATGAATGAGTGAACTCAAACATGAGACCCAACCAGCCGGGTCCCATCACGGCTCTGTTGATATCATAAATGGAACCTACTACAAGTGGCAGATAAAACAAAATAACTCCCTAACCCCCAATCCCGACATAAAAAGCCTTCTTTCAGCAGCAAATGGATTCTTAATTGTCTATTAGCAAGGACTAATAAATATTAGGGCAATAACCACATTTGGAAATTGCTTTAAATCATTTCTTTTTATGTCATTTCCCACCCACTTGTAGAGTGGATGGGATGTAAAATAAGAATTGAATGAAATGGTGTAATGGAAAGAGCTGGGATCAGAAGAGCTGAATTTGAATCTGGGTTCTGCTGTTCTTTTGAAAGTAGCTCTTCTCCCACCTGGTCCTCTTTCCTAATCTGCCGAATGAGAAGACTGGGCAAGTAAATGAACTCTAAGAGCAATCAATCTACAAGGATTTATGAAGCGCTTCCTAAGTGCCAGGCACTATGCAAAGTGCTAGGGGAACAGTCCCAGCCTTCAAAGAGCTTGCGTTTTAACGGGGAACTAGATTAGGTCACTCCTGTTTCTCCATCCCATAGTCAGGCTATCAAAGTATCTGGGTAGTATGAGAAAGCAATCGGATCCCCATGAATCTCTCTCCTGAAAGCCTCCTCCTGCCTATCTGAAGTTTCTATAGATTGTGAAGAGGTATGGGAAAGGATCCAAGATTTCACAGGAAATATAAAAGGACAAAGGGGTCTGTTTTGACATTCAGCACTTCATTTTTTAACATTTTAAAAGACTGATTGGCCTCTTAATCATTTTCTATCCTCTCTTTAAGATGTGATGTTACTTTTTGAACAAATAACAGTAAATGGATTTGACAGGTCCAGGATTAAGTTGCTGCCTACATAAAAAGCATGGACAACTTTTATAAGGGAGCCAAGTTGGACAGCACTCTTATCTAAATTGTACAGGGCCAAAGAATGAACATTCAAAATCAACACCTTGTCCAGAAGAATTATAGATTTTTTTTCTCTTGCCCACAAGTAACAAGCTGCTTCTTTAGCAGGGGGCAGGGTGCAATTTGGCATTAACTACACCAAATCTCTCTCTCTCTCTCTCTCTCTCTCTCTCTCTCTCTCTCTCTCTCTCTCTCTCTCTCTCTCTCTCTCTCTCTCTCTCTCCCTTTCTCCCTCCCTCCCTCCTTCTCTTACTTTTTCTTTCTATCTCCCCCTCTCTTTCCCTCCCTTCTTCTCTCTCTCTTTCTTTCTCATAAAAAAGTGACTTAGAAGCTTTGAAAATAACTTTATCACTCTCGTCAGTACAGCAGGCAGAGACTGGGATAGACCATAAGAGATATCACTGCATACCACTGCCTTGACAGCATTAAGAGTATCACTGAACTGGAAGTTTATTGTAAGACTGCTTCACAATAAATACAAGGGATCAATCACATTATTCCAAGGAAAATCAGTGGGTCCCAGAAGATGAAGGCAGTATTGCACAGTGGAAAGAGCACTGAATTTGGAATCAGAGGACCTGGGTTCAAATCCTGTTACTACTTCCTTAATACCTCAGATAAATCACTTGTCTCCCTCTATCTTCTTCTTTTCCCTTTTTTCCATTCTTCTCCTCTTCCTTCTCCTTCTCCTTCTCCTTCTCCTTCTCCTCTCTTTCTTTCTCTCTCACATACGCATACATACATACCATATTCTCATCCCTTTTTCTTCCAATCATACATCTTACTGATGGCATTTTTTTCCACCTTCTGTATAATTCATTGTGGATAGTATTGTATCCTCACCTCAGAGAGCAGAATGGAATTAGGCTTTTTAGAGATGCTGGGGTCCCATATCTCTTAGTTAATGCATACACTAGTTATTGTTTCTTGGGATCCTACAAATCTCGTCACCATTCACCTAATAGGATGTCTGAAAGACACTCTCAGGTGGACCCTTAAAGCTGTATTTCCACCCCCACCAATAGCACTGGTGGGTGGCAAGTAGTCATCCACATTCTTGCTTCATTTCCCCAATCGATTTGCTAAACAGCTGGCCAAATCCATCCATAAGCATTCATTGTATAGATACTATGTGCCAATCATTTTTTAGGCATCAAGCCTACAAATACGAAAGCTATACAGTTGCTACCCTCCAAGAGATTAATGAGGGAAGCAATCAGTGGTGGAACAGAGATGTTTGAGAGAGGCTAACCAGACCATACCAGAATCAGCCACAATTATGGATCCACTTACATCACCTTCTAAAGTAGCTCCTTCTTTAGAGGCTACTGGGGTGAAGCTCATGGAGGATCCAACTTGACAGTGATAAGATCTGAGTTCAAATCTCACCTCCAACACTTACTAGCTATGTTACCCTAGGCAAATCACTTCACCTCTCTGAAGCTCAGTTGCTTTGGGTGTAAACTGAGAATCTTGTATCTACTGAAGTCCAGGTGGGAAAATGGATACAAAGTGTGAGAAATAATTCATTGGGACTCCTGCTCTATTCCAATCAGTATTGATCAGTTTTATATTCCGCATAAATCATAAAGGAATAGATAGGTTCTTATAGTAGGTCTCAGACTTTAATGTAATGTTCACTACTTGTTTACCAAGTTATGAGGCTCGTTTGCACAACCACAAAAATGCTGACAAAGATATCTCCATTCTGTTTTACTGAAATTCCATGTCCAAACCCAGCATGGGTGGGATACCTTAATGCTTTGGAAAGTCCCCTAACTTATTTTTGTACGTTTGGACCATTCTCTCTTGTCCAGCACAAGCAGATGACCATCTTATGACCACTTAGTCAGCGGAAATGCCCTATGCTTGTACTCAGCTTATGACTTCCCTGCTAATAGGTCATTTTTGGCCCTCAAGATCAAGGACTAACAACCAATGATATTTTATATTTTGCTCTTTTGCATTTGGGTATCAAACTCTATGAAAACAAGGTCCCAGAAGAAGGGGGCATCTCAGATCATGAAGAAGATCTGAGGTCCACTTCATTAGAGAGGACCATGGACCTTTTAATAAAGTGCCATTGGCTCAGAGCTCTGCCTCAGTACCTCTTATTGTAGGTTGGACATTTTAATCCCCACAAAAGTGCCCTGCAAACCTCAAAGGACCATATCATCACTTATTATTGTCACTTGGTAGGACTTAGGGAGTGGCTTTGCAAGAGAGGGCAGCTAGGTGGCACCATGGTGCATAGAGCCCTGGGCTTAGAATCAGAAAGACTCATCTTCCCGAGTTCAAATATGGCCTCAGACACTAGCTGGGTGACCTTAGGCAAGTCATTAAACCTGTTTGCCTCAGTTTCCTCACTTGTAAAATGGGCTGGATAAGGAAATGGCAAACTGCTCCAATACTCTTGCCAAGGAACCCCCAAATGGAATCACAACTCAACGACAACATCACAAGAGTGCTGTCTTTTCTTTGGGACATGTTGTTAAAAAGTAGGACTAGTTACTTTCATATTTCTGTTACAATAAGGATCATCACACTAGGAGTGGCCACTATAGTAAGCCACAGAAACATTCGATTTGTAGGTACTCACAGAGAGGCAGCCCGTCCACATAACTGTGCTGCATTTGCAAAGACCTTTCTTTTATGTTTGCGAGGAATAAGCCTAGAGATAATTATACATTTCACACATGAAGAAACCTAGTGCAAAAGAAATTAAGCTATTTACCTATGATCAATCCATCAACAGCAGCCACTCCAGGAGGACAGCTCAAATTCCTGAGTCAGCAAATTCTTCTGCATTTCCCAGAGTCCCCTAGTGCTGCTCTGCTGTCCATACTAGAGATATTTAAAGCAATGCTTGAGGCCCTATCTCTGCAACAATACTAATGAGAATAATAACCATTGACATTTATGTAGTGCTTTCTAGGTTAGCAACAGCAATTCATGTTTGTGTGTAATATCTCATTTGAACATCAAAAAGTTTTTGATGCCAAAAAGGGGAGGAGTTAGGTATTGAATGTGTGATTTCATTGGAATAGAGGATTTTTAGGTGAGGAAACTCCCTCTGTCAATAAGGGTTGGTACCTCCTAAGAGAGTCTAAGAGAGCAGTCTAAAGTTCCATTTTCTCATCTTTAAGACTTGTTCTCTGTCCACAGAGCATGGAGGTGGCAGAGTGGATCAAGTGCTGGACCTGGAGTCAGGAAGACTAGTTCAAATCCAGCCTCAGACACTTACTGTGTCACCCAGAGCAAGTCTCTTAACCGCTGTCTGCCTCAGTTTTCTCAACTATCAAATGGGATCAGAATGGCACCTGTCTCCCAGGATCAAATGAGATATTTGTAAAGCACTTAACATGGCGGAGAGCACATAGTAGATGCTTAATAAGTGCTTGCCCCCTCACCCTTCCCTTCTACATAGATGATGCCAACTTAGGTGGTCTAGCCATGTGCCAAACCCCACAGATATAAAAGGATTTAAAGAGACCGAGCCTAGAAAAGGTATGCAAGATTGGGATCTGTAAGATCTCTCCACCTTATCTCCTTCCACCTCTCGCACAAAAGCCCCATCTTTCAGTAATTGATAGTGCCTGTTTCTTCACTGCAGAAGCAAACTGAGTAAAGACACTAAAATTTACCAGTCAATCAACAAGCATTTATTAAGCACCTACTATGTTAATTCAATTGTAAGACAATTGTAAATAAGAGACTTTGTAATAATATTAGGATGGCTGCAAAGTCAGATGACTGAGCAGGGACCGAAAAATACTACAGTGCAGAATAAAAAAGATATGTTGGCCCTGGGGAAGCAGGGGTACCAATTATGTCTACCATATTTTGTGGCTTAGAGGGGAATTTAAAACTGAAGGGTAGAATGTACAGGTATTCTTGAATAGTTATTAGAGGGAACTGACTCTTATCAAATGTTGGCTTTCTTCTCGGGTTAAGGGAGTTCACTCCCCACCCTCTCTGCTCTTCCCTGCTTCTTCACCCATCCAAGAACCCCAAAACACTCCACTATGAATTGTATCTCAACTGCTCTGTACTATCTTCCCAGATCAACTTTTTAATGAATGTTCCAGACTTCAGATTTGCTCCAGCTTGTCTTTGTATTTATACAGTTCTTCCTTCCTTTGAGCCTTATCTCTTCCTTCTCATGTCGGGGTGTGTGTGTGTGTGTGTGTGTGTGTGTGTGTGTGTGTGTGTGTGTGTGTGTGTGTGTGTATGTGTGTGTGCGTAGACTCGAATGAAAAGTCTGAGAGACAGAGTTTCTGGGTAATTAGTAATCAATTTATTAATTAGGCTAGCAAAATAATAAAATGAGGTCAGTAGTTCTCTTGATAACCAACTCTGCAGGGAGGTCACCGAATGTTTAAATACTCTTGGAAAAAGGGGCATCCCTGAGGGTGAAAATCAATTCTGATTGACTAAGGATGAGAGAATGGGTGTAATAATGGAGGTGGGCTTTTTCTAATGAGGGGCTGGGGGACAGGACTTTGATCATGTCAGCACTCTCAAATCATTCCCCCTTCCAGCAATCTATACAAAAGAATCTATTCTCCATCCAGTCCTATTTGAACAATGGTGGGTTATGGTAAGAATTCCACCTAGATAAGGTGGTCTGGGTGGGGTCAATTTGGGGGCAAGGTAAGAAATGTCCTTGAAAGAAAGCAAAAATGAAGATCTTTAGATCACGTAGATAAAATTGGTCATTCATATAATGAGAAAATAATCATCTCAGGGACAGCTAGGTGGCACAGTGGATAGAGCACTGGCCCTGGATTCAGGAGGACCTGAGTTCAAATCTGGCCTCAGACACTTGACACTTACTAGCTGTGTGACTCTGGGCAAGTCACTTCATCCCCTTGCCTTGCCAAAAAAAAAAAAAAGAAAAGAAAAGAATCATCTCTCTCTCTCTCTCTCTCTCTCTCTCTCTCTCTCTCTCTCTCTCTCTCTCTCTCTCTCTCTCTCTCTCCCTCTGTGTTGTGGTTCGGTCATTTCAGTCATGTCTGACTCTTTGTGACCCCGACCCCATTTGGGGTTTTCATGGCAAAGATACTGGAGCAGTTTGCCATTTCCTTCTCCAGCTCATTTTACAGATGAGGGAGTGTGTGTGTGTGTGTGTGTGTGTGTGTGTGTGTGTGTTTATTCTCTCACTGCCTGTGTTGTTTGTGTTCCTGCTGGAAGTTATTAAAGCTAAGTCCTTCAGGTAGAGCCAGTTCCCAGCTGATCCAATTCCCATATTAATGAGCGATGGGGGCCAACATGCCTTTGAACTAAGAATTTCCCCCAACTTATCAGTGTGTACTTCAGTTCTGTGTCTTTACGTTTGTGTCACCAAAGAAGGACCCATTCACACAAGCAAGAGCTGTTTGGGTATAATCCACCAGGGTGAAGGTCAAGAAAATATTGGAACATCATCATTGTTAGCTCATGTTTACAGAGCACTCTTAAGGCTTACAAATGCCTCTCTCAGGAACAACACTGTAAGGTAAGTCAGGTAACTATTAAGATAGCCACTTGACAAATGAGGAAACAGAGGGAGCCTGGCATATAGCTATTAAAACCTACATTGGAAGTCAGAGACCCCGAGTTCAAATCCTGGTTCTGTGTGACCTTGGGTTAAGTGACAACCTCACTGGGCCTATTTTCTCATGTCTAAAATAAGGATGTTAGACTAGATAATCTCTGAGATCCCTTCTGGGTCTAGATCAGTGAAACTGTGAAAAGGTTACCATTGACCCAAGGTCACTCAGGGAGATATAAAGCCAGGTTCTGAGCCCAGGCATCCTAACTCTAACACTTTGACACCCTACAACCTCTCAGCAGGTAGGAGAAGCATTTTAAAAGGGGTATTTAAGAATGTGGTGCTAAATATGGATGTCTACTGGAAGAAAAGTATTGCAGATCAATTTGAAGAATCTTGGCTTCAGTCCAACAGAGGCCTGCATCCATTTCATGGACTAAAAAATTACCCGGTTGCTTTAAGAAATCATTTTACCAGATGGCTCCTGGAGAAATATGGGTAGTTAAAGATGCAATGTCTCAGACAATATGTAAACTGGGAGAAGGCACGTCAGAGGGAAGCATCCTTAAATCATTTGTCCTGGGGTGGCAAGTTATGTGCCTCTTAAAATGATCATGGAAGACAGGTCTTCTAATCCACTAACGATTGCAAAATCCATTATGCTGTTAAAGGCATCATACACAGTGAGATAATCATAGTGCTACCCTGCCAATGGGCAGGTCTCACTGAAATGAATTTGGAGAGAAGAAACATTCAGAAGTAACCAAATCCCAGAGTTATATGTAACCAGGGATATTTTTGGGGTGCGCAATAAAGGACTGCTATTATGAAGTTAAGTATTTAATAAATGCTTGTACTCTGTTATGTAGGACTCCCCCAGAAGATTGGAAATTACCTTGCTTTTCAGGCCACAGAGTGTTTGGGGTTTTATTCTGGAAAATATCAATGCATCTTCTGGATTTTGGAAGTGGGAATCCAACCCAAATATGCCTGATGTTTCTCGTGGTATGATTGGCAAGTGTAGGGAAGGCGAGAAAGCCTTGGACCAGAAGACGGATTGCTCCAGTCACAGGCCTGGACCCACTAACTTGCCATCACTGTCTGGGCCTCAGTTTTCTCAACTTCTCAGTTAAAAAGAGGGGGGTTAGACTAATTGAGCTCTAAGGCCCCATCTAGCTCTGACATGCTATGTTTCTATGAATTTCCACAGAATTGCAACTATTAGACAATTCACATGACTATGAGGGAAGTGTTTTACATGATTGCACATGTCTAACCTGTATCAGATTGCTTTCCCATCTCAGGGAAGGAGGAGGGGAGTGAGGGAGGGATAGAATTAGGGACTTAAAACTTAAAGACAGCAAATGTAAGAAAAAATTACATGTAATTGGGTGAAAATAAAATATTTTAAATACACACGTGTGTGTGTGTGTGTGTGTGTGTGTGTGTGTGTGTGTGTGTGTGTGTGTGTGTCCCTGACTTGGAATCAGGGAGACCTAAGTGCGAATCCTAACTTTGACCCTTATGGACACTTACTCCCTGTGTGGTCCATGGCAAGTCACTAAGTTTTATACTTTTTGCTCAGCTGTAAAATGGGAATAATAGTAGCACGTGCTCCACAGGGTCCTTGCGATGATCAAATGAGCTGCCATAAATAAAGTACTTTGTGAACATTCAAACATTATTAATGCCACTGTGCTAGGCATGGGGGACACAGAGACAAAGATTAAACACTTCCTGCCCTCAAGGGGCTTACATACTTTTGGAGGGATATAATATGTACACAGGGAACTAAATAGCACATCTGTGCAAAAGCATTGGAGAGGGCAATGGTAGGTGTGAGTAGGCCACCATGGGTAAGTAACAGGGAATTCTGAAGGACAAGAGTGAACATTGTCATTAAGGAACTGTATGAAAGGAAGAGAAGATGAACTGGCCACATGGCAAAAATGAAGATTGGCAAGAGGACAGCCAAGTGCTTCATTGACACAAATGCCCAGAGAAGGCAAGAATGGCCTCCAGGACGTTGGGTGAACACCCAAGAGGGAATCTTAGGAGAGGACAAGAAGCAGAGCAGCCTGGAGGGGACAGACATGGATGGAGTTGCAATCCACATTGTTGGAGGGAATTTCTGAATCAAGGAGATTACAGGTTTATTTGAACTTGTGCAAAATAATACAAAGTGAATTCAAAAGGGAGAGAGCCCTAAGAATTGAAGGAGATGAGGAAAGCCTATTTGTAGGAGATAGTACCTAAGTTGTGCTAAGAAAGGAGATTTTAAGAGGCAGAGGTGAATAAGGAGCACATTCTAGACATGAAGGAAACCAGTCCAAAGACACAGAGATGGAAGACAGAATACTATTGCTGTGACATAGCCAGCAAGCCAGCTTGACTGTTGAGTCACCCCTTAGTAAGCGTTTGTTAAATTAAATATATTGCCTACAATCTCCATCCAAACTCGTGGAATACCAATAGTCTTGAGAGGACAAGGAAGAGGACATTCAGCTGCGTTCTGCTCAGGTAGCATGGTAATACAAAGTGAGAATTGGAAGATACCTAAGAAATCATCTCACCCCAATCCTTCATTTTGCAGACAGAGAAACAAGAGTCCACAGAAGGGTAAGGGATTGACCTACAATCATGCAGGTGGTAAGTAGTTTCAGAGACTGGACTTGAACCCAGATCCTCCATCTATAAATTCTTTGCTCTCTCTACTACAAGAAGCTATGTCCTATCATTGCTGCATCTGCAGGTAGATGTGACATCTGGCTAGACAGCAGCCCTGTGTACCACCATTGGTGTTTCCATTTAGCCCCCTGTGCAGAGCCAGCCAGCTACAAGCATCTGGTTCTTCTCCACGTAAATAAGTTTGTTGATCTCTAGTATTCTTGCTCTCCATTAAGCCAGGATGGGTGGAGTCTCAGGCCCTTTGCTTCAGTTGAGGAAAGCCACTGCTCTTTTCCAGATCTCTCGCCAAAACACATGGAAAACGTCAACTACCTCTTCCTTATGGAGTGATCCCAGACCAAAAAAATATGTGTGTGTGATCATTCTCATTTTTACCCTTCCATAATATTTTAAATATGTACCCATGGTGTTTGGAACCACTGTCCAACTGGCCACTACCAATCTCCTCCCTTCAAAGAACCAAACCCATCTGTTTGGGGAGGCTTCAGTGAAATGAAGCAATGCTTGCCAGTAAATGGTTATTTTCCTAGTAAATAAACACACAGCAATAAGAACGGTCTAGGGCAGGAAAGAAGGAGGAAACAGGCCTGAATTGGTCATTTCAAAGAGGTTAGGAATTGTTTCCAAAATGAAAACATGATAGGAAATAAATCATACATGTTAAGGTAATATACTGGCAAAAATCCCAGTGTGATGAATTTCAACATATTTCCCTGCCCTCCCCCCCTCAACTAGTGTCCTAGTCACAGTGAAATCTGATCATCTCAGTCCAAGGGACCAAGTTTTCCAAAGAGTAAGGACATTCGGTGCCTCTTTGTGGGTTTATATATCAATGTTCATGGGCAGAGGCAGCAATCACTGCTCCAGCATTTGGCCATGGGGCCCCCATGAGTTTGTACTGACCTTAGTGTATTAATATTATTAATGCTATTAATCATAGTACTAATATTATTATTATATCATTGTAGTTAACAATAATAATGTTAAGCAGAAAATTAAAAATAAAAGACTAAGCAGGATAGTAACTATCAGAGAATGATTTTTAATACCATCTATCAAAACAATAAAAATGAAATATATAGTGATAATAAGTAGCCTATAGTGCTTTGAGGTTTGCAAAGTACTTTACATATTTTAGCTCATTTGATCCTCACAAATCTATAAGGTAGGTACTATTCTTATCCTTATTTGGCAAATAAGGAAATTGAGGCTCAGAGTAGTTAAATGACTAGTCACTGAGCTAGTAAATTTCTAAGGTAGAATTTGAGCCCAAGTTTATCCAGAATCTAGGTCTGGGGCTCTAGCCACTATGCCAAGCTGTCTTTCACTGCCAAGCCTTCTCAGTCAGGTGATATCTGTGGTCAATCAAGAGGGAGCTGCTCCTAGGATGACTACGCCCATTTAACAGGCACATGGGAGTTATCTAACCAAGTGACCTTGTAAGCAAGGAATAATCATTTCTATTGGATTAAAGGCTTCCCACCAAATCTAGATGTGCTATGACCCAAACATCTCTTATATTTACCAACTCCCATCCATCCAAGGACAACCCCCTGATGTCCCTGATTACAGAGTTCTCAAGTCAGATGACAGCACATGTCCAAAACTCAAGGTACTCAATAGGACAAAGAGAGCAACATGAGATACTTAGCATATTCTGTTTCACAAATCATTTGATTTCCCCATAACTCAGTTAATTATGTCCCTATATTGATTCTGTGAGTTTATTTGGCAATATTTGCTGAAACTCCCATTAGGAAAATGTGATGTATCATCAAGAGTCTTTTTCACGGAGTGTGTATATAGAGCACCTTGGAGAATAGGAAAAGGCAGCAGCCTACAGAAGGTCTGGAAATTTTGGTGCGTGACTTTTCCAAGCTAGGCCCAAACCTAGTAATAATAAACACTGACAACTTTATAACAGTTTCAAAGTAGATAGAATGCTTTACATTTACTCTCTCATTTGAGCCTTATGACAATCCTTTTGAAATAGGTGCTCCCCTTTTAAAGATCAGGAAACAGCCTCAGAGAGGGCAAATGCCTCTCTTAGTAACTGTTAAGGTTGGATTTTAATCCTTTATCCACTACTTTATATACTGCCACCCAGCAAATATTCAAATGGATCTAGCACCTCATCAATCTGGAAATTCTGTCCAACAAGGACACTTCCAACCCATCCATGAGACAGTCTTGTCTATGTACTCTCATGAGTTTGCCCCAGGGAAGTGAAAGACAGCTTGGCATAGTGGCTAGAGCCCCAGACCTAGATTCTGGATAAACTTGGGCTCAAATTCTACCTTAGAAATTTACTAGCTCAGTGACTAGTCATTTAACTACTCTGAGCCTCAATTTCCTTATTTGCCAAATAAGGATAAGAATAGTACCTACCTTATAGATTTGTGAGGATCAAATGAGCTAAAATATGTAAAGTACTTTGCAAACCTCAAAGCACTATAGGCTACTTATTATCACTATATATTTCATTTTTATTGTTTTGATAGATGGTATTAAAACTTATTCTCTGATAGTTACTATCCTGCTTAGTCTTTTATTTTTAATTTTCTGCTTAACATTATTATTGTTAATTACAATGATATAATAATAATATTAGTACTATGATTAATAGCATTAATAATATTAATCCCTGTGTGTTAGATAGAATGAGAGAGAGAGATAGTGGGAGGCAGAGAGAGGCAGAGACCATCTTGGTCACTCGATTGGATTACCCCTCAGTGACTGACAAGTTAGTAAAGCCCAGTATACTACATTCTACCAAGAATTCCTATAAGTCGGGACCGGAACAAAGACTATAAAATGCTTGAGTTTTTAAAAAATATGTCATCTTAGGGCAATTCACTTTAATAAATGTGTTAATTCTTAATTTGATACTTTAGCGCCTCCTTGTGGCCATTTGGTTGCAAGCTCTAAAATCACCAACAAAGAAATGCAGACTATTTCTTAGGAATCTTTTCTAGTTTTTCTCTCTCTAGAGAGAGATTTAAGCCATAAAGTGTCCCACACAACCATTCAGTGGCTTTGGAAAATTAGATTTATAGTATTCACTTGAATAAAAGTATGCATACAGATTCCTTTAGTACATGAAATGTGTATATGATATTTAGTCAAACTTGTTAGCACTCAGTAATATTTTTTCCTCTGGTATGAATTTGACTGAAATATTAGATACTTGTCTACTCTCAAAAATAATTCCAGCAGACAATATTATGTCACTACAAGTGACAAATCACAGTGACAGAAGCTCAGGAAAAATTGTAAATCCCCTTCTTCAGACACAGAAACCGGGGTGGCATGACCACAGGGAGAGATGCCATTCGATATTAGCCTAATGAGAAGAGTAGTGGCCCAGGACATGAAGTCTGGGTCCATATCCTATTTTGCCACTAACTAGCTGTGTGACTTTGGAAAGCTATTCAACTTCTCTGTGCCTCAGTTTCCTCAATCAAAAGTTGATGAACATTAAATCATAGATTTAGGGCTGGAAGGAAAGTCATGACATCGAGACCAATTTCCTTATTTTATAGATGAGAAAAATGAGCACAAAAGAGGCAGTTACTTGCCCAAGGTTACATGGGTTGTGTCAGAGGCAAGATTTGAAACCAGGTCTCCAGACCCCAATTTATCACCCAAATGTCTTCTCTAGGGCACTTAGAAATCAGTCAATTGAGAAACATATAAGTACCTACTGTGTGCCTGACACTGTATGAGGCACTTGAGATTTTAAAAAATTTGAGAGTCCCTACCCTCCAGGAGTTTACATTCTATCAAGAGAAATCACACACACACACACACACACACACACACACACACACACACACACACACACATCGGCCCTATCCAGATGAATAGGGTGATAGCCCCACAGGATTCTAGAGATGTTGTAGACATATACAGTACTGTGACTCCTATTCGGCTCAAGAGACCTCTGATCTTATGGTGCTTATGGGGTCATGAAGGATAGGACAAGCAGAGAAGGAAGTTGAGAGAGAAGCAAAGCAGTAGGCATGACTAGCTGGAGCCCTAGAGCTGCAGGCATTGGGGATAAAGGCAGGCTCCCCAACAAGGACCTTATAAAAGCTCTCAAAGGTCTCTCAGCCAATTTGGAGCAATATCTCTCAGTGTCTTTCAGGAATTACCCAAGTCTACCTGGGTGGGGCAGCTAGGTGGCACAGTGGGTAGAGCACCGGCCCTGAAGTCAGGAGTACCTGAGTTCAAATCTGGCCTCAGACCAAATACTTGACATTTACTGGCTATGTGACCCTGGGCAAGTCACTTAACCCCAACTGCCTAAAAAAAAAAACCCAAAAACTAAGTCTACCTGGGTGAGAGTGTTACCTAAATAAAGATGAAATCTATACAAAAATAAATACAAACTCGAGAGGACTAGAAGCTTGGGATGGGGATAAATAAAGGCATTGGGTAGAACAGAAATGTCAAAACACACAGTCTATTGTGGTGTGAAGCCCAAAATACTCCTGAGTGTGGCAGGAAGCACATTAAATAAAATTGGGAAATATTTAATAAATAATAATATTTAATAAAATATGTTTAAATATTTTGGAGTGTTAAAATAATTTTGAAATATTTGAAATATTTAAGAAAAATGTAATGAAATAATGTAATCTGTGGTTGTCTAAGTTGATATGTGGCCTTGTAGGCATCCTTCTCTGTGGAATAGTGGACCCGTTTCTATTGAATTGGATGCCACTGATGTAAAAAACTTGAGCTGAGCTTTGACTGGTCACTCTTGAGGGGACTCCAGGTTCACAAGTTTGGGTTATTAATAGAATGGTGGTATCATTACAAAGACAGAGACGTTTGAGGAAGAAGCTCCATTTTAGAAATGTTGAGTTTGAGGTACTATACAACTATCCAGGTACAGATTTTCAAAAAGTAGTTTGAAATATAGGGTGGGTGTGCTAGGAAGAAGTCAGGAAGGAAGGTAAAGATTTAGGAATCATCTTCACAGAGGTAATAATTGAGGCCTTCCTTTGCCTAAAGGGCTTAGCACAGTGTCTGACACACGTTCAGCTGTGTCTGACTCCTCATTGACCCCATTTGGGGTTTTCTTGGCAAAATTATTAGACTAGTTTGCCTTTCCCTCTTCAGCTCATTTTATAGAAGAGGAAACTGAGGCAAACAGGGTACGGTGACTCGCCCGGCATCACACAGGTAGTAAGTGTCTGAGGCCAGATTCGAATTCAGGATGATGAGTCTTCCTGACTCCAGACCCAACACTCTATGCACTATGGCACCACCTAGCAGCTCTGTGCCTGGCACATAGTGGACACTTAATAAGTGCTTAGTGATCAAGTGATTGATTGAAGCCACAGGAGTAAACAATATTACAATAATATTACAAGAGGAAAGAGAATCAGGTCCCAGGACAAACACTATGTGTCTACCTATACCCAAGAGGCGGAAGGAATGTAAAAAAAGGGGTAGAAGAATGGATAAATTAGTAGGAGGATATCTATGAGCACGCAACATGTGTTCAGTGGAGGCAGGGATTGGAGAAAGCAGTAACTAGAGCAGTTGGAGGATGGGCCATGAGTGGGTGGAAGCTAGATTGTAACTGAAATCAGGAATTGGGTGTAAATGACCTCTAAGGTCCCTGCTGATTTAGATATTATATTTCGCTGATTAGGAGAAAGGCAATTTTAATTCAGTTTAACTCAACAAAATAATCATCCTGTTTCATTAACACCATTGTATGTATATGGTTGGCAATATGGTGAATTTCAGAAAGGTTCAATCAATTAACTGACATTAGACTATTTCTAATTATTATTGTCTTTAACACTCACAACCCCCCAGAAACATGATACCCACACACAAAAAAATATTTTTAGGCAGATTTATAAAGGATTCGTACTCCTCAAAGTGAGTCAAATTACATAGCATCTGATGCGCTCCCACACAGCTGCTGGCTCTGAGAGGAAGGGCAGGCTCACTCCAGCTATAATCATTCTACACAGGAGTTACAGAGAATCTTGTAATCACTGACTCTCAGCTGGACGTGCCTTCTCCCTGGCCATCCATTCCTGGAACTCACTCCTTCCTCACTTTGTATTCTTCCTCTTCCTTCAAGACTGCTCAAGCTCCCCTTTCTACCTGAAGCTTTTCTGGATCCTCCCCCCAACAACTGTCCTCCCTCACTAACCGCCTTTATATTAATTAAAATTTATCCTCTTTCTATTTAGTCTTTATGTAGTTTTCTTGCCTCTCTGCTAGCATATAAGTTCCTTAATGGTATCAGTTGTTCCATTCAATTTCTATCCCCAGTGTCTAGCAAAGGTCCTGGTACTTAGGAGACATTGAATTCATGCTCACTGATTGACCAGTTGACCTCAGAGGTCATTTAGTCCCAATCCCACCCAAACAAGAATCCCCTCTACGACTCCAACACATGGTCCTCCAGTCTGTCCTCAAAGCCTTCGACTTTCATTGACAGAGAATCCACTCCCACCCAAGGCATCCCATTCTACTCCTGGTCAACTCTGCATGATAGGAAAGATGGGAAATCGAAACAAGATGATAATCAAAGCACAGAATTTTGCTGTCTATTTTATGCTACAAAAAGACATCGTGTGGGTAGTTGTGACTATACAAATGGTAAGAGCTATTCCTTCGACCTTTTAAAAAATGTAATGCCAGCACTGGCTACATCACAACAGATATAATGCCAAGGTTTGAGAAATGTTCAAACTATAATGATTGAAGCTGATTAGGAGCTGAACAGGCCCACAGGTTGACCAGCATTTTTCTGAGCCATGTTTAGCAGAGCTTTCCCTAATTTGCTGTCAAAACAGATATTCAATTGGCAGAGATCCCCTAGCCCCTGATGCTGCCCAGGATAGCATAGGGGGAGACCTTTGTTAGCTATCAGCTGAGGCAATACTGCTGGGAGCCAACATACCTAGCAAATAAGTTGACCCTAATTGGGGGGAATAATAACAGGTAGTATTTGTATAGTGTTTTAAGGATTAAAAAGCACTTTACATCATGTTTTTTCATTTGGTCCTCACAACAACCGTGGGGGGTAGATGCTATTATTATCTCCATTTCCATATAATTTACAGACTGAGACTGAGAGGTTAATTGATTTGCCCAGAGTCTAATTGTTGTTCATCCTTCATTTTGGAAGAGAACCAATGACATTACACGGTGATGTCTTGACTTGTACATGAATTGGATTTCAGTGAGGCAGAGTTGTCCAAAGTCATCAGCCTCACTCTCTCTTCCTGAGCCAGTACCAAGACAGAAGTCAAGGTGACTGGCAGGGGCTGGGGATGCAATGGATGACCTTGGTGTCTTCGGTCTCTGACCAAGCTCTAAGTGCTCCACAGCACCTGCTTCGGCCACTTTTATGGCCTTTGGAATAAACTGTTCTCACCCACCATTCTATTGGAGGAAGTCTACCTGCTTTTACCACATCCACCAAGACGGTTTTACGGCATTGTAGCCGCTGCACATGCCACAGTTTGTTGGAGCCACAGGGGAGAGTTGGGTGAAAGGTGGACCCCAAAGGTGAATGAGCAGCCTGAAAAGGGTTCAGCAAGCCCTCCTACCAGAAGTGCTAATCCTCCCTAAACTCCCCATACACCTTCACCCAAAGAATCCAACTAATAAGGGTCTGAAGTGAGATTTGAAATCAGGGCTTCCCGACTCTAAGTCCAACACTTTATCCCCTGTACATCCTAGCTGCCCCCAGACAAGATTTTTCTTATCTTCAAATTTCCATCTGATTATTGATGAGGTGGCTTTCATGTCAGTCTGACCTCCTGCTAGAGTTAATTTTTTTTCTATGCCCTATCATATACTGATAAAACTTCATGGCCCAAACCTTTTATACTGGGAATCTATGCCTCATTTTCAGTTGTATTTTGGTTTAATTTTAGTTTCTCTTCCATTATTCTCCATAGCATTTCCATCCAGGACTTTATTTTCCCCAGTCTTCAGCCACCATCAGTGGCTTCAGCAAGAACATCTGGCAGATGTTAGCTGGGCACAGTTTCCATGTCAGTTTCCCTCCTGCACCTATAAAGGATGCAGTTTGACTGCTCTGCCTGGGGCTTGAGGGGCTGCTCAAATATAGGCAGCAGGTGTGACCAGACCACACACAGACAGCTCTTGTCTGTCAGGTTTCACTGCTGACTTTTTTGATCTCTGAACCAAAAACCTAATAAGCCCCTTGGCCCTGCTGTCCTCCCTCCTAGGTCTTTTCCCACAGGACAGAGTAAGCAACTCTAGAACTGACCACCTCTACCAGCATCATTCTCACACTCCTGATGAAGACATCAGAAATATCACGAGAGCTGCAGATTCACACTTTCATTAGACTTGCATTGGCTGGAAGAAAATCTTAGATTTTCAAGAGCTGAATGTCACTTCTCCAACACTGGAGGGTTTTAATATCCCTTCATAGATAGCCACAATTATCTCTGTAGAATAAAGTAGAAAGGGTGATAAACTAGAAGTCAAGAATGGGTTAGGATCCTTCATCTGCTATCTGTATAAACCTGGGCAAGCAATTTAAGCTGTTCAATCCCACATGCATTCATTGAACCTGTAGTATGTAATCCACTGTTCTGGGAAAGAAAGAAAGAAAGAAAGAAAGAAAGAAAGAAAGAAAGAAAGAAAGAAAGAAAGAAAGAAAGAAAGAAAGAAAGAAAGAAAGAAAGAAAGAAAGAAAGGAAGGAAGGAAGGAAGGAAGGAAGGAAGGAAGGAAGGAAGGAAGGAAGGAAGGAAGGAAGGAAGGAAGGAGGAGGGAGGGAGGGAGGGAGGGAGGGAGGGAGGGAAGGAAGGAAGGAAGGAAGGAAGGAAGGAAGGAGAAGGAAGGAAGGAAGGAAGGAAGGAAGGAAGGAAGGAAGGAAGGAAAGGAAGAAGGAGGGAAGGAAGGAAGGAAGGAGGGAGGGAAGGAAGGAAGGAGGGAGGGAAGGAGGGAAGGAGGCAGGGAAGGAGGGAAGGAGGCAGGGAAGGAGGGAAGGAGGGAGGGAAGGAGGGAGGGAAGGAGGGAAGGAGGGAGGGAAGGAGGGAAGGGAGAGAAGAAAAGGAAGGAAGGGAGAAGGGAAGGAGGGAAGGGAGAGAAGAAAAGGAAGAAAGGGAGAGAAGAAAAGGAAGGAAGGAAGGAAAAAAGGAAGGGGTAGCTAGGTAGTGCAGTTGATAGAATGCTGGGTCTGGAGCTGGTAACTCAGGAGTTCAAATCTAGCTTCAGACACTTACTAGTTGGGTGACCCTGGGCAAGCCACTTAACTATTCTCTGCTTCAGTTTCCTCAACTATAAAATGGAACTAATATTAACACCGAACTCCTAGGGTTGTTGTGAGGATCAAATGAAATATTTGTAAAGCCCTTAGAACAGTACCTGGCACATGACAGGCACTTAATAAATCCTTTCCTTCTTCTCTCCCTCCCATCCTTCCTCACTTATTTACTTCCTCCTTCCTACTTAGGTTTGTTTTCTTTGTTTGATTTTTTTGGACCATGACCTGTAATTTCATGGATATAGGAAATTCCCAGTGAGGAAATTCCGTCTATGAATGGAGGCCAGCATTTGCCTCGCAAGCTATAGGATCATATATTCAGAGCTCGAAGGGACCTTAGAGGTCATCAGTTCCAACCCTCTCATCTACAGATGAGGAAACTGAGACCTAGAGAACTTCCTTAGGGTCAAAGAGCTCAGAAGTGGCTGAAATGGGATTCAAACTCAAAGCTTTCTGGATCCAGTGCTCTACGGACCACCCAACTCTCTAGTGTTTTACAGAGCTACCTGGGGCATGGAAGAACACAACAGCAAGAGACTGGGGTGATGCAAGCTAGGCCTGCACACATCCGTGCTACCAATGGCCTGCCTTAAGAATTCGTTGAGGAGATATGATCAACGCAGGGTACATAGGGTGCTGGACTTGGAGCAGAAAGATCTGGGCTCAAATCGTCCCTCAAACACTTACTAGCCATGGGCTGTGGATCATGGACAAGTGACTATGGACAAGTCTATTAACCTCTTTGAGACTCGGTTTCCTCATCTGTAAAATGGAGTGGGCATACCTACTAACAGTCTTGTTGCGGAGTTCTATGGAGATAATTCATGTAAAGTGCTTTGCAAACTTCAAAGCACTATAAAGTTATTATTATTGTATTATTATTATTATTACTATTTCTAAGGCAATATGGTGTATGGTACAAAGAGCTCTGGCCTTAAAGAGGCAGTGTGGCATAGCAGAGAGAATGCTAGAACTAGAATCAAGATGTACTAATTGTATAACCTTGGACAAGTCACACCTTTTCTGAGCCTCAGTTTTTTATCTCTTCAATGGGAAAAATAATACCTATGGCACCTACCTCACTGAAGTATTGGGGAACACACATGCTTTGTAAACATGCTATAGAAAGATGAATTACTGGTGTTGATTTCAAAAGACTGTCTGCTGGGTATTGATGTGACCTTGGGAAAGGTATCAGTGCACAGTAACATGACCATGTGACAACTGAAATTCTTTCATGTTGAAATTGATGATCTTCAATTCCGGCACTGTCATTTACTAGCCCTGACCTTAAGGCAATCTTTGATTGACTTTCTGAGCCTCAGTTTTCCTCATCTGTAAGATGGGGATAATAATGACTTCCATTCCCTATCTCCACCAGAATCTTGCAAAGAGCAAATGGGTAATGAATGTAAAGTCCGTGGTAACATTGGTATCATACTAACTGTGAGCCATTCTTATTATAATTAGTTCTGAACTGGCCTTAGCCACGTCTACAGCCCGCAATCACCATCATTTCTGAAAAAGAAGAACCCAGACTGTTACTCTTCAAATGTCTGTTCTCTCTGAACACTAAGAGAATTTGAACCATATGGTGAAGGATCGTTTGAAAGCATCGACAACATTTAGCCTGGAGAAGAGAAGTCTTGGAGGTTGGGGAGAAATGATAGCTGTGTTCCCATATTTGAAAGACTCTTATATAAAAGATGAATCAGCCTCATTCTGCTTGGCTCCAGAGGGCACAACTGCGCACCATGATTAGAAGTTACAAAAAGATGAAAGAGAAACTTCCTAACAATTAGAGCTCTCCCCAAAACAGAACGAGTTGTTTCAGAATGTAGTGGATCGTCCCTCACTGGAAGCTTTCAAACAAATGCTAAATGATCACTTCTCTGTGCTGTCAGAAGGGATGATTCTTGTTCAGGTATGGATTGGAGTAATCAACTCTGAGATCTCTCTGAGATTCTGTGATTCAGGGAATACCAGGCTCCCAAGCCACATGGAAACCTCCCATCCCCACCACTATTTGCATGAACTGCTGCCTCATATAATTAAATCGTTATGTGAGCCCCAGATTGCTAGTGTCTCCTGCCAACTGACCTGTTCCCATGACCTTCCTTCCCCAGCGCTTACTGAAACATGAGCTGCAGTGAGCACACTGCATTTTTAAATCTAGATACAATGTGGATTTGTAGCATGAATGATGCTATGAGATCGCTCATGTAAGTCCATGGATGAGACAGGTCATATTGTGTGGGCCTTTTTTCCCATTTGATTTGTTTGTTCTTTTGGAGCTTCTCACACAAGCATATGTGAGAAACTTGGTCCCTATGAGAAATCAGAAGAGTCAGCCTCCTCCCTTTTCTGCTATTACTGCAGTTAGAATTTATATTCTATGTGTGTCACAGTTTCTCCTACACATATTTTTTTTAAAATCAATCTTGACCTTTCCCTTACCCTTTAGTGCTGCTAAACAAGTTTTTAGTCTCAATGATGGTCTGAGTACCTTCATAAATCAGTCTGCCAATAAGTAATTATTAAATGCCTACTATGTTCTCGGTGCTATAATAGTCACTGGGGAAAAAAAGACAAAAACCTAACAGTCCCTAACCTCAAGGAGTTTACACTCTAACACGAACAAAGCAGATTTGCAAATAATTTTTTCTTTTATATATCAATGTAGTACAATTTTGCCCTTGCCCCATCTGATGGGCTGTTGTGTACAGAGTAAACCAGGTTCTGTTGAACCCTGGTTTGAACCATGCCTCATCAAAGTGGATATTACCTCCAATGGAATAGATGACATCTATACTCTCTCATCCTTTGTGACTGCTGTCCATGTCCTCCATAAATCCTCCACGGATCTGCCCAATGTGCTGGGGCCCTTCCCCTACATCTTTTCACATTTTGCACCCGATGTAGCACACAAGAGGTCCACGAGCTATCCTTCACTCTCTCCAGATGGCTAGCCTGCCTGCTTTTCTGGTCATATATCATTCTGATGGCATTCTAGGGAACTCCACATTCCTAAAATTAAATTTGTGGGAGGACTGAAGCTTCAGGGTGTGACTGCAATCCACTTCAGTCTTAGCTGATAAAGGTAGATCGGTGGGTTTGAACATCAGAAAGTTATTTATGTGAAAGACTATGAGTATTGATTCTGCAGAGCATCCTCACACAGGGCCTGAATGATCTTGGATGAAAGGAAGTGACCATATGAATTAGAGTGGCTCACCCGACTTGTCTTGGACCACACTCATTGCTCTCTTGAGGGAGAATTTTAGCCTACCACTTGAAGGCATGACCAAGAGCAGCGATTTTGCTGAAGACCATAGATTTCAAGCTGGAAGGGCCTTTGGAAGCCATCCAGTCCAATCCTCTTTATACAGATGAGGAACCTGAAGTCAAAAGAGGTGAAATGACTTGCCCACAGTCAACAGGCAGTGACAGTGTCAGAATTTGAACCTAGGTCCTCTTAATGTCAAATCCAGTGCTTAGGTTGGCATGTCACTCTTCCCTAGAAAACTATGCTGAGTCAGCTAGGTGGTACAGTACATAGTGAGCTGGACTTAGAATCTGAATCCTTCCTTGGACACTCACTACCAAGGTGAGCCTGCACACTTCAGTGAACCTTCCCTAGCCTCAGTTTCCTCATCTGTAAAATGAGGATAATAATAGCACCTAAATCCTGGGGTTGTTGTGAGGATTGAATGAGATACCATAATGTAAGATGCGTCATAAACCTTTAAGTGCTATATATAAACACTAGCCATTCTTATTACTTGCACTGGGCTGGTGGCTCTTTTCGATATTGTTTAAAGGGCAGAGAATGCAGAGGAAAAAAGGCATATAGCTCCCTTGTTTGAGACACCACACTGTCTCCCTTATTTTGGCATTTCTTGATTCCTATTTCAAATTATTCTAAGAGATAGATAAAATAGTAATAAATGTGAAAGAAGAGATAGTAGGAGGAAAAGTCAACTGAAGAACACAGTAAATAATTCTATGCAGAAAAAAGAGGCCATTTATTCAGTGGCAAGAATGGAAGATGGCTGGCCCAAAGAACCAGAACACATTGGATCCATCCTTTAGGGAGAATGGCTGGAAAATGCAGACAAGACAACAAGAATCACTCAAGATGGAAGGTAAGAAAGTCTTGCAATCTGTATCGGTGGTGGAGGCACTCACGGTGATGAAAAGACATATCTACCAACGGACCAAAGGTTTTAAAAAAGAAGTTGCTAAAGATCAAACCACTCTTTCAGCAATGTATTAGATAAGATATTAACATTTAATCAATATGCTCATATTTGAGAGTCAGCATGTGCTCGATTTCAGAACACTTAGCTTTAGGTCCTACATCAGACACTTACGAGCTATGTGATCATAGGCAATTCACTTCACCTCTCTTGGGTCCAGTTCCTCATTTGTCAAATGAGGTGGTTGGACCAAATGACCTCTAAGACACCCATCAGTGCTCTGTCTATGATCCTATGATAACGTCATGAACACACCAAACTGCCTCTCCATATCACCTTTGAGATCTTGTCTCATGGAAGAACACATTCCTTATTGAACCATCGCTTTACTTCGAAAGGTAAAAAAAAATGTTTTCTTTGATCTGGTGTAGCTCCCAGTTCATCACACAATCTCAGTTGGACGTACCCTACTCCTTTAACAAGCATTATGCCAGCAGCCTCTTCATATTTTCCTGTCCTACCAAATAGGCTTTTTGCTCTTCTTTAAAACATCTCATCACGGGGTCTAGGTCTATTTGGCCACAACCCCGAGCCTGCCCTGTAGGCTTTCATCTGAGTAATGAAGAAAAATGTACTACAAACAGACAAAGCAACTTAAGAGAAATTGGACAATGGCTGTGCCAGAACAAACAAGTCTTGTTACAAAGAAAGCCCTGTTCTTGACCTGAATTACAGTATCCAGATAAATCATCTACTTGGGAAAAAATTAGTTGGGTACCTATTCAACAGAAAATGGAATGTAACAATGCAAGGGGGTTAAAAAAATTTTTTAATTGGACCTAGGTTCAAATAAGAGTTCTGCAAATTCCTACCAGGATGAACTTGAATGAAAGTCTTTACCTCTTAAAACCTCAGTTTCCTCATCTGTCAAATGGGAGAATTGGAAACGATGACCTCTAAAGTCCTAGGTGGCACAATGAATGGAACATTGGGCCTGGAATCAGGAAGACCTGAATTCAAATCCAGTTTCAGATACTTACTAGCTATGTGATCCTGGGCAAGTCACTTAGTCTCTGTCTGCCTCTGTTACCTCACAGGGTTGTTGTGAAGATCAAATGGGATATTTATAAAATGCTTTGAATAGTGCCTGGCACACAGTAGGCACTTAATATATGCTAGTTCCCTTCTCCCTATCATAGTTTCTAGTCGTTCATTACCTCTACCCCATACCTGCAGAAATCACATCGAGGGCCGCTGGAGGCCAAATACACAAGGTCTAGTCTGGAAAAGGGGTGAGCCTGCTTGTTGATCTAAGAGCTGTTGAAACCGCTCTGCTACGAAGTAAAATAAATCATAATAGAATGGTTTTTCAAGTGTATGCACATTCTCAGAAGTTTTCCTTTGTAAGTAATTTGTCTCCATGGCCCTTCACATAAATTATACATTTTGGCCACAGTTCTATCACTTGTGCATAAGGCCAGGTCTGTGTGCAGCAAAGTAGGCCACAAGGCTGGCTTTGTGCTTAGACCAAGCGAGGAAAGAGATCAGAGGCGAAAATAGCTTCCATCTAGTTCACTCCCCATACACCATCTTGTTTGATCTTCCCAACAAGTCTATGAAGTAGGTAGTATAATCCTCTTTTTATGGACAAGGAAGCTAAGGTTCAGCAGTTACAGGATTTGCTCAAGGTCAGACAACTACAGAAGGGGACACTGCCTAGGGAAGACCATGGAATGAGGATGAGGGAGGGCAGTTGGAGGGGGGCATCACCACCATGGCAAAGGAGACCCTTCTGGTCACCGAGGGCCTCTGGGTGCCCTATGACAGTACACTGAGAGGTCAACTTCACACATTCCACAAATTTATCTGGAGTCAACAATCTATCACAAATGGGGGAACAGACTGAATAATACAGGTACACAGGAGAAGAGGTCAGATTTCACCTCCTTTTATATTACTGTCTCACTGTAGTATGAAATCTTGGGTTTGAGAAAACTGTGCCTGCAAAGGTTCCGGTAGATCCTACTAAGCTGGACTATAATATCCCTGAGGGCAAGAACTCTTTACTGGGAATGAGTCATTCTATCCTCAAGGTCAAACACAAAACTTTGTACAATTTTTTTTTTGGTCCAGCTCTGTGATTCCCATACCAACGCAGACGAGGACTTACTCTGCTGCTAGAATCTTAACATGCTCTTAGCACCTTGGACATACTAAGGACTTAATAAATTCTCATTGAATTAAATTGAATAACTTCAATTCTGGACAGCTAAGTTTCAATCACCCATCACCAGGTGAATAATTGCAGCCACAAAACTTGAAAAAAGACCAGATCCTAAAATATGAAAGGTTGAGGATCGTAGGATTTAAAGCCAACAAGAACCAGAGAAGTCATCTAGTCCAACACTTGTTTTAGATTGTAAGCTCGTTGGGGGCAGGGACCATCTTTTTCCTCTTTCTGTACCCTCAGAATTTAACACAGTGCCTGGTACACAGTAGGTGATTAATAAATGCTTAATGATTGATTAAAGCTGCAGAAAATGAGGCAGAATTGAAATAATTTTCCCAGAATCATAGAGGGAATAAATGGTGAAGCAAGGATTCAAATGAAGAGCTTCTGATGCCAATTCAAGGCTCTTTCCACCCAACCACACTGTCTGTGAAAAATAGGCTTAATATTACTAACCTCTCTCACATTTGTAATTTGTAAGAGATATATATATCCGTGGAGGGAGTACTCATACCAAAAAAAAAAAAACACTTAGCCCTCAAGTACAGGCCTTTGTAATTGTACAAATATATTAATACAGGAAATTGGTGATTTTTTTTTTTTGAAGAGAAGCAATATAAGTCACAGAAAATGGTCAGGAAACCGGAGAAAAATGGACTATACTCTGGATCCAATTAGAATGAGAAACTGAGCCTTCTTAAAATAATAATAGGGTATTCAAAATAAAGTATTGTGGATCCTTAGGGGGGAAATTATCTCCTCAGTATTTTTCCAAATATCAATATCTTACTTTCCCATCTGATTAAAAAAAAAAAAAGACAGCTACTTAATGATTTTTTTTCTACCCTGTTATTTCCTCTTTCCTTGATATTCCATTTCAAATGAAATGCAAGGAACAACCCCGAAAGTTCAAATGTCACCCCCAACCCCAAAGAAGGAATCTCGATTCAAAGTTTCACTGGAGGTACCTCCAATTTCCCAGTGATCCCATTTCTCGATCAGAATTTGAATAAACTTTACAATTTTGTATTCCCCCAAACTCAGATTTAATGAGTCAGTAGGTTTAGAAGGAAAAAGAACAGCTGCAACTTTTCCCCGCTGTGCTCTTCAGTAATGACGATGTTATACCACATTAGCAATTGTGACATTAATAAAAAGAAGCCCATAGGATTAAGCAGCGACAGCTGACTTTAGTCAAATGTAGGTCATGCTTTGTTTGCTCAGAAGCCAGTAATAAATTTCCAGGTAAGTGCTCTCAGGTGTCACACATATATGTCAGCAGTATAATTTCAGCCACACTAAATGATTCATATTCTTAAGTTTCGGTAAGCCATTTCTGAATTATTGTTAAGCATTTAATTCCACTGCTATGTCTTCTAGGCTATTTAAACTTATTAACTTGCATGGCCCTGCCGCCTGGTTTTCTTTTAATAACCGTTAAAAAAGCATCTTGGTGCAGTTTTGATTTCACCTCCAGCACAGGTGATACCAAAGTGTTTAACAAAAAGATGCTCAGTAGTCAACCCGAATTTGTATTGTTGATCCAAAAGGGATGGAGTTGATTGTTGAGACAGCAAGAGAATTATAATCACAAAGGAAACTTTTAGGAATGAATTGTGATAATAACATGGCATTCTGTAACCAGATTTCACATGATGCTCATGACTGGTCAGAATACTGTGTGAGTGTGGTGGGAGGAATTCTGGGTTTGGAGCCTGGTTCTGCTCTTTATTTACTGAGTGATCCATCTTAAACAAGTCACTTAATGCAGAAATAATAATATAATTATATAATAATAATAATGTAATAACATTAATATAGTGCTTTCATGTTTGCAAAGTACTTTAGAAATATTATCTCATTTATTACCTCACAACAACCCAGAAAATATTTGATCCTCACAATAATCCTGCTACTATTTTCCCCACTTTTTTTTAGTCAATTGGGATTAAGTGACTTACCCAGGGTCACACAGCTAATAAGTGTCAAGTGTTTTGTTTGAGGCCAGATTTGAACTCAGGTCCTCCTGACTTCAAGGCTGGTGCTCTATCCACTGCGCCACCTAGCTGCCCCTTGTTTTCCCCATTTTACAGATAAGGAAATAGAGGCAAAAAAAATGTTTAAGTAACTTGCCCAGGGTCACAAAGAGAGCTAAATGTCTCAAACTGGATTTGAACTCAAGACAATGAGTCTTCCTGATTCTAGGCATAGCATTCTATGAACTCCATTATCCAAGGTCAAATCCAGTCTCAGACTGTGTGACCCTGTCACTTTAACTTCTGTCTGCCTCTACTTTGTTCAGTTATAAAATGAAGATCATAACAGCACCTACCTCACAAAATCGTTTTGAGGATCAAATGAGATAATTTTTATAAAGCATTTAGCGCAATACCTGGCACACAGTAGATGCTTACTAAATGCATGTTCTCTCCCTTCCTGCCCTCTGCCCTTCTCTACCTAGTGAGCCTTCACTTATAACAAAGACTTAAAAAGAAGAGGAAAAGAACAATTCAACAAAGCACCTACTCCCTCTCCAACCATGCCTGATAACATACGTGATATCCCATGTCCATATTCTGCCCCCCAACCCTGGAAAAGGAGGGGAGGGAGGTTCATGTGCAGACCTTTCTTCCTGATAGTCCACCGAATAAGCATGATGGGTGGCCTATCAGAGCACAGATTTAGAACTGAAAGAGACCTTCAAGTCCAATCCCTTCATTTTAGAAATAAATAATGGCTAGCACATATACCATTTCTTAAGGTTTATAAAGCACTTTTACATACATTATCTGATTTGATCCTCACAAAACCCTGTGTAAGTAGGCACTATTATTATCCCAATTTTACAGGTAAGCAAACTGAGGCTGAGAGAAGTTTGCCCAAGATTACACAGGTAAGAAGTATCTGAAACAAGAACAAAATCAGGTCTTTCTAAATGCAAGTTCAGCCCCTGGGTTAGAAAATAAGGGTTAATGACTTGTTACCCAGAGATAAGTGGCAGCGCTGAGGCTCAGATTCAGGCCATCAGCTTCCAAAGCCAATGTTGTTACCACCATATCACTGGTTCTCCCATTAATGAAATAATTTCCCCTTCAAAATAAATCATCCTGCTAAATATAGATAGATAGATAGATAGATAGATAGATAGATAGATAGATAGATAGATAGATAGATAGATAGATATACACATATAGGTTCTCTGCCCAATTCCATTAGTCAGATACTATTTTTATAAAGTGACAAGACTAGAAAAATATTAATAGAGAAATCATTCTAAAAAACAAAATAGCTAGGTTTATTAATTGTAGTTACTCTATCAGTGCTGGATAACACATTCCAACAGCTCCCACCAAGCTAAAAAGACTTCCAGGACAAACCGACTCATGACCAACTTAGGTAAGATTGATTGACATTTCAATAGCACTCTTAGATTTACCAATTACTTTACACGCATTATCTCATCTGAGTATCAAAACAACCTTCTGAATTAAGTACAACAGGTACCCATTTTATAGATTAGGATCTTTGAGCTCTAAAAAGATAAGGGATTTGTCCCAGTTCACACAGATAATAAGCTTCAGAGATGGGACTTAATTCCAAATCCAGTGCCTTCCATACTCGACCCTGACTCTGTAATACCATGCTGCAGAAAAGCTCTTGGGACGGCTAGGTGGCTCAGTGTATACAGCACCGGCCCTGGAGTTAGGAGACCCGAGTTCAAATCCAGCCTCAGATACTTGAAACTTACTAGCTGTGTGACCTAGGCAAGTCACCTAACCCCATTGCCCCCCCAAAAAAAAGGAAAAGAAAGAAAAGCTCTTGGTTAAAGTGTTGGCCATCAAGTGACAAAATACTTGTTTTGTTTTGTTTTTCCAGCCATAGCAACTCAGGAAGACTGCCAACTAAAGTGTGAAGTATTCTAAGATCAGCATCAATGTAAAGAACACCAGTGACTACTAAACCAGGGATTCATAAAGCATGAATATAAGAAGGGAAACAAGTATAGTAATTATCCAAAATGGTGGATGGTGTGGTTGGGTTCTGTCTGACAATGCATCTATTTGACTGTTTGACTATTCTGACATAAAACAGTCAGAAATACCAGGAATACAATTGGAAACATACACGTGGTACATATAGACCTAAAGACCCACAAACAAGCAGAAAAATGAACTCAGGGGGGCAGCTAAGTGGCACAGTGGATAGAGCACCGGCCCTGGATTCAGGAGGACCTGAGTTCAAATCCAGCCTCAGACACATAAGACTTACTAGCTGTGTGACCCTGAGCAAGTCATTTAACCCCAATTGCCTCACCAAAAAAAAAAGAAAAAAGAAAAATGAACTCATGTCTTCTGTGCCCACCATCTCTTCCACACCCAATACCAACCTTCAACTGTCTTGTTTTCCATAATCAGTAACTGAGAACCCAATTGAACTGCGTATTTGCAAGTATATATATATATATATATATATATATATAATATATATATATGTACACATAAAGATCTTACTAAATGTTATTGCTTTAGAATGTCTAGATGTAATATGCCTGTGATAGTTATACAATTACTGAAGCATATTCAGAGTTTCTTTCCCAGAATTTTACCCTGAATGAAAATGAAAGCCCATTTCATCTGGCTAGGCTGGCCATCTTCTATGATTAATTGGAAGACCCAGCTCAGATTCCATATCATTGAAGTCTTAGGCACATTCATTATAGTGGTGCCAGGCAATGATAGTAAGTACCTTGTCCCCATGCAGAACCCTAGTATCCACAATTTTTCATCTATTCAATATGCTGACACTTGATATTTTTTTCCAGTAGGCACCTGAAATAGAATAAAGCATGCCCAGGATAATGAAACAAGCTACCCACCTCCTGACTAGGTGGGAGACTCAGAGTACAGAGTAAGGCATATGTTTTCTAAACACAGGCAATGGGGAAATTTGTTTTGCTTGACTATGCATATCATTATGAAAGTGTTGTTTTTGTTTTAGTTTCCAGTGTTGGTGGGAGGAGGTAGTAGAGGGGAAAAACTGATTTTTTTATTTAAAAAATAATTTTTAAAAGGGAGAGAGGGTTCAGTCTATTTTTCCATAGGATATCTAGTCTTTTTCCTCTTCAGGGTAGAAAGGTGGTGGATTATAGGTACAGAATGTTTTAGGCACTGGCAAGTACAATTGTTGTGACTAATTGTTTTGCCTAATTTTTTTCTTTGTTTTAAGAGGAACATCTGTAGTAGGTCAGGAGGAGAGTAATACAGTGGTCAATAAAAAATATCAACACAACAGCAATTGGTTATTCTAGGCAAAGCTCTTGAGCACTCTAAATTTACTAATAAGTCTGCAGAGTTAGTTAGTCTCACTGAGCGCAAAGCCAAAGAGATTTAGTCAACAAGTATTTTGCTATTTTTAAATGAGTTTTTATTGATATCCTTTGGGATTTTCACATCACCATAGTTTTCCCCAGTATCTCTCTTCATTCCCCTCCCAGAGAGATATTTCATATAACAAATAATATTTTAACGTAAAAAAGAAGAGGAAAAAAATCAACACAATCAATCAATACATTGAAAAAGTCAGAAAACTCATGGAACATGGAACATCTGTGAGCTTCCTTCCTCTGCCAAGAGGTGGGTTGGGAACATCCTGCCATATTTCATCTATTGAGTCATTCTTGTTCTTTATATTTGCAACAAAAATTCTTGGATTTTTTGATGTGTGGTTGTTCTTTTCATTTATATTGTTGTAGTTATTATGTATGTTGTTTTCTTGGCTCTGCTGACTTCACTCTGCATCAGTTCATGTAGATCATTCCATGCTTTTTTGTATTTATCAGGTTCACCATTTCTTATACCTCAGCAACATTCCATTATAATATGTCCCACGATCTGTTTAGCTATTCCCCAATTGATGGGCAGCTACTTTGTTTCTAGTTCTTTGTTTCCACAAAAAGTGCTGCTATAAGTATTTTGATGTATAAGGGAACTTTCTTATTATCAATAGCCTCCTTGTAATGGAGCCAAGTAATGGAATCTCTTGGTCAAAGGATATGGCGTCACTTTATTTCCATAATTCCAAATTACTTTGCAAAATGGTTGTACCAATTCCACAGTTCCACCAACAAGGCACCAGTGTGCCTATTACCCCACAATCCTTCTAACATTAACTATTGCCATGTTTTTTTCATCTTTGCCAATTTGCAGGCACTGAGAGAAAACTTCAGGGTTGTTTTCATTTGCATTTATCTTATTAATGTGAATTGGAGCGTTCTTTAATGTGGTTGTGAAGTCTTCGCAATTCTTCTTTTGAAAACTGTTCGTATCCTTTCACCACTTATCTATTGAGGAATGGCAATTTGCTATTTGCATATGTTAATTATTTACATATTTTAGATAACAAATCCTTATCAGAGAAATCTGATACAAAGATTTTTTTTCCCCATTCAACCACTTCCTTTCTTCTCTTAGGTGTGTTAATTTTGTCTGGGCAGGAATTTCCAGTTTCAAGTAAACAAAATCATCATTTTTTTTTATAATTGTCTCTATCTCATTTGGTTAAGAATACATCTCCAACCAATAGCTGTGAAAGGTACTCATTCTGTTTCTCTTTTAATTTTTTTTTTACAGCATGATCTTTAATATTTAGGTCACATATGCTTTTAAAATGTTTTGTAGAATATAGTATAAGCTGTTGGTCTAAGCCTAATTTCTGGCAACCTCCTTTCCAGATTTCCCAGCAGTTTTTGTCAAGTAGAGAGCGCTATGTTTCCTGCTTTATCAAATACTGAGTTATTGGGCTCCGTTCTTTCTGGTCCTCCCTTGTCTAGTCTATTTCATTGATTTACCTCTCCATTAAGAACCTACTATTTATAGCTTATCACGATTTCCTGGGCTCTTACAACAAAGTATTCAATGAAAGACAATGTTCATATGAATTATAACAAGTCAATTTGTTTTGGTTTTTTGTTTGTTTTATTTTGCTGGAAAGGGGCAAGGAGATCACGGAGAGAAGTGAAAGGCAGTGCTAGATGGCGGATGAAAATTTGGCCTCAGAGTCAGAATGACCTGGGTCTAAGTCCTGCCTCTGAAAGTCACATACTCTCTCAGTGCCTAAGACAGTTTTCTAAGTCTACAAACCATAAAAACAGGTCCATGGTAGCCTTGGTAGAGAGAATTTCCTTGTTGGGCTTTCCCACCACCAAAGAAATCACAAGACTTTGGTAAGATAATGTTTATCAAAGGCTTATACCAATCCACTTAAGTGTGCTTTATGTACTAACTCCCATGTCTTTTTCTCTAGTCAATGCCCTTCCTGGACCTACCATGCATTCTAGCAGTTCATTGCTATTCTCTGGACATGCGATTTGATCTGAACCCTCCAAGTCTTCACCCTCCTCTTCTAATTGTGGGTGTTTAGGTAGAATGAATTTGTACAGTTAGTCTGTGACCCATTTGATACAGTTCAGCAGAATTTGTTAAGTAACAAAACCAAAACTAGATTCCAAATGCATGACCCACAAAGTGCCTTTGAACTCTAAGGTTCTATAGTATCTGCTATGCCAACTTCGTTAGATCACAATGATGAATATTATTATATAATCCATGCAATATACTCTTCTGAGCCTATCAGAGGGCCCTGCCAATAAAAGTAGTCATGAGCAGCAAGTTCTGACTCAATTTCCTAAGTAACCATTTATGGAAGAAATACCACCTACATAAGCCCTCTATTTTTATTGTTACCATTATCAGGAAGCCAGGACAGTGATTTGTGGTCAGAAAAGCAGTAGCTAATACAAATCTCCATGAGGAAGGAGGACACCATGCTCTTATCATGAGGTTGCCTGTAACCAGCTTATAAAATCAGACCTACCGCAAGCTCTGGCCCAAGGCTTTCTAGATGGCCCTCATACCAAAGAGCTGACTGTCCATAGGAAAGAAACAGCAGGGGCCACAGCAGACCTCTGTGGCAAAGCAGTGAAGTTCTGGGGGAGACCGATGGCAGGGATTCTTTTAGGAAACTAAGGAGACTTTTGATTCCCCTTAGAGCTAAGATTGCCAAGTTAGCAAATCTCCCAGCTCCAGTAGGCACAATGTTCCCTGGTGAAAACATGCCAGCTGCTTTCCGATTACCTGGGTGACTTGCCTCACGTGACTGTCTTTCTGCTTCCCTCTGTGCGTATGAATGGGGGTGGGGAGAGAGTGGAAAGGGAGTCTCACACACTGTGGTCTGTACTACAAGCTACTGGAAGTCCTAAGTCACCGCAGATGTCAATGGGCTGGACAAAGACAAAGCTGTATCCCAAGGTCAAAGACAGCTCTAACCTTGACAACACTTTCTGAGCCTTCCCTAGCCCCTCCCTTATGCATTCCTGGATCAGATGTTCCAGGACCCCAGCCGCTAGCAATTAGGGGACCCTGGCATACTCATAATCCTCTCACCATGGTGGGAAAGAAAAATAGAACAGCAGGCTACTACTTTTCCCCTCCTGTATTGTTGCTGCCAAATTCAGATGCTGTGTGAGATTCAAAACCACCCTCAGTCGTCACAAACAGGCACAGCCAAGCAGCTAAAAAGCTAAAGAGATGGCAAAGTTTGAGGGAGGGGAGAAGGAAGAAGAAAATTAGTCAGGTTCCCCACCCGACTCCCGTGAAGGATTCTTTACATTTCCTACAAATCACCGGTCCCTAAGGGAAAGAGAGAGAGAGAGAGAGAGAAGAGAGAAGAGAAGAAGAAAAGAAAGAAAGAAGAAGAAAGAAAGAAGAAAGAAAGAAAAAAAAAAAGAAAGAAAGAAGAAAGAGAAGAAAGAGAAAGAGAGAGAGAAAGAAGAGAAGAGAGAGAAAGAGAGAGAGAGAAGAGAGAGAGAGAGAGAGAGAGAGAGAGAGAGAGAGAGAGAGAGAGAGAGAAAGGAAAGCTTTTCTTTCTCTGAGAAAGAAAATGCTCTGTTGTAACACCAGAAAATAGTCCAATTATTGCCACTGCTATAGTTAAAGTTAACAAACACATGAGATGCTGCAAAGCCCACATTATGTTACCAACACGTGCCTGAGGCTTTCAGCTTTCCATCTACATCTGGTCATCTTTACAGACCAGCAGGAAGCAAACACCTTAACCTTTCTCTATGCAGATTCATCCGAAATTTACCTTTCCGAGTTTTGTGTTGGGTTTTAAAATAATAATAATAAGAGCTAACATTGATATGGTGCTTCCTCTGTGCTAGGCGCAGTACTAAGCACTTTCCAACTGTTATCTCATTTAATCTTCACAATATTAGGAGGTAGGTGCTATTATTAGCCCCATTTTATAGATGAAGAGACTTAGGCAAACAGAGATTAAGTTACTTGCCTAGGGTCACACAGCTAGTGAAGGGGTTTGAGGCCGGATTTGAATTCAGGTCTTCCTGATTCCCCACCCAACACTCTATCTATCCACTGGGCCAATGAATTATATCCAGTACAATATTTGAAATCCCAAGGGTTTCACCTGCATACTTATTGGATAATAAGTATCATTTTCAGAAGTTGTGGCTTCCCAGAAGTTAGACGTTGTGCCCCCCTGACATCCACACTCCTTTTACCATAGAGGGAAAGAGAAATAGAGCAGGAGGCTGCAGTTCTTCCCATACTATTTCCCACTGTCTCGTTGCAGCCAAGTTCTGATGCTCTATGTGATTCAGAACCATCCGTCCAGGTCCTCAGACTGCAAGTTAGCTCCTGGAGGAAAGGGACTGTTTTCATTCTAGTCACTGAATCCCTGGTGCATAGCATAGTACAGGGAACAGAGGCATTGAATAAATACGTATTTATCCAAACACAACCACGCCTTTATTGCTAGCACTCCCCATTCCACCCACTGACTCTGCTGGGCAAACTCTCAAGTCAGGTGACAGCCACTCTGGGCAATTAGAATCTATACCAACTGTTAACCACAACAGCTCAGGGGCTACAGGGGAAACATCACCTCCAACCCACCTTCCGGATCTTACCTCGTAGCTTTGGCTACATGCAGAAGATGGGCTCTGAGCGCTGGGAATACATCTCCCGTCCGCTGTCCTTGTGTCAAGGGGTAGGAGGTCAGGTTTCATCACTGGTCCTTTGAGGTCAGCACTGCTGTGGTCCTTGTTCAAGGATCTTGTTTCCTCTCAGGTCACCACTGTGGTCACCCAAGAACTGTTCTCCGAGTTCTGCTGATTTCTGAATCAGATGATTCTTCATGCCCATTGAAAATATTCACCAAGTCAGACAGACAGCACCCCACAGCTTTCCACCCAATTTCCACTCTGTGGTTCTTCCCAACCAAAGGTCTGGAAGCAGTTAACACATGGCTTATCAGTTTTTTGCATTTGTCTCTTAGAAGGTGACAGGTCAATGCAGATTGTTGGTCATTCTTCAAGATTGTTTTGCATATATTTGCTTGCATGTTGTCTCCTCTGTTAGACTGTAAACTCCTTAAGGGCAGGGATTATCTTTTGCCTCTTTTTTTATCCCCAGCACTTAGCACAGTGCCTGATAGGTTCTGGGTGCTTGCTAAATGTTTATTCATTGATTAATAAATAACTTTGGAGAGACCTCGTATAAGCTCACACCAGTTTTCTGCCTGTAAACTAGAATCAGGCAACCAGGTAGCACTGTGAATAGAGCACTAGATCAGGAGTCAAAAATACCTGACTTCAAATGCAACCTCCAACACTAACTAACTGTGTAAGCCTAGGCAAGTCAGTTTTTCTCTGTCTGCTTCAGTTTTCTCATCTGGAAAATAAAAATAATAATAGCGCCTACCTCCCACAGTTGTCCGGAGGCTCAAATGAGATCATATTTGGAAAGCACTTTTTAAATCTTTAGGTGCGACATAAATGCTAGCTGTCATTATTATCATAAACCAAATATCATACATTAACGAGCTCATCGTTTTCCTTGTTGTTTATTCTTTTCCAACAAATGGATTATGGGGTAGAGTTGCTTAGTGACTAGCCTAGAATAAACCAATGCCACAAATAGAGAGGGAGATTTCTCACATTTCTGAGTGCAAAACTATTTTTCTAACCTTTTGTAGTGCTACTGTCTGTTCTAGCATGAACTAGTTAATTAAGGCATAACGTTGAACTCAAAGCTTGAAGTACTTGTCAGCAAAAATGTCATCAGGGCCAGATCAACTGAGATTTAAGAGTCTAATTGGATCTTAGTGTGAATTTCCAAACCTGGCAACATCACAAATATGGTTTTCTTTTTTGGGGGGGGAGTACAGTCCTGTGATTTCTTTGGTGTAGGAAGCCCCCAACAAGGAAACTTTTTCTACCAACACACTTCAGCAAATGTTCCACAAGAGTTGCCTGGGGCACTGAGAAAAAATTAAGTGACTTGCCCAGGGTCACACATACAGAAGGGTTAGGAATGGGACTTGCATTCAGGTCTGCTCTTTGTCCACTATGCTGTAAGTACACTAACTAGCAAGTAATTAAGTTGAAGAAATTACACAGATACTACCAGATGTGACAAATTCCTTCCATCTGAAGATCTCATTAAATTCTAATTTCATCTCAGAGTTTGTTTCCTTATCTGGGAAACTGGAACAGTAATGCCATTAGCTCAGGATTATCTATATTAATGAAGAAAAAAGGCATAGATAGTAGCAGATAATCTAACAATGGAGGCAAGTTGGCATCCTGGAAAGAACTCTGGATTTGGAGTCAGGGGACCAGGCTTTGAATCCCAGCTCTATTCCTTGTATGTGACGTTGGGCCAAATGTTCACCACCTCTGTGCCCTTTGCTTCTTCACCTGTAAAGTAAGGGAACTGGGGGCAGCGAGGCAAGGCAGTAGATAGACCACCGCCCCTGAATTCAGGAGGACCTGAGTTCAAATCTGGCCTCAGACACAACACTTACTAGCTATGTGACCCTGGGCAAGTCACTTAACCACATTGCTTAGCAATAAATAAACAAACAAACAAACAAACAAACAAATAAATAAATAAATGAACGAATGAATAAATAAATAAGGGAACTTGACTAGATGACATCTCTGTCCCTTCCCACTCTAAAGTAGTGGTCCTTATGAACCCTTCACATTTGACTTTGTAATGTAGCTAATCCTCTTTGTAGCCAATTTGTGGCTCTAGCTTGACTCCACTGCTCTTGTCTTGGCAATTGTAAGTCGGGAGCAACCCTCCCTGCCTACTTTCTTAATTCTCATTTCTTGCCTACATGAGGAGAGAGAGCTGTAGAACCAGAGTCAACTTGGTCTACAATACCCAGCATCATCCAGGTTTTCACTGCTCCTTAGCATCTCTCTCATTTATCTTTTGTTGATTCCCTGCAGCTGCTAATCCAACCCTTTCTCTTTTTCCTCAAGCCATCAATCCTAATCCTACTTCCTTTGCAAATTACCTCTTTCTGCTCGGCAAAAAAAAAAAAAAAAAGAAAGAAAAAAAATCAGTTATCTTACGAGAGTGCCCTCAAGTTGCCATGAATTTTCCAGTAATTTCCCTCACCTTCCCCTTAAGGAAGAAGGGTCCCTCCTTCTTGCTATGGCAAATCTCTCTGCATTTGTCCTTGGTTCAAATCCCTCGTTCCTTCTCTGAGACCTTGTTTTATCAATCATTTCCTCTCTTTTTCATATTCATTCTCTCTATCCATTGGGATATTCTCCTTAGCCTACAAAAAGGAAGGAAGGTGCAAACAAGCAAACCAGAAGGAAGGCAGAAACAGCTACCAGGTTTTGTTGGGGGACAAAGCCGGTTTTGGGGGGAGGGTGGAACCCACCTCTCTCTTTCCAACTGGGTCCACAGTCAGCCCAAGTCCATAATAACCCACCTGGAGGACTGAATGGCCGTAGAATTTCTTAGGTCTCTCCTGGTCTTCACCAATATCTGTAGGACTCTTAAATGTCTCACATTTTCAAATATTTCTAAACCAAACTGTACAAACTGTATTTACAAGAGGCCAATTAGCTTAAGCTTTTCCAGCCACAATGTGGCTACAAGAAACTGATAATCCCTTCCAGGTTGTTTAGAAATACCACCTTCCTTTCTCAGTCTACCCCAGCTAATGGCACACTTCGAGCTAAATTTAAAGGAGAAAAGTTAAAAAAAAAAAACTTTTTAAGTTACAAGCACCTATGAAAGGCCAGTATTGTAATCCATCAGCCACCCCTATTAAATTGGTTTTAGGATGATCATTAAGTCAGTTTTCAATGAATTCTCTATAAAACAAAAACTCTTTCTAAATTCAGTTTCCTTAATCACAAAGGTCCAAAAGATGCAAGGGGGAAAGGAGCAAAGGAAAAGTCAATCAAAGATGAAACAAAAGGAAATAGTATGACCAAATTGGAAGTACCCAGTCTGGGGGGTGGGAGTGGGGGAGGGAGGAAGAGAAGTTGGGACTCAAAATTGTTAAAAAATGAATGTTAAAAATTATCTTTACATGTAATTGGAAAAAAATAAACTACTATTAAAAAACAAATTGGAAGTACCCAATACAGGGTTTGTTGTTAGGAATTTGGGGGTATTTGTAATTTTTTAAGGCCATTGGCCTTAAGGCACCGTGCTTGCCTCAGAGTACATTACTTTCCATAGGTGCCCTAATGTTCAAGTCAGGACAACATGCTCAGATTTCTCCCAATTTTAAAAGGAAATATCCCATGACCGGTTTATCCTTTTGAGCCATCTTCCTTCTCAGAACCACAACTAAGGTGATCAGGACTTTGCCCCAAGTATTAGAAAGGTAAAGGGTACTGTGAGAACTTGCGGTCTATCTATAGCATGGAAACCACAGAGTTTTTAACATCTGGATAACAAGAGTACTTAGGAGCAGCTAGATGGTACGATGGATAGAGCACTGGCTCTGGACTCAGGAGGGCCTGAGTTCAAATCCGACCTCAGACACTTGCCATTTACTAGTTGTGTGACCCTGGGCAGGTCATTTAACCCCAGTTGCCTCAAAAAAAAGGGGGGGGAATAATTAGTTAAATTGGAAAGTACCATACAGAATATTCCTCGTTCTGTTCTAAACCCACCCCCAATTAACCAAACAATCAAAAAGCATTTCTTAAGTACCTTGTTGTCAAGTGCAATGCAGAGTCTTAGGGATAGAAAGATGATCATCCCTGTCCTCAAAAATCTTACCTTCTAATGGGGAAAAAACAGGAATATTTATAGGTATATACAACACATCTCCACAGTAAATCCAAGGTAAACTTGGGGAGGGGAGTACGCACTAAAAGGATACTGTCTCAGGACCTTCCCACTCACTCAAGTATAGTCAATTGTATTGCCACAGGCACCAAAATACCCGGTATCCATAGGAATCTTCAATGGTGCATACTTGCAACTGTTTCTGGACCAATCTGTGGAAATTACATTTGCAAGAGCCTAATTAGCTTGGGATTCACCGTAATGTGGCTGAACAAAGCTGGAAACTCTTTGTGGCTAGCTTGGCTCAGACTCTTATTTTTCTTCTTGCTTTCACTGCCAAACCTGTAGAGAAAAAGTTGCTACCTTCACTTCCTCTTCTTCCTTCCACCTCCAGCTCACTGCTGAGCCTCTTTGCAGTCTGTCTGCTGTAGCCACAACTCTACTCAAACTATTCCCTCCCAGTTTGCTGAAGACCTCTTACTTGCTAAATCTGATGACATTTTTACAGTCCTCATCCACTTTGATTTCTCTCAGCCCATCACATTCTCAACCCTTGCCTGTTTCTGGTACTTGTGTTTCGCAGTCCCTCTACCTAGCACCTGGTGCATTATGAAATGTCTAGTGAGATGAATACTCTCTCTTTCCTTGGCTTCTGTCACGCATGTCTCTTTTTCCAGGTTCTCCTATTTGCCTGATGCTTGCTGCTCATTCACCTTTGCTAGATTCATATCCCACCCTCTACTAATTATATATTCATTTAACCCTTCAAAGAGCTTCCGCACATTGGGGAGATTTAATTTCCACTTACCATCCCCCTGATAAGTTACATTTCAGTACTCAATGAGCATGATGTTCAGTTGTTTCAGTTATGTTTGATTCTACATGACCCCATTTGGAGTTTTCTTGGCAAAGAGACTAGAGTGGTTTGCCATTTCCTTCTCCAGCTCATTTTACAGATGAGGAAACCGAGGCAAACAAGGTGTGTGACTTGCCCAGGGTCACACACTAGTAAATGTCTGAGGCCATATTTGAACTCTGGAAGATGAGTCCTCCTGACTCCAGGCCCAGCACTTTCTCTGCTGAGCCACCTAGCTGTTCAGTGAACATACCCTTTATTCTAAAGTAAGATTTTGCTAGTCCGTAGTTTTCAGAGTTCACTCTGTACTCACTGCAGCAAAAGGGAATCTTATTAGCAGTCTAACAGTCCTCCAGCTTTATGGCCTTTGGCCAGAAGATCCAGCTTCATCCTTGAATTCTTTCGAAATGCCTCAATGGGTATCTGTCGGTCTCTGCCATTTACCCATAGCATTTTTTCAACTAAGTTTAACATCCTGAGAATCTCACCACATTAACTGATATGAGTTGATTGAACAAGCATTTATGAAGCTCATAATAGGTGCCAGTTACTGTGGATACAAAGACAAATCTTATGTGTTGATGGAGCGTGTGTCCCCCATCCAAATGGGAGGAAATTGAAGAAATGCAAAGGCAATCAGTATCAGAGACTTGGATTGGATTGAGAAACATAGAGAAGGAAAGAAAGGACAATGACAACAACACAAGATGTATTTTTCCCAAGCACAAGGACAAAAGACATAAAAATACAGAGATTCAGACCCTTCATGATACCATTTGGGGTTTTCTTAGGAAAGATACTGGAGTGTTTGCCATTTCCTTCTAGAGTAGATCCAGCGGATACATTTTGTCAGCAATCTGAGGTTAAGTGACTTGCCCCAGGTCACACAGCCAGGACCTGAGACTGGATTTGAACTCAGGTCTTCCTGACTCCAGGGCCAATGTTCTACCCACCGAGTCAAAAACTACCTGGACAGAGATGTAGACAGCCACAGTGGCAGAGATTCAAGACCCTCAATACCACCATTGTATTTCCTTCTCTCTCTCTTTTTTTTTTAACCTTTACCCTAAATCTCAAGTCCAGAAATATACTCCTTTATTGGAATACATTCCCTCCACGAATGACAATTCTAAATTGTGTGGGATGATTAGTTATGTTACAAAAAGATTTGCTTTACACAAAGATGTATTGGAATTTAGGTCTGTATTCATGGGAATGGAGAGGCTATAGATTAATTCATTTGCTCCATACGTGTTTCTTAAACATCTGCTATGTTTAAGACATCATTTTAGGCACCAAAGGAAATCAAAAGAACTATGAGCAAATTTCTACTTTCATCAAACTCAGAATTAGTAAAATCACATGTTGCGATTTTTATATCACATTCCTTTCTGAAGATACTTCTTCTCCTCCCCTATCCAGTGCCTCATAGCAAAATTTGAAAGAGAAAAAGGAGGGAAAAAAAAATCAGTTCAGCAAAACTGACCAAGAACCCCAACCATGTCTAACAGTATATACAACATTTCAAAATCACGGTACCTTGCTTCTCTAGGGAAGGGAATGAAGTGCATTTTCCCAGCTCTTCTCCATGGCAAAGCTTGGTGATTAAAATTATCCAATGCTTCTTTTCTTTGTTTTTATTCTTTATACTTGCATTATTCTAGTCATTGTGTATAGCATTTTTCTGGGTCAGCTTACTTCCTTCTGCATCCGTTCACAGAAGTCTATCCTCACATCTTCGAATGCTTCATATTGGTCATTTCTCTGAATTCTTCATGTCAGTCATTTCTTATGGGGTACAGGGACTTTTTAAGAACCATCCATGAGAATAGGCCCAATGACAGAGTCCAGAAGAGAGAGCAAAAGATCCTTTGAATGGGCTCATTAGAAAAATGGCATTCGAATTGGGCCTTGAATGAAAGGTGCCATTTTGATAGGCAAAACATGATTTGGGGGGGGGGGGTGTAGGGTGAAAGAGAAGGAGGAGAGAGTGAATGGGGAGGAAGGTATTCCAGCTGGAAAAACCTCAGCAGCAGCTAGCAGGTGTAGCAAGGAAGTAAAAAAGGTGGGGAGTGTGAGTGATTTTAGAATATTCTAACACACGATCTCTAGGTTTGCTGACTGTGGCCTAGTGATTTACAATCTAACGCTGATTGTTGATACCTGGGCCAGATTCCCAGCGACAGCTCATCGGCAAGGAGTGTTCAGGCCAGCTCTGGAAACAGCCAATGGATCTCCACAATGAACTGTGGAAATGGTGAGTGATTTCTTAAATTTGGCAAGGGCTTTCTGTTTATTGATTGCAGCCTCGTGTGTCTGTCTAGTGATTAAGAGTCTAGAGCTGATTCCTGACAGCTGCCACCTGGCCAGATTAGCCTAGAATTCCCAGAGAAGTTGTGTCTGGGAGCCAGAAGCACCTTTATGGGCACGGATAGGGCAGCCATCCTCTTAGTCCAGGGGTTCCTTACTTGGTGTTGGACAAGCTGGTGAGGCTATCGACTTCTCAGAGTGATGTTTCTCAATACATACAAAAAATACAAGGAAACCAGTTATGTTGAAATACAGTTAGCCAAAATATTTTTAAAAACAAATTCACAGAGCCCCTTCTTAAAAGTTTCTATTTTGAAAGCTTAAAAGGTAAGCTCCATTAGGGCAGAGGTTGGTTCTGTTTTGTTCTGGGGTTCCTAACACGATCCTCTCTACATTTTTTTAAAATCTAGGCTCGGATAGGAAACTCCTTCTGCAACTTCGGGTCTTTGCTTCCTAGAATATAGAGAGGTTGACTTTCCCTGGGTCAAATATATGGCAAAGGCTAGACTTGAATCGGAATTGTCCTGACCCCCAAGACTTTGTCATTCTTACTAATGACAAAACTATAGATAATACACTTATCAGACTTGCTGGAGACACACATCTAGAAGGGACAGCTGGGCTGCGTAAGAGTCCAGATCCCTCTTACCCAAGACAAATATATATAAACAGAGATGAACTTTGGACTGAATCTAATTGGATGAAATGTACTAAGGATATGTACATGTAAAGTCTTATGCTTAGGTTCAAAAAAATTGTTACCAAAAAAAAAAAAAAGATGGTGTAGAAGTGATAAGATAGGGGCAGCTAGGTAGTGCAGTGGATAGAGGGCTAGCCCTGGAGTCAGGACGGCCCCTGGAGCTAAAATCTGGTCTCACACACTAGCTGTGTGACCCTGGGCAAGTCACTTAACCCCAATTGCCTAGGAAGAAGAAGAAGAAGAAGAAGAAGAAGAAGAAGTAGTAGCAGTAGTAGTAGTAGCAGTAGTAGTAGTAGTAGTAGTAGTAGTAGTAGTAGTAGCAGTAGTAGTAGTAGTAGTAGTAGTAGTAGTAGTAGTAGTAGTAGTAGCAGTAGTAGTAGCAGTAGTAGCAGTAGTAGTAGCAGTAGTAGCAGTAGTAGTAGCAGTAGTAGCAGTAGTAGTAGCAGTAGTAGTAGTAGCAGTAGTAGTAGTAGTAGCAGTAGTAGTAGTAGCAGTAGTAGTAGCAGTAGTAGTAGTAGTAGTAGTAGTAGTAGTAGTAGTAGCAGTAGTAGTAGTAGTAGCAGTAGTAGCAGCAGTAGTAGTAGTAGCAGTAGTAGTAGTAGTAGTAGTAGCAGTAGTAGTAGTAGTAGCAGTAGTAGTAGTAGTAGTAGTAGTAGTAGTAGTAGTAGTAGTAGTAGTGCAGTAGTAGTAGTAGTAGTAGTAGTAGTAGTAGTAGTAGTAGTAGTAGTAGCAGTAGTAGTAGTAGCAGTAGTAGTAGTAGTAGTAGCAGTAGTAGTAGTAGTAGTAGTAGTAGTAGTAGTAGTAGTAGTAGCAGTAGTAGTAGTAGTAGTAGCAGTAGTAGTAGTAGTAGTAGCAGTAGTAGTAGTAGTAGTAGTAGTAGTAGTAGCAGTAGTAGTAGTAGTAGTAGCAGTAGTAGTAGTAGTAGTAGCAGTAGTAGTAGTAGTAGTAGTAGTAGTAGTAGTAGTAGTAGTAGTAGCAGTAGTAGTAGTAGTAGTAGCAGTAGTAGCAGTAGTAGTAGTAGTAGTAGTAGCAGTAGTAGTAGTAGTAGTAGTAGTAGTAGTAGTAGCAGTAGTAGCAGTAGTAGTAGTAGTAGCAGTAGTAGTAGCAGTAGTAGTAGTAGTAGTAGCAGTAGTAGTAGTAGCAGTAGTAGCAGTAGTAGTAGCAGTAGTAGTAGTAGTAGTAGCAGTAGTAGTAGTAGTAGTAGCAGTAGTAGTAGTAGCAGTAGTAGCAGTAGTAGTAGTAGTAGTAGTAGTAGTAGTAGTAGCAGTAGTAGTAGTAGTAGTAGTAGTAGTAGTAGCAGTAGTAGTAGTGATAAGATAACAGTGAATCTGAACAAGTTATGGATGTTTTAGTGGAATTCAAGCTCCAAATAAATTAATAGTTAGACGCGGTGTCTTAAAATGGCACTGCATTCTTAGGTTGCACTGACAGGCAGAGTATAGAGTAATAAGGAGATGATGGTCCCGCTGGATTCTTTCCTGGTCAGACCAATTCTGGAGAATCATGCTCAGTGCTGGGCACAGAGCTTCAAGGATGACACAGATGATCTGGAGATTATCCAGAGGAAGACAACCATGTTGGTGAAGAACCTTAAGATCATGTCTTTTGAGAAGATTACATACCTTTTCAAAGAAATGATCTACCTTCTTGAGGATCTGAGGATAAGGTCTGGCTCCAATTTAGAACATCGCAGTCACTTGGCTGTGACAGAAATACAAACATGATGCACTCACGGCAAAATTCTTCCCTATTTATGTAGATTCTCAACCTTTAAAAAACACTGCTTGTAGGGGTTTGCACTTCACCATTAGGACCTGTACAGACTCTTATCACCAAATAGCTTGATTTTGTTGTCTAGTCATCTCCAGTCTATCCAACTCTTCTATGACCCCATTTGGGAGTTTTCTTGGCAAAGATGCTGAAGTGGTTTGCCATGTCCTTCTCTAGCTCATTTTACCGTTTAGGAAACTGAGGCAAATAGGGTAAAGTGACTTGCCCAGGGTAACACAGCCAGTAAGTCTCTGAGGTCAGACTTGAACTCAGGAAGATGATTCTTCCTGACTCCGGGCCCAGCTCTCTATCTTCTCTGCCACCAGTCTGCCTCTAGCTACACCCAACTTCCTTGCCTTAGTCTTAACAGCAGTTTTTTTCACTCTCATTTTTCCTTTTTCTCACTCACCTCTTGTTTATTTAACTTGCCAATTTAACGATTTATTTAATTTACCTTTTCTTACTTACTTTGCTTTGCCAGCTACCTTCTCCTTTTCCTTCTCCTGCGTTCTCTTCAGATCTCCTTACTTCTTTATCCTTTTCTTCCCTCTGATTGATTTCACCTTCAGGGTGAGCCCTCCTTCTTCAAAGCAAGTTGCTTCCTGTCAGTTTATCCTCAAATTCACCCGAATGGCTCCTCCCCAATACAGTCCTCCACAAGTCCAAACTGCTCTAAATCACCCCCATGATTTCCTCCTCCTAATTTAGCTCAATTCTTTCCCCCACGTCCCTTATATCTAGAGATGTGCCTGTTTGGGGACCACAGGTTTTCCAGGCTGGACTTCCCAAGGGAAAATGACTAGCGACGATGGTGATAATCACAGGAACAGCAGGATGGGCAGCAACCGCAACCACAACAGACAATTATATGGTCCTTTAAAGTCTGCCAAGTGCCTCACACACACACACACACACACACACACACACGTAAATAAATAGAAAATATTTACAAAGTGAGTACAAAGGTATGGGGGTAGGGGGGTTACATTGATAATGTGACCTTGAGCAATCTGTCTGAGACTCCAGGCCTCAGTTTTCTCATCTGTAAAATGACTAATGTGGATGATCTGAAATATTCCTTCTTGCTCCAAAATTCAATGACTGGCTTATAGATGGTAGACTAACAATAAAAGAAGAGATGGGAAAACTATAAAGAAATAAAAAAGACATAAGAATTCAAAAAGCTTGCCCTATCTAGAAGGCAGAGAATTATAGACTATATTTTAGAAAGATTTCCATAAAAATGGTCATTTTTTTTTTATTTTGCCACTTAAGGAAGGGTAAGATTCAATTATCTTTAAAATTCACTGATGTGGAACACCTCATCTCCCATTGATGCTGGAGAAATGAGGTGTTATTACACCAAGAATTTGATAGAGACAGAGGAAAAAAAAGTGGATTCATTCTTTCCTGTGAATATTTTTTTTACCATTCTGTTAAACTAATTTAGTATTAAACTAAGCTATCACTTGCACTGTAAGACTTCTCTTTCTAATTAGGTTTCTAACAAAGAAAAACATTTGGACTTTAATGAAAATGGGACTCAGGAGATGATTTGCTTTCAGATTGAAGAAGGCAAAGGAGAATGAAGTGACAGCCTATTTTGAATGCAGATTTTATTTCACAAGGAAGAAACACCGTGGCTCCTTCATCAATTGTGGGTCTGACCTCCATTTATACCATTAACATATTCCTCAGGGAACCTGATCGATCGTAAAATAGTTAGAACATTGCTAGCAGCCCTCTCCCTGCCTTTGTTTTTTAATTCTAGAAAGTTAACAGTCAAAAATACGATTTGTTCAATTTCACCTACTCCACTGGAATTCCCACACAATCAAATAGGCCCCTATTCCTCAGTCACAAAAGCAATTCTAATGGAGTTCCAGAGTGAAAGTTCACTTAAACCATGAAATTAAGGTGCAAGTGGGTATAGCATGTCCTCTTTCCCTGAAAATGGTTCTCATTGATGCAATGTTATCAAGAGAAAAAAATGGCAGGACTACTACAAGAATGTATGGGCTTGTGTTTTAGATTCATTCAGTGTTCTCTGTTTCCAATTCTATCTCCTTAACAGGGAGCTTAGAAGCATTTGGGGAGGTGGTAAGGGGGAGTTGATTTCAAATAATCTTAGAAGATGAAATATAAATGAGCAAAAGATGAGCATTGCTCCATATTACTTTAGTTGTAATGTTTGCTGAGTAATATCCAAGGAGAATCCACCCTAAATCTATAAAGATGGCAGCCTACAGTTTTGCTCACTTTGAGTGCCTGAATTGGGAACCCATGATGGATACAAAAAGGAGGGAAAAACTATAAGACACAATATGGTCCCATACTGCCTTGCTAGATTCACAGATCTTGGTAAAAGAATTGTCCACTGATATTAGACATGTGGCAAACTTCACTTTTGAATGCTATAGTGTAAACCATTGTGTTTGCTTTGTAAAAAGTCCTGAAATAACTGGTACCTCATGTGTCACCACAAATAGGACTGCCCATTTAGCCTGGGAGTGTTTAGCTTCTAAAGAAACCACCACAAAATTGATGTAATTCTAGAGCACAATTTATGTCCTATGATTCTGCAATTTTCCTGCAAAAGGGAACAGTTCTATGTAGAGTCCATTGATCAGTGTGTTGGTTTCAGTCTGGAGAGGAAGTTATACAATTTAATAACATATGACTGAGAATAAAAAAAGATGAGTAACAGACTTCTTGTTTCACTTCATGGATCAGCATTAATTGTTTCTTTTGAACCCACAGAGCCAAATAGTGAAGTCATATGAAATAATAAAGGGCTAAGTATCATGTTTCTAGTTAATTTAACATTTTCCTGTTCCTCCAATGAGCTGCTACAATAAGCTAAATTTAACACAATTAGCCTAAAGTGATTTAGTGACCACTTATCTCTTCACCATTGTGTAATAATATACCATTCTCTAATAATATAAGACTTCTTTTATTAGGATTAGAGCAGGGATTCTTAACCTTTATGGTGTCATGTACCATTTTGGCTGTCTGATGAAGCCTATGGACTCCTCAAAATAATATGTTATTCTTTTATTCTCTATAAAATAAAATACAGAAGATTACAAAGGAAACCAGTTACGTTGAAAGTTATCTCCCCAATCGATAAATGGTGAAAGGATGTGAACAGGCAGTTTTCAGAGAAAGAAATTAAAGCTGTCTATAGTCATATGAAAAAATGTTCTAAATCACTATTGATTCAAAAGATGCGAATCAAAACAACTCTGAGGTGCCACATCACACCTATCAGACTGGCCAAGATGACAAAACAAGAAAATGATAAATGTTGGAGAAGATGTGGGAAAATTGGAACACTAATGCATTGTTGGTAGAGTTGTGAAATGATCCAACTGTTCTGGAGAGCAATTTGGAACTATGCCCAAAGGGCTACAAAATTGTGCATACCCTTTGACCCAGCAATATCAGTTCTAGGTCTGTATCCCAAAGAGATCATAAAAACAGGAAAAGGACCCACCTGTACAAAAATACTTATAGCAGCTCTTTTTGCGGTGGCAAAGAATTGGAAATTGAGAAGATGCCCATCAATTGGGGAATGGCTGAGCAAGTTGTAGTATACGAATGTAATGGAGTACTACTGTGCTATAAGAAATGATGAGCAGGCAGACTTTAAAAAAACCTGGAAAGACTTACATGAACTAACGCTGAGTGAAATGAGTAGAACCAGGAGAACATTGTGCACAGTAACAGCCACATTGTGTGATGACTGACTTTGATAGACTTAGCTCTTCTCAGCAATGCAAGGATCTAAGACAACTCCAAAAGACTCATGATGGAAAATGCTATCCACATCCAGAGAAAGAACTTTGGAGTCTGAATGCAGGTGGAAGCAGACTATTTGCTCTCCTTTTCTTTTGTTGTTTTGTTTTGTTTCTTCTTTCTCATGGTTCCTCCCATTAGTTCTAATTATTCTTTACATCATGACTAATGTGAAGATATGTTTAATATGAATGTATAAGTAGAGCCTGTCAGATGGCACGCTGTTTGGGGGAGGGGGAAGGGAGGGGAAGAAAATTCAAATCTCAAAATCTTGTGGAAGTGAATTCTGAAAACTAAAAATAAATTAATTAATTATAAAAAAGAAAGTTATCCAAAAAAATTTTAAGTTCATACGCCCCTGGATTACAGATTACAAAGCTAGAAAGAATCTCAGAGATGATCTAGCTCATCCCCATTTTACAGATCAGGAGATTGAACTCCAGGGATATGATGCAGCCTGCCCTTTCTTGGTTAAAAAAAATCCTGCCTATTTTGTCCACTAGAAGCTTCAAAGGGCTGCTGCCCTCTAAATCTCTTAAAAGTCTGTGCTTTTTCCATCCCTGGAGTTTTTCAGCAGCAATGAACAAGATACATGATAGGTTGAATATCACCGAATGAGCAGCCAATTTTGCTCAAGATGGTGGGAGAATTAGGGGCAATGGAGATATTCATAAGAACCAGCAAGCATATTGATTCTCAGGGAACTGTAACTCAGAACAAACAGATCCATTAAAATCTCTTCCACAAATCATGAATTTAATTATCTACAGGAAACTTTTTAGCAATAACATTCTTCCAGTGACATGAGGCATGGAACACTATTACCCGTTCAGTCCGTCAAAGAGCATTTATTAAGAGCCTGCTCTGTGCCAGGTACTGTGTTAAATGCTGGGGATGTGATGAAAGGTAGACAATAGTCCCTGCTGTCACAGAGCTCACAGTCTAATGAGGCAGATAACATGCAAACATCCACGTACAAACAAGCCATAGGCAGGGTTGTCTGGAGATTGCTATCAGAGGGAAGGCGCTAGAATGAAGATCCATGAGAACTGAAGTGCAGAATCACCATCAAAGGGCACAGGAGAGGTTTATGATGGGCAAGACCAGGCAACCAGGGGAACAAGGGAAGGGAACGAGCACTTATGAAGTACCTACGACGTACCAGACACTGCAATAAGGGCTTTACAAATATTATCTCCTTTGTTCCATACAACAACTCTAGAAGATCGGTGGTGTTGTTGTTGTTGTTTTACTATTATTATTATAATAATTATTATTATTATTATTATCATACTCATTTTATGGCTGAGAGAACTGAGGCAGACAGAAATTAAGTAAGTTGTCCAAGATCACATAGCTATTAAGTATCCGAGATTGGATTTGAACTCAGGACTTCCTGACTCCAGCTTTAGAGCTCTATCCTAGAGCTAGCTCTATCCACCTAGCTGCCTCCAACTACAGAACAAAGAATTGTGGCTAAGAAGCAGCGAAGCGGGTGATACCAAAGCCAATGTATAACCAAAAATAAGATGAAGCAGACCCAGAATGAGACAAAGGGATAAGCAATAGAGAGCCCATGTGCTCCACTAGTATCCTAGCAACAACAAGCCATGTCAAGAGTATGCGAAGAAGGCCACTACCATGTGGGACACTCTGGTAGCAAATTTATGGGAAAATATGGATGAGGGATATATGAGGCGGGCAGACATGGTTGGGTTGAGGTCTACATGGTCAGATAGGATATCCACATCAGTGAGACCATGCATCCATTTGAACATTAAACAATACCCCAAAACTATGCTGTAATAGAAAGAGCACAAGACTTCGAGTCAGGGGACCTACCTTAACATAGTCTGAAATGACTTGTCCCTTCGTGATAATGTAATCATATGCTATTTTATAGTCACATGACAGCTTTTAAAATTAGGTATATGTATGTAATTATAAAATGAGGGTTAAAGGACCTAGAGCCAGAAGTGATCTTTGAGACCTTTCACCTAGGTGGGTTTTTTAAATACTTTTTTTTCAATTATCAAGCCTCCATTTTTCCCCCTTTCACCTGTCCCCGTCCACTAAAAATAAAGAGAAAGAGAAAGAAACACAGAATCTTTGTGTCAGATAAGCATCATCAAGCAAAATAAATGCCCTCTTTTGCAATCTCCAAAAACATGTTTCCCATTCTGCATTTTAGTTCATCGTTTCTGTGTCATGAGATGGGCAAATATTGCTCAGTCCTCTAGTATCATGCTCGATCATTTCCTTGATTGGAGTTCCCAAAGTCTTTCAGACTTGTTCATTTTTATAATATTGATGTCATATTGTAAATTGTTTTCTTGCTCCTGCTCCTTTCACTGTGTATTGGTTCATATAAAACTTCCCAGGTTTCTAAGAACTTGTCTCTTTATTTCTTATAGCGCAATAGCATTCCATTACCTTCATATATAGTCATTTGTTCAACCATTCCCCAATTGATTGGCATCCCCTTGGTTTCCTATTCTGTCCCACTACAAAAAGATCTGCTGTAAATATTTTTGTACTGATGGATTCTTTGTCTTTGTCTTTGATCTCTTTGGGATAGAGGACTAGTAGCGGTATTGCTATTGTCAAAGGACATGCACATTTAGTAATCTTGCAGACAGACTAGCCTATTCATAGCTCCACCAACAATGTACCAATGTACCTTTTTTCTGACAGCCACTCCAACATTAGTCCTTTTGTTTTTGGCAAGTGGACAGCAGTATGGCAGAAATTAGATTTAACCCAATTTTGTACCTCACACTTTATACCAAATTAAGCACTAAATGGATGTGTGCCCTAGATATAAAAGGTCACATCATAAACAAATTAGAGGAACAAGGGAGAAATTACCTTTCAGATTTACTGATGGGAGAGGAAGTCATGACCAAAAAAAATGAGAAGCTTCTAAAAAATAAAATGGACAATTTTGATTACATAAAATTTTTAAAAGGTTTTGGGCACACAAATCTAAGATTAGAAAGGAAAGATAATTGAGAAAAAATGCTTGCAGCAAATTTCTCTGATGAGTCTCATTTCCAAGACATATAAGGAACTGATTTAAATTTATAAGAATATAAGCCATCCCTCAGTTGATAAATGGTCATAAATAATATGAAGAGATAGTCTGAAGAGGAACTAAAGCACTCTATAGCCATATTTTTTAAATGCTACAAATCACCAATAATTAGAGAAATGTTCATCGAAGTAACTGAGGTTCCACCTTACGCTCATCAAAATGGCACAACTAAGGAGTTCTTAAAGCTTTTTGTGTGGCATGGACTCCTTTGGTTTTCTGGCAAGCCCTATGGCTCTCTTCTCAGCATAACGATTTTAAATAATAGAAGGAAATGCTAAATTTCAGTTAAAGATTAGTGAAAAGAATATATCATTTTCCCATCCAATTTCACTTCTTGAAATCTATCCATAGACCACTTGGGTATCCATACACTCCAAGTTAAGAACCCTTGATCTAACTCAACCCTTTCATTTTATAGATCATGAAACTGACTTGCAAAGGAACTCCTTAGAAAAAGTCACTTCACTTCTCTGGACCTCCATTCCGCATCTGTAATATGAGAAGGCTGAAACAGATGACTTCTAAGGTCATCTTAGCTCAAAATATGCTGATCACAAACTTGCCCCAAAAGGGGGTGTCAACGGATTACCAGTCTATCCCTGTCGCAGTGGGGCCTTGCTTGGGACCGTTAGAGAAGAGGATAGTATTCTGCCTTCTGTTTCTCTGCCCACCGGGAAGAAGACAGGAAAGCCTCGTCAGAAAATTATCTTTAAACTAAATTCATTCCATCTCTTCCAGTCAGATCACAGTCTAGAGTTCTAGGATTGCTGAGTCTTTCCCCTGAGGGCTAGAGACATTATGTATTATGCTTTCTACTTTCCAAGTACTGAGGCTCAGTAGATGTAGTGTCTCCCTCTTTTAAGGAATGAAAATTTTGAGTCAAGGAGCTCTTGCCTCAGTCAACAGTAGGAAGCTACTCCCTTGATCCTGTCAACATGACTTTTCTGGATCCAATATTGTTCTGGCTGGAGCCAAGTAGAGCATCAGAAAATTATTATGCTGTCTAATCAAAATGGCTAGAAAATACCTCAATGTCCGTTACTATATCTCATATTACCAAGGATGGTTGAGCAGAGACTCCTAACAATCTCTAGTAAGTGACAAAGCAGGATTTGAATTTGTATCATCAGACTCCAGATTCAGATAGTCCTAAAACAGGTCTAATCATGTCACTCTTCCCAGCAACCTTCAGGACTTCCTAATTCCTCAAAGATCAAATGAAAATCCCCCTATTTTGGTATGTAAAGCTCTTCGCCATATGGGCCTGACTTACTTTTGCATTTTTTTATACATTGCTCCCCTTCCCACATTTCTAGTCCAGCCAAATGGGCCTTGCTGCTGTTCCACAAATATGGCACTCCTCATTCCACCTCTGGAACTTTGAATTTATTGGCCCCATTCCTGGAATAAATTTCTCTCCCCACCTCTGGCTCTTAGAGGGCAATTTTTGTTTTGTTTTGTTTTTGCTAGGCAATGGGGTTAAGGGACTTGTCCAGGGTCACACAGCTAGTAAGTGTCAAGTGCCTGAGGCTGGATTTGAACTCAGTTCCTCCTGACTTTAAGGTCGGTGCTCTATCCACTGTACCACCTAGCTGCCCACCTCTGGCTCTTTGGATTCCACGGTTCTTTCACAACTTAGCTCAATCACCACATTCCACACAAAGCTTTTTTCTGTTCCTTCCACCAGCTATTCATATCATCCCCCACAAAAGAATCTGTTAGCTCTTATAATACTGCGCTAAGGCTGTCTTCCTCCTGTGTGACCCTGAGCAAGTCACTTTACTGTTTGTCTCAGTTTCCTCATCTGTAAAACAGGGATAATAAAGAGCTGGCTGTCACTGCCTACCCTGCTTCCTGGCAGTCAGTAGGGTACAGAGCAGTCAGGACCAGCCTGTCAGCCGCTCTCCACGGTAGCCCTTGTGTGGGGTGACTGCCCTCCCTGGCTTCAGGCTGCCATCAATGCTACCCCACTTCCTTCCTTCTCTTCTTCAACCTCCTGGTTATTAAGCATCAGCCCTCCTTGCTGTATAACTCCTATCCTTGACACCACAATGGTCTGGGTTCCTTCTTCAACAAATTGGAGACAAGAAAGAAAAAAAAAAGCACCTACCTCACAGGGTCTTTGTGAAGCTCAAATGAGCTAACATATATAAAGTACTTCAGAAACCTTTAAGAGCTATATAAATACTAGCTATTATTATCATCACTATTATTAGCTAGCATTTAGATGATGCTTTAAAATCAGCAAACTGCTTTACAAACATTATCTCACTTAATCTTCACAATGACCCTGTAAGGGGGGGGGCTATCATTATCCCCATTTTACAGATGAGAAAACTGAGGCCAAGAGGTTAAATGATTCACGCAGGGCCACACAACTAATAAGTATCTGAGGCAGGATGTGAATTCTGTTTTTTCCAGATGACAAGTCCAGCAGGACCCATTCTATCACATAGCTGCCTACGCATTTCTGTAGGTACATGTCATTTCTCACATTATCTCAAAGTGCTGGGCATTTTACTAGGTACCAGGAATAAAAAGACAGAAATGAAACAGTATCTGCCCTCGACAGGATGTCAGCCTCTTGAGGGGAGGTCTTCTTTCATTTTGGTCTTTGTGCCTAGCAAAGCGCCTGGCCCAAGGGGGCACTTACAAATCTTTATTGATCAAGGATGCCTCTTGTAACATGGCATTGAAAAGGTAGAGAAAAGCTGGGCTTGGGAGAAAAGTTATGCTAACCCAGGAAGGAAATTCAAATATGGTTTGTGTTCTTATCATAGCAGGCTTCGCTTCTTAAGAAAGAACAGGCTTTTGCTATCTTCCCTAGGATGCTTCAAGCTGGGTTAGTGTTAGATGCAGAAGGCGTTAAACTGAAAAGGAGATGGGCCATTCCCATTGTCCCCCCTGCTCATAATGTAGCCCACTGTGATGCACCAAGGGAGAACAGAACCCATCATTAAATGATGCTACTAATATCATGCTTTCAAGGTTATGATATTCAATAGTTCCTCAGACTCAGATACGAAATTTAAAACACGTATGTATGCCTTGTAAGTAGATCAATATTTATTGAACCAATAATGTGCCATGAATTTATATGTATTGAATATGACCATTTGGCAAATTTAGCGGGTAATAATGAAACAAGTAGTTGCAATGATGTTTCTGTGTGATTTAAAGACCATTGAAATGTGAACATAAGGCTAAGCTTTTAGATCAATTAGTGGTTAGCAGCTATTTTTTAAAACAGATTAGATTAGTAATTGTTTCTTTATATTCATCTCACCATATAAGAAATTGAGTGATTATAGCAACCTGTCATGTCTCTTCTTATCTTCTCCCAGCTTCAGTGGTGTTATAGCCCTCACCTCAACCTTACTTAACCTTACCCTAAATCGCTTAACCTCAGTGGTGTTATATCCTCTGACTCCCTTCTCCTTTTCCCTCTCCAATCCAATTCAATCCAACAAACTTTTCTTAAACCTACTAGGTAGGGGGTAGGGGGCAGGAGGGAGAAATATTTTAACAACAATAGTCTTCCTATGATGTGATTTGGCTGCAAATCCTGGAATGTTACAGTCTCTGAAGAATCAAAATTGGGAGTCACCCAGGGGGCAATAGAGAGCTGAATGGTGGGCACAAATGGGCACATTAAGAAGCATAAAAGATATCATCAGAGAGATGTATGACTGGAGAAGGAGGTGGCTCTGTCATACAAAGGCAGCGAGCAATTACAGATGGACAGCTCCCATACTGCACTGGTACCCAGGGAATTTTAAAACACCTAGAGAAAGGCTACCAGCACTCTGGGTAGACTCCCCACCATAAGGAATTGTTTTAGTGGATGTGGAAATAAGCCACATAGAATGAGAATCCCAGAGCTGAAAGGGACCATTTAGTCCAACATTCAGTTCAACAAACAAACAAACATTTATTAAGCAACTGTTGTGCCCAACAATGGTCATCCACCCTTAGCTTGAAGGCTTCCTGTGACAAGGATCTCATGACTTCCCAAAACAATTCATTTCACTTTATGGAGAGTTCTAATTGTTTAAAAAAAATGTTTCTTTGCATCAAGCCTAAATTTGCCTCTTTTCAACTTTTACCCATTTTGCCTACTTTTACCCTGTAGGACTCCATGACATTCTAACAAATTCATTAAAAATGTCTCTCCTCCTCCCCATACTCCTCCCCAAAGTTTCTCTTTGCCTGGCTAAGCATTCTTATTTCCTTCAGTCACTCTTCATATGGATCCTAAATCATTTTGGGTACACTCTTCCAGATGCTCCTGAATGTATCAGTGCTCTTGCTAAAATGTGGCGGCTAGAAATGAATAAAGTATTTTAGAGATGGTCTGATCAGGACACAATTCAGCAGGACCATTGCCTTCCCAGTCCTGAAGATTATGTCTTGCATAAAGCAGTCCAAGATTGTTTTCTGTTATGCCCCATTGTTGGCTTATTCTGACCTTGAAGTCCCCTTGAACCTCAAGATCTTGGTCAGAAGGCACAAATGGATTATGTTCTGAACTGTTGAAAAGAGTCCTCACAGCAATGAGATCACAGGCTCATTGAAGAAATATCGAAATGTGTTTAAGTCATTGTGCAAGGCTCTGCTGGATCTAAAGGTTAAAAGTGATATAGTCCCTGCTATCAAGGACTTCACATTTTACTAGAAGGAATGCAATATCCAAATAAGTATGAAGAAGACTGTAATGGGCAGAGGACAAAGACAAAATGCCCTAGGAAAATTTGAGAAGAGAATAAAACTCATCACTGAAGACTTCACAAAGGAGTTGTCACCTTAGCTGAGCCTTGAAAGAAGAGAAAGATCCTCTTTAAAAAACAGAGATAAGGAAGAAGTATATTCCAGGCATAAGAGACAGTCTATACAAAGGCATGGCCGGTCCTTGACCCCAAGCCTTATGGAACCCCTGCTTCATGAGCTCATTAGAGTCTGAAGGAGAAACTGCTGAGCCCCAAGTCATCCCCTGACTGTCTCCTGCAGCCATCCCACGTTAACAGTCAAGAATCAACGAGATTAACATGGGGGAAATAGACAGTTTTATTCTATTCCCACAAATTGCCCAGAAAATCTAATTCACCTTTCTGTTCATCATAGCTCTTCCCAGTTCCTGCCTTCCTTCCTTCCTTCCTCCCTTTCTTATTTCCATCCATCCTTCCCACTCTCTCATCTCATTCCTCTCCTTCCTCTCCCTCTGTCCACATTTCATACCCTTACCTGTGGGTGCTCTGCCTAAAGGAATATAAATTTTGATCAATGAAACCTTGCAAGGTATCTTGGAGTTTATGGACTAGATTTCTTTTTTTTTTCTTCTCTTCCCTACTTATTTATTCTACCATTAAAAAAAAAAAAACTGGGACAAGTAACTCTTTTGCTCCATGTAGTTTAATTTATGATTTCTTGAAATACAGGCTTTGATAAAACTTATTGGGATGCAAAGAGAGCTACTTGATCATGCATTAAACCCAAATCACTCTGGTCTCACTGACTGGTCAACAAAAGATCCCAGCCCATGAACGTTTTACTTATTTGACCTTCACAACTCTGTAAAGTAAGTGTCATTGTCATCCCCATTATACAAATGAGGAAACAGAGTCTCAGAGATCTGAAGCAATTTGACCAGGGCCACACAGTATGTGAGACAAGATCTGAACACAGGTTTTGCTGAGTTTGAATCCAGCACTCTGATATTTCGTACAACAGCGTCCTTACACACAACACACACACACTTCAAGAATTCTTCCAAGATTTCAAATGTCCTCATTTACGACTCTTTAATGTTAGATCGATGTGCAACGTCTAGGTCAACAGGTATGTGGCTATATGTCTTTGTGCCTATGTGTTGGGGATGGGATAAATGATACAATGACACAGCAATGACCCTAGAAGAGTCAGTGACACAATAAGGGTGAATGAAGGCATCAAAGTGTAAGGCATGATTTATCTCTGTAGAATTTTGCTCTTAAATGAAACCACGAGAACCCTCACAATTCCTTCTGTTCTCCTCCATTCTATAATTTTACCTTAGAATGGACATTTTTTACAGCATCTTTACTAGTCAATTATCCCATCCAGCCTCCCCTCCCTGCAAAGAGAAAGACCACGTTCTTAGGTCCAGTATACTGTTGGTACGAAAAAAATAATAATAATATGCAAAGGATGAAAAGCTAGGAAGCTTTGCCTGACTCATAATGCTGCATATTAATTAATGGGAAAAGCACTGGATTTGGAGACAGGGATGTGGGTCCAAATCTTGGTTCTGATCCTCACTAGGCACCTTTCTTCTCTTGGCCTCAATTTCCTTATCTGTAAAGTAAGGGATGATCTAAATGACCTCCAAGGTCCCTTCCAGATCTAAATCTATGTTACGATCCTATACAATTTGAAGTGTGCACAGAGCCTACCATCATACTGTCCTAGATCTACACTTGCTCTGCTTCAGATAAGATGTATGCTATTCACCTTTAACTAGCTAGGCATCTTACCCACGTCAAGTTCATTGTACTTCTAATCTATGCCAAGGACCTGGATCCTACAATGTCAGGCCCCACCAATGTACTTTTTAAAAATATAGATAAATATCTACACAGAAAATTGTACTGTACCTTTGAGAAAACAGATCTCACTGGAGCCACCTAACATAATAGATAAGGCACTATAGCCTAGCAAGCAGCTAACCAGGAAAATGTGGGTTCAAGGCCTGTCTCTGCCATATGCTGGCTGTTTATTCAAAAACAATAACAGTAGATTAAGCTAATAATAGCAATAATTATTAATTATTTTTATAATTAGTCATTTACCTTATCAAGTTAATTGTTGAATTATTAATAAAATAATTTGATATTAATCAAATTATTGAATTAAAATAATTAATTCATTGAATTGATTGGTGATTAATTTAATTATCTTGATGACAGAAATCTTTATTAAAATATGTCCTTCAGCAATATGTTTGCATACATGCAATATATACACACACATACTCACACATCTCATGAATCACCACCAGATGTTTAACCAATAAATTGAAACTAAGAAAAGAGGGTGAGAAGGGACAGGGAGGGTGGAACTGAGGTGGTATAATTTCAGGGTTTTATCTTGTAAGAAATGGCATCTTTCCCAGAGCTACATTGGGGTAAATAACCATAATAATAACATAGTTATATCAATTATTAATTGTTGTAATATATAATTATTATAGTAACAATCATTGTTAATAATTGTAATGATCATTGTGACAAAATAATAGCAATAATTATTATAATTAATAATAATTATTGTAACAGTAACAACGAACATTTATATAGTGCTTACTACGTGCCAGACACTATGCTGAGCACTTTACAATTATTATCTCATTTGACCCTCACAATAACCCTGGAAAGTAGGAACTGTTCATGCCCCAGGTAATTCTCTAGAACTATAAGTTTCAGGGCGTCAGTGATCTGCATTGGTAGGTGTATTTTCCTCACCAGGAGTTCCCCATGCCAACAAAATCACAGGTCTAGACCAACTATGATAACATTAAAACCAACAACAGACACTTCTATAGCATCTTAAGATGACAGAAACAAAAGAGTACTTAGTGCATTCGAACTAATTTGAAAATGAGTAAAATGTATAACTAAAGGGCTGAAGTTACAGATCAATTAGAAGTTAGCAGACTGAGATTTAATTTAATTAAGGAAATGCTATTCTTTAAAAGAAGAAAAGAGTCCGGTGCCTTGTTAGTCGTAGTAATACTGTTTCTATCCTAGACAATAAATAGAATAAGTTGCTGGTCATGACTCACAAGGATGATTCACGGCCCTAGAATTGCCTGCACTCCTGCGTGGCTGTGCGTAATCACATTAGCAGTCTGAAACATGAGGTCATCCCCACCTATGCAGAGGAAACAAGGGCAAAAACGGTTCCTTGCTGGAAGGTTGTTCAGCCTTCTGATAGAGACCCTTCCCCATAACAGCCAAAACCAAAACGGCCAGTTCTAGCTGCCAAACCAGCTCGGTCCAATTCAATTCAATTCAATCAACATTTATGGAGCAACTCCTATGTGCCAGGCAGCACATAGGACAGACAAAGACTGGAAAGAAAACAATATTAATACAGTAATTAGAGCTGTCAACTTCATTTAACGAGGTTAGAATTTCAGAAAATCTCACAGCCTTTGTGCTTTGTTTGTTTTTATGGAACAAAAATATATGTTTTATGGCTGCAAATCATGGAATGCCACAGTCTACAAAGGACCCAAATTACCGGTTGCCCAAAGGGCAAGGGAGGGGATGCATGGTGGGTGTAAACAGACTACAGCTTATTGTCAATGACTGTGTACAAAAGACAGTGTAAAATATCTCATAAAAGATATATATGGTCGTTAAAGGGGATGTCTATCTTGCAGGGGGAGGGGGAAGGGTAATGGATGGACCAGCTGCAGAGTGAAGTGGAGCCCACATAGTCATTTCCCACCTGGCTGCTCACCTGGACTTTACCTTTGTCTCTAGAAACCCGTCTTCTTGCAAGACGGCATCATCCGAAATACACACTTCTTCAGTACTTCTGCCCCTCCAGGCACCTCCTCCCTTTGACTGGATGGGGTGGGGGTGGTCATCAGAGAGCTCCTCCCACATCCTCTGTTTAAGGAGGGGCCTAAAGCAGATGGAGCCTCATTTCCCACCGGGCTGCCAGATGTCATGATGTCCTCCCACCAGGTATCCTCCATCTTTCCCTCTCCAGCCCCTTCTTTTTCATCTTCTTCTTCTATGTTGTCTCTTCCATTAGATTTCGAGCTCCTTGAGGGCAGGGACTGTCTTTTGCCTTTCTTTGTATTCCGAGCATTTAGTACAATGCCTGGCACATAGTAGGCACTTCATGGTTTTATTTTTGTTCATTTTTCAATCGTGTCCAACTCTTCGTGACCCCATTCGGGGTTTTGTTGGCAAAGACACTGAAGCAGTTTGCCATTTCCTTCTCCAGCTCATTTTACAGATGAGGAAACTGAGGCAAATAAGATTAAGTGACTTGCCCAGGTTCACACAGCCGGTGTCTGAAACCGGATTTAAACTCAGGAAGATGAGTCATCCTGACTCCAGGGCCAGAACTCTATCCACTGCATCACCTAGCTGCCGTCGCTTTACCGACTGACAATTGACTAAACATAAAAAAAATAAATAAATGTGGGAGTTGAGATATTAAGGAAACTTTCCTGTACTCTGTGCCCCTTTCCCCTCTTCCAAAAGACCCCAAATTTTAGATGGACTGCCCTTGTCCCCCCAGTGGAGGATTTATGGGAAGGCATGGACAAGAATTACAAATGATACTAAGAATTCATGGAGGAGCTACAACCAGCATCAGTGGAGGGAGTTACAGTATCATCAGTGAAACCTCAGACTTACCAATGCACAGAAATGCAGATGGTCCTCTCCTGCAACTGCAAAGACAGGGAGCTTGTAGGTAAGGAAATGCTCTCCCAGTATAAGTCAGCACCTTCTCCACAGTTTGTAGTTTTAGAGAATTGTCTGGAGCACTGAAGCTTAAAACAATAAAAATAAGGTAGGGATGCCTTGGGAAGGGTTGTTCTCATTAGTTAAACCCAGCTTCCCTTTTAAAACTCAGAGAGACTGTCACATTATTCTGACACTGTAATTTATTCCCCCTTGCCTCTCACCATTCCTCCCCAGCTAGTATTCCTTAGAAACATTTGTCTGCTGCTTTCCTCTGCATTAATTATTCACTACTATGTCTGGTTTCTCTTAAAAGGTTTGAGGCAGAACTATTAAGTGATCTTTGAATTTGTTTATTCTGTTTAGAACCTGTTTGGAAAATGTATCTCGAAATATGACCTTTTGACAATCTCTAATTGACTATTCGATCGTTTGGCTGTTGCATTCCTCAAGACGTGGCCTAGCCCCCACTTCCTGTCCCGAAAGCCACAAGGAGATAATGCAGTGGGCTGCAGTGGCACAGGGACCAGATCAGAAATTTAGCACATGACTCACTCATTGGAGACCCCTGAGCAGAGGGGTACTCATCTGTCTACCCTTGCCACCCCCTACCTTGAGCTGTAGGACAAATTCACTTCTCCTCATTGGGATGCAAGGAGAATCCCATTGCTTCCACACAAGCAACATGGCCAACGCCAGCATCAACAACGTTTTAGTCCTCCATTCTAGGAGGAGCTACAGAGAAAGCTTCCCTTGGGAAGGGAAGAATCCTTAATACCCCTGAGGGAGGAGATTCACAGAAACGAACATTCTCTGTTGCCCATAATAGAGGTGTATGGAAACAGTATAGGGGGCGGGGGTTTGGAAGAGGGGAAGGGGGCACAGAGTAAAGAAAATTTTCTTAATATCTAAACTCCCATATTTTTTTAAAGGTTGATTGGTGGAGTGGGGGTGAGGGAAATTTCTCCATGATAATTCCCATGATGTTATGACATGATAGGGATTTTTAAAGACATCTTATGGACAGGAATCATTAAAGAGAGACAAAGTTTTAGAATTGTTTTATTCTATATATTCAACCATCCCCCCTTAAGTTCAGCTGTATTGAAATAACCTGGCTTCAGACCCCCTTTTCTGGGGAGAATGGAAAGTGCAAAGTTTCTCCCGGAGAGTTGAATGTGTTCAGATTAGCCACCTGGCTGTAGACATGGGGTCAAAGACCTGGCGTTGATCTCCAGCTTCTGTACATTAGCCATGGAATCTTAGGGTTAAGCAAGTGGGAAGGCTGCCAGTATACATACTGCTATTAGACATTGTCAGCATGAAGAATCCTGCTTAATAAAATGATAAATCATTTGAAAGCCCTTCACAATCTGGCTTCCACTTAATTTTCCATTCTAATTTCTTATTATTCCCCTTCATGTACTGCCATTCTAGTCAAACTGGCTTGCCTGTAATTTACCATATAGGATATTCCATCTCCTTCCCCTATAACTTTGAACAAGGAATCCCCCATATTTGAAATGCATTTCCCCCCTTATTTCCTCTTCATATTACACATAACTTCCTTAAGAACATAATACAGAATCTGTCTTACCCTACAGGAAAATAGGGGGAGAAGGGGACAAGAGAACAGGGGGATGATAGAGAGGAGGGCAGATTGGGAAAGGGGGTAATCAGAAGCAAATACTTCTGAGGAGGGACAGGGTCAAAAGAAAGAATAGAATAAATGGGAGGGCAGGATAGGATTAAGGGAAATAGAGTTAGTTTTTCACAACATGTCTACTAAGGAAGTGTTTTGCATAACTGCACATGTACAACCTATATTGAGTTGCTTGCCTTTTCAATGAGGGTGGGTGGGGAGGGAGGAAGGGAGAAAATTTGGAACTCAAAGTTTTAAAAACACATGTTTTAAAAAAAAATGTTTTCACATGCAACTGGGAAATAAGAAATTCAGGAAATGGGGTACAGACGTCTATCCTGCTCTATAGGAAAATAGAAGGGGAAGGGGATAAGAGAAGGGAGGGGGGAGAGATAGAAGAGAAGGCAGACCAGGGGAAGGAGTATTCAGAATGCATGCCATCTTGGGGTGGGGGGAGGGGTGAGAAATTTGGAACTCAAAAACTTGTGGAAGTGAATATTGAAAACTAAAAATAATTTTTAAAAATGAAATAAAATAAATTTTAAAAAATTTAAAAAAGAACATAATCCAGGTGTCACCTCCTACATGAAGCATTTCCTAATCCCACCACCACTTCTAGTTGTCAATATCCTTTGCCTCTTGAAACAGCTTGTAATAGCTACTTATTATTATAATTTTAGGTTATAAACAATTTAAAATCATAATTGTCTTATATTAATTTAATATATTAATTTGTTTTACTAACAGTAAGTGCTAACATTTATATAGCACTTACTATATGCCAGTCACTGTGTGAACACTTCATAATTACTATCTCATTTGATTCTCACAACCCTGGGAGGTAAAATGCTATTATTATCCCAATTTTACAGATGAGGAAACTAAGGAAAACAGAGGTGAAGTGACTTGCCCTGGGTAACACAGCTAGTAAGTGCCTGAGGCTGGATTTGACTCAGGTTATTACTATTACCATCCTAGAAATTGCTTTGTATTGGTTAGTAAATTCTTCATATTTATTTGTATACGTGTCTTATCCAGCTTCTAAAGGGTATTGACTGCTTTGGGTTTTTTCTCTTGTATCCCCTGTGTCTCATACATACTAGGCTCTTAGTGAATATTTGTTGAATTATATTTAATTAACTATCACCCCCTCCAACTAATCGGCATCCAGCCAGTAATGAATGTTTATTGATTACCTGACTGACAGCGCAGCCCCCTTCCTACCAGGGCTGGTGTCTTGGAATCTCCTCCACATTATGGAGGGAGAGTCTTTCCTTGAGTAGTTTCCCAGGGCTTTGTAGCACCCAGAGAGCCTCTCCACTGGCGCAATTTTTAGCATTTCTTCCAAACAGAGTCCGACTGCTGCTTTGTGTGGAAAACTTGGTCTGCTCCAATTCTAATGATGCTTGGTCACTGGGTAGAATTGCCAGGAGTGAAAAGATCATCGCTCTTCCCTTCTTTTTTCTATAAAAACATAGCTACTTTTTAAAGGGGGTGGGTAGAGAACATGTGCTTGCTGCACTAGAGTAACCTCACTTTCAAGGTTGTAGTATGTTATTGGCCTGCAGTATTAGGATTTAAGAAGATTTTGACCAAAAAAAAAAGATTGGCAATCAATGAGTAAGCATTAAGTGCCAACTATTTGCTGGGCACTGTGCTAGGTAACAGGGATAAAAAGATAAAAATGAAACAATCCCTGATTTCAGGATTTACGTTCTCCCAGAAGAGACAACACGTGCAGAAATAACTATACCACCCCCAGCCGCCACCTTAGCTCAGGCCCCCATCACCTGTCACTAGCGCTACTGCAATGACCTCCCAACTGGTCTCCAATCTCTCCTCCACACAGCTGCCAGTCATTGTCCTTAAGCACAGGTCTCATCATGCCACTTTCCAGCTTAATAACCTCCAGTTGCTCCCTATTACCACTAGGAACGAACGTCAGTTCATCTGTTTTGGCTTTTAAAGCCTTTCCCAACTTGGCACCATCCTACCTCTCCAGTATCCTTATAAATTATTCCCCTTCTCTCACTCTATGGTCTAGCCAAACTAGCCGTTTCATTCTTCTACACCTGAACCATCATCTCTACCTCCTCCTCCTCCCCATTCCATCCTTTGGTCCCTCCTCTCTGATGATTCAGCTCTTGCCTTATCTTGCCAGACCCAAGCCTAGCCACTCCTTCCTGACTGCTTCCCACCATCCTGCTCTGCAGGGGCCACCATCTTTCCAGCTTCTCTACATATGTTATCTTACCCCCAGTTGAACTTTGAGGACCAGGATTCCCTTGCTTTCTTGTATCTGTAATCTCTGTGCTTAGCACAGTGCCTAACTGTGCTACTTATTGACCTACTGATTACATTAAGTCTAAGCTTCCCCATCCATCCCCTCTTGATGATATTCTCTAGCCTTTATGGAATGATAAGAACAAATGTCTTTATCCTGACTCAAGCCTCTTTCCTGGTTGACCCTTAATTGCCTTTCTCCACGGAAAGCATTAATCCATTCTTTCAAGCCTCATTTTGCTACTCTTTCAAGTATCAACCATATTAAGGTTGCAGAATTTCCATCCTACAAACACTATTGCAGACGTAGACATTCCAGAAGATCTCTCTGCTTTAGCAACAAGAGAATAAGATGGATGACTTATTCCTCACTGCCTCCCTGAGGAAATTATTAAAGCTTCAATATCCTTGTGTTACAGCAGAAATAAATAACTAGCAGAAAGAGAACCAGCAGGGGAAAAAAATTTCACCCACATTTGTTTGTGACATTCTCCCAATTAGGTATGTATTCAAAGGTGTCATCTCCATCCTCAAAGGCTTCTGGAATCCTGGCCACCTTCCGAGTGGAAAGTGCTTTGGTTGTTATAGTGTAATCATTTCCATATGGTTCAGTTGGAAAGGGACATGCTAGAAGAAAAATCAGCACATAAACATAAAAAAAGAAAGCTACTCACCAAGGGATCACAGTGAGGACAAGAAGTTAGAAATCAAAAGATTGAGGCAAATAATGATAATTCCTAGTGTTTATATAGCACTTTAAGGCTTACAAAGTAGTTTACCTAAGAAAGGGAGAGAGGTGGGGAAGTTGGATTGCAGCCCACCTCATGAAGCGTGCTTGAGGATATGTCCGAGGGGACCATTCCATGGAGACTCAGCAGTGCTGAATCTGTACCCTGGCTGCTTCCAATGAGGCATGTGCTCCAGCCTCTCATTCCACCAAAGCCTTCTGGTTGGTTCCCATGTGACACCCCCTCCTCATCCCATGAAGAGAAGCTGTGTCAAAGAGGATTGGTCACTGTACAGTAAAAACTGCCTACTCATTAGGCTTTTAAGGCAAAGACAATCTCTACTCTCGCTGTCTTCTTCTTTTCTCCTAAACGTGTGGCTTGGGATTTGGATAGCTCCCTCTTGGAATTCCCATAGAAGGCAGCTTTACACACACACACACACACACACACACACACGCACGCACGCATGCACACACAGCTATGGCGGCTGTTCAGAAATGGCAATGAGACCATGTCTAGGTGAGCCTGATTCTGGCTGTCAAAGCCCTACCTGCCCCTTCTGTTTTGTGTTTGTCTCTCTAAGCCCAGTTGACTGAATGGTGATCTTGAGATGGATGTTCATAGCCGTGGTGGTGGCCCCATGAGTTCAAAGGTCATGTATTCCTGGTTCTTGGTTCTGGTTGCCCAGGGGAAGCTACTGTACAGTCAATACAGCATTTCTTAGAAGGGAAAATTACCATTGGTAAAAGAATGAACCCCAGCCATGCCCTGGCTTGCCTGAAGACATGCACTTTGAAGGAGCTATAATGGCTATATAGCAATCCCACAAAATGTTTCATGTTTTGGCCAGGCATGGTGGCACAGACCTGTAAGCCCTGCTTCTGGGAAGACTATGACTGCTAGATCACTTATGTTGGGGAGCTTTGAGCTTCATAGACCCAAGCCAATCAGATGTCCATACTAAATCAAGCAACAATATGGAATATGGTGAGCCTTCAGGCAGAGACCCATCAGGCTGACTGAGGAGAAGCAAACTAGTCCAGGTCAGAAAGTTTCCATGCCAATCAAGAGTGAAATTGACCCATGAGTGGCCACTGTACTTCCAGCCTGGGCAAAGTAAAGAGAGTCTGTCTCAAAACAAAAGAAAGTTTCTTGTTGTGATGATTTGAGTATCAGACTCCTGGGAGAACATAATAGTTATGGATTTGTGTTTCATGTTAATGTGTTCTTAAGAGGTTTTTATGTTTTTGCTATTTCTTTTGTAGTGGAAGAAATGAAGAGTTGTACTCTACTCGGTCTATTTTGCAGATTGAGTGACCTCTGTAAGGAGAGACCCTACTAATCTCTTTTGCTAAGATCCTGGACACAAGCAATTCTCAGTCTTTGCTTAAGACATTGTCTCCACGGTTTTGGTCAAGAGTAGGGATACAATGAGCTAGAGATGATGAAAAATAACCTGATATTTTTTTAAGAGGCCAGGTCCCCCAGGACTGAACCTGGTCTCCTTAAACCTAAAAGCTAGGCCATTATTTGGAGAGGGCATCCTTAGACTCCCCACCACCACACACGGTCTAGCAAGGATATACATACATTATCCCATAGCCTGACAATCCTGTGAGGAAGCTATGGCAGTTATTATCCCCATTTTATTAACAACAACAATAATAACTGACATTTATGTAATACTTTAAGGCTTAATAAGTGCTTTAAGCCTTAGAAAAACCTTGTGGGATTGGTATAGTACGCGTTATTATCCCCATTTTAATGGTAATGATGATGATGGCTGACATTTCTGTTGATGTTTGTTGTTTGTTATTCACTTTCGAAGGGGACCGATGGCATCACAGAGTGAATTGGATTTAAGTGAGGCAGAGCTGCCCAAAGCTGTCAGCTTCATTCTCTCTGCCAGACTCATCCAAGTCCAATGGCAAGACTGGGCTGGCAATAGCCCAGGATGCCATGGATGACCTTAGCATCTTTGATGTCTAACCAATCTCTAAGCACTCTACAATGTCTTCTTCAGCCCCCTTAGTGACTGTTCTCATCCTCCCATTCCACTGGGGGACGTCTTCCCATGCTTGGGGCAGATACCCCCTAATTCATCTACAGGTCTGAGGCCTGTAAGTTACCCTCAACCTTGTTTAGCCCATCTTCCAAGATGGTTTTACTGAGGTGTGACCACTGTACACGTTACTGCTTCTGGGACCCACAGGTGAGAAGTGGGTGACTGATGGACACCAAAGGTAGATGAGCACCCTGAAAAGGACTCAGCAAGCCCTCACACCAGAGATGCCAGTCCTCCCTGAACACCTTGTACACCCTTACATTGACGTTATATAGTGCTTAAAGGTTGGCAAATCTCTTTATACAAATACTTTCACTGCCCCTCTTTCACACCTCCCACTCCCATAGAAACGCCTGACAGTCTGGCTTACAACATCGCCACTGACCTGAAAGTGCTGTTTCCAAGATTTCAAGTGAGTCTCCTAACTCTTCAATCTAATTACCTTTTCTCAGTTCCCATCCTTCTTGACTTCCTAGAAGCTTTTGACATAATTGGCCACTCCTTTCTCCTAGACATTCTATTCTTAGATTTTTTTACGGTATTTTTTTCTAGTTTTCCTCCTTCCGATCTGATCATTCCTTCTCAATCTCGTTTGCCTGTTCATCATTTATGTCCAACCCCTTTGTATAGGAGGAGCCCAGGATGTTATCTTAAACCTTTTTTTTTCTGTTCACCATACTCTCTACACTAGTAGCATCAAACTCAAAAAGAGATGGATCCCTCCTTGAATATTGACTTAGAAAACCACAAATTATCTGTGTTGTATTGGGTGGCTAGGTGGCAGAGTGGATAGAGAACCAGGCCTGGAGTCAGACAGATATGAGTTCAAATCCTGCCTCAGATACTTACTAGCTGTGTGACCGTGAGCAAGTCACTTAACCCTACTTGCCTCAGTTTCCTCATCTGTAAAATGAGCTGGAGAAGGACAAGGCAAACCATTCCAGTATCTTTGCCAAGAAAACCCCAAATAGGGTCATGAAGAGTTGGACATGACTCAACCACAAGAAATCTAGTCCCCATCAGAACAATATTCATTATAGTTGGAGATCAAAGATGTTCATGAAAATTTTACTTTTGTGAAACAATGCAGCTAGTTCCCAATTAGTGGGAATAATGAATGTCCTGAAGTGGCCACTTGCATTATTTGAATTCTCACTACAAATTTGCATCGGGCTGGAAACAATTACCATATTTTACATAATTATAACTTCAAATAGTGCACATTTGAATACGTTGGACCACTTCAGAGGACTCATTATTGAACTCATCAAGACCTAGCTGTAAATATCTCAAAACTATTAAAACTGCCCTACTGAAAATTTTCCATTCCAGTCACTCACAGTAACAGTATGTCGTCCATTTCTGAAATGCCTTTCCTCATATATAGCAGATAAAATATTTGCAAACTATTGTCATTTAATCAATTAGTCGTGTCCAAGTCTTTGTGACCCCATACAGGATTTTCTTGACAAAGATATTAGAGTGGTTTGCCATTTCCTTCTCTGGCTCATTTTACAGAAGAGGAAACTGAGGCAAACAGGGTTAAATGACTTGCCTAGGGTCACATAACTAGTAAGTGTCTGGGGTTCAATTTGAACTCAGGTCCTCCTGACTCCAGGGCCAGCACTCTATCCACTGAGTCACCTAGCTAACCCAGTTTACAAATAATAAGCGTTAATGAATATTAGTCAAGAAAATTATGGGAAGTAAGAGCATCTATGCAATGACATAATGAATTTGTTGCTTTTTGATTCTACTATCCTAAAATAGTTCCTTTCATATGTGACACTGATTTAGAATAACAGAATTTAAGCATTAGAATGAACTTCAGTGATCACCTAATTAATCCAACTTCCTCATCTTATAAATGAGGAAATTGGAGTACAGAGAGTTTAAGTTCACAAATGTTATTATAGGACTTGGTTTTTTAAGCTACTTCCCTACTCACCCGTCCACCTTACAAGTTGTATGACCTTGGAGCAGCTAGGTGGTGCAGTGGATAGAGCACCAGCCCTGAATTCAGGAGGACCTGAGTTCAAATTCGGCCTCAGACACAGACCACTTAACTAGCTGTATGACCTTGGGCAAGTCACTTAACCCCATTGCCTAGCCAAAAAAAAAAAAAAAACAAGTTGTGTGACCTTGTCAAAATCACTTCTCTTTTTCTGAGAACTGGTTTTCTCATCTGTGAAATGGAGGCCCCTTCCAATTGTAAATCCTATGAGCCTCTGACTGACCAACCTGATATTATGCAGGAGCCATGTACAGGACCTTATATTTGAGGCCAGATCTTCTGAATCCCATTCTGTGACAGCTACGCTGTCCACGGAGGCATTACCCAGCCTATTCAATGTGGGTAAAACCAGCCTTATCATTATTACCATTGCGCTAGACAAAGAACCTGGAAAGAGGAAACATTCATGGAAACCTTTATCTTTCACCATTGCTTGATTTCTAACAAATCTACATATCCAGTTTCAAGAGGTAAGCCTGTTTTTAATGATTAAACAAGTGTAAACAAATGTTTTGGCTGAAGTGAAAATTCTGCCTAAAGTCAACATTACACAGCTAATCTTAATTACACCTGCCAATGCAGTAAATTTACATTATTGATCCTTTCAATAATAATGCCTGTTGCTCTTCTCATATCTCAGTTTACCCAGTAGTAAATACAGATAATAATGCTTCTATTCCAATATAGAGGGACACCAAAGTTGAAGAGGGGCAGCTAGGTGGTATGGTAGATAGAGCACTGGGCCTGGAGTTGGTAACACATGAGTTCAAATCTGGGTTCAGATGCTGACTAGCTGAGTGACCCTGGGCAAGTCATTAAACCATTGCTTGCCTCATCTATAAAATGGGGGTAATAATAGCACCTACCTCCCAGGGTAGTTGTGAGGATCAAATGGTGTAATAATTGTAAAGCACTTAGCATGTTGCCAGGCACATAGTAGGCACTATATAAGTGTTAGCTATTACAATTAGTCTCATCTATAAAATGAGAATAATAGGACCTACTTCATATGATTATTGTGAGGACCAAATTAGATAGATTTGCACTGTATTATCATCATCATCATTGCCTACCCCTTTCTACATCTTGTTCTAGAAATAGTAACAAATCATGTCACCATTGATCCACCCACTGTCCCTGTAACTTCCCAAACCAAAACATCCTTTTCTGACCACCATTCACTTATATATGTTGTCTCTCCTGGCTAGAATGTAAGCTTCTTGAGATCAAGGACAATTCTGCTTTTGTATTTTTATGCCCAATGATTAGCACAGAATACAAAGCAAGTTCTTAATGAATGTTTTGTTTTGTTTTTCATTTATTGGTCAAGGGCTATCTGGCTGAGCAGGAGAGCAGGAAAGGATACATTTGAAAGTGAAAGTGATGGAAAACCAAAAGCTATCCATCAAAATTTTAAATTAAGAAAAACAAAACCAGTGATTTTCACTGATGCTGCCATTCATTATGAACATGAATCAGAATGAGAATTTTTGCATTTCATTTGATATTTGTATTGTTCCAATTTCCTCAACTTGATGTTTGCTGATTTTAATATTTCACTAAAATTTATTGGCATTTGACAAGGGACTTGAGAATTGTGATGTGATTCAGTATGAATACATGTATTCTGGTCTCACCGCTGGGTTGCCTTTTTTTTTTTTCATTGCTGAACAATTTCAGCATGAAGGCTTGTCTTCCTTTTACAATTAATTAATATGTATCTGTGGATTACTTTCCTCTCAGGGTTTTTGTGGGGGACTATTAGTGGGTTTTAGATTTATGTAGTCTAAAGTCTAATTTTAAAGCACTTTATACTCTTAGAAGCATAACACGAATGAATTCTATGAATTAATAAATACATTGGAAAATGAATAATAAGCTCTGAATTATTAGAGAGATCTTCTATTAAGGTGTTCCAAGGACAAACATTAGGAGGAAACTGAAAGGCTTACGAAGTAGCTGGAATCAAAGCATGGAATTAGAGTCCCAAATTCTTATCATGGTGGGGAGGAGGGTTAATTGCATATGTAACCCAAGTCCCAAAGCCTATCGTTATGGAACTCTCTCTTCATTAGTGGAGATCAATGCCCTGTACCTGCAGGAGGGGCTTCCCTCTCTTTGGACTTGCTGTGAGTCTTTGGTCTCTTGAGGTTCTGTGGGTTCTACAGCTGGTTCTGGCATTTCTGGCTTCCAGCTTCCAAAGAGAAGATGGGGAATTCCAAACCCACTTCACAGATGATAAGTGATCTCTCCAGTCTCACTAAACTCAATCTTGTGTTCTCTTTTTCCAGCTCCTATCTTCATGATCATTTCCCATGTCTTTCTCACCAACAAGAGTACAAATTCATTTTCATCTCCCCTTTGGCATTTACAGGAGCCTGTGTTTGCTATTCCAGCTAGAAGTGGTCTTGAAAGACAAGAAATGTTTCTCTTATTAAGCAACAATTAGGTACCAGCATCAAAAAGAATGCCTCCTTAACAGAGGGCCTATAGAATGGAATGGTCTTAATGCCGATAGGGTTAGGGACTTTAACAATGCAGGGCAGAGACTTCTCTGAAATTTAGTTTTCATGAATTGCTGCAAGCAAGGTTAAATGACTTACCCAGGATGTCATGCAACTGGTATGTGTTACAGGCAAGACTTGACCAGGTCCTTCTCTCTCTCTCTCTCTCTCTCTCTCTCTCTCTCTCTCTCTCTCTCTCTCTCTCTCTCTCTCTCTCTCTGTTTCTCTATCTCTCTCTGTCTCTGTCTCTGTCTCTGTCTCTGTCTCACTGTGTGTCTCTCTCTCCCCTTCTTTCCTTCTTTCTTTCCTTTCTTTCTTCTTTCCCTTCCCTTCCCTCTGTCCACATAGGATATCATACCCTTACCTGCAGGTGCTCTGCCCAAAGGAATATAAATTTTGATTGCTGAAATCTCACAAGATATCTTGGGGTTTAAGTGCTAGATTTGTTTCTTAAGGATCTTGCCTTAAACTCAAATCACCCTGGCTCTCATTGATTGGCCAACAGTAATTGGTCCCAGCCAAACCCCACTAGGTCATTGTTTGGACCCTGACTGGATCAAAGTGAATGTAAATAGCAATTGTTTCTGTTTTGGCCAGAAATTCTAAGGGTCCTCCCCTCCCAGACTGACTTTTTTTTTTTTTTACTATATATAAGAGGCCATGTCCACCTCAATTCTTACCTAGCCCTAATCACTGAACAGGTGTTGCCTCAGTCTTAAGTGAGACCTGGGAAAGACCTTAGCTTAAAAAAGCCAGTCTCCCACTGCACCCAGAGCCATCTCCAGTTGTCCTGGACTCAGTCTTGCCTCTGAACCCAGAAGGCTCCAAAGGAGAAACTGAGGCTGCTGACTTTGCCCAGCCGTGCCTCACTTAAATCCAACTCACTTACGTGTCATGGCATCACCTCCCTGATGTCACAGTCCTCTTTGAGAACAGAGGACAAACAACAGCAACTGTCAATTAGTCTTTAGTCCAATAAGCATTCGTTAAGTACTTACTACATTCCAGCTATTGGAAAGGCACTGGGGTTACATTTATTTTTCATTAAAAAGGAAATAGTCCCTGCCTTCATATTTCCATTTGCTAAATGTTCCTTATTTTTCTATCATTTTCAAAACAATAGCAATAAAAATCAAGTACTTATAATAAAAATTTGATTGGGGTCAGGGAAAATAATTATTGTTATTTACTCATTAGGCATCTCAAGTAATTTTTAAATGCTTTAACTTAATTAGAGTAGCTATTCTTCATAACTAAAGAAAAGGTCAAGACAATGAGAAAAGTACCCAAGATGCCAAGAAATGACTCTGCCAGACTTTGAAAGAAGAAATAGACACAAACATGTCATTCTTTTGGTTCCTCAAAATCCTTTTTTTTTTCCAAAATCCTTTTTGAGTTCTTCCACGGCCTGGGACCAATTCATATTTTTCTTAGAGGCTTTGTATGTAGGAGCTTTGACTTTGTTGTCTTCTTCTAGTTGTATGTCCCAATCTTCTTTGCCACCAAAGAAAGATTCTATGGTCTGACTATTTTGGCTTATGACCCCAGCCAATTACTTGAGTTACAAACTCTTTGTTAAGGTAGGGGTCTGCTTCCAGTGTGGAGAATGTACTATCCCAAGCTTAGGGGGTTTTGTGCAGCTATTTTCAGAGACACTTCTAGGGACCGGTAAATTTTCAGTTCTTCCAAGGTGGTAAGATAAGGGGCGAGGTGTTTACTCCTTTCCTAGCCTGTGCTCTGGTCAATGAGTGACCACATGCACTCTTTTCTGCCTTGGAACTGTGAAGAAGATTTGTTCTCCACCACACCAGTACTCCTCCTCACCCCAGGACCACCACCCAGAACTACAACCCAGATCCAATCACAGGCAAAGCAAGAGAATCCTACACCAGCAAAGAGATCCCTGCAATCCCCCTCTGATCAGCCACTTGATTCCCCCTCAGTCTGTGGGCCAAGCTCCAGAAGCAGCCACCAACCCGTGTGGGCCACTTGGACTGGGGCTGAGATGGAGCTTCTCTCTCACTGCAGTTATAGACCTTTCCCACTGACCTTCTTAGTTGTCTTTGGCATTCTTGGGTAGAGAAGTCTGGAAATCACCACAGCTGCCCGTGATTCAGTACTCTGAGGACTTCCACATTTACTGAGGGCCTGCCTTGCTTGCATGCCTATGCTGAATTGCATTCCTCTCCCCACCCCGTGTGATAGACCTTTCTGATCAACCATCCAGGTTGTCTCAGGCTGGAAATTTGTTTCACTCTGTCTTTTTGTGTGTTCTGCTGCCTTGGATTTGCTTAGAGCCATTTTTATAGGTATCTGGAGGGGTTTGGAGGAGAGCTCAAGTAAGTCACTACATTTACTCCGCCACCTTGGCTCTGCCCCCCCCCTTTTGGTTCCTTAAAATTAAAAACTGAATACTTGAAAATAAGTCAGAGAACTTGTCCTAGTCATGTGTTCTAAAGATCAGACTGCCAACTTTGAACACAGGGATTTACAGTAAAACCACAAACATGTGGACAACTGAAAAGCCAGTTTGGGTAGATGGGGGCAGCATAGGAAAGTGAAAAGAGCATTGGTTCTAGAATCAGAAAACCTGGGTTCAACTTGGTTCTACCACTTGGGTGAGTGACTTAACCTCTCTGAGCTTCAGTTTCCTCAACTACGTAGTGAAGGGCAGCTATGGGATACAGTGGATAGAGTTCTGGGCCTGGAGTCAGGAAGAACCTGAATTCAAATCCAGCCTCAGACACTTACTAGCTGTATTACCCTGGGCAAATCATTTAACCCTGTTTGCCTCAGTTTCCTTGTCTGTAAAATGAGCTAGAGAAGGAAATGGCAAACCATTCCAGTATCTTTGTCAAGAAAACCCCAAATGGGGTCACAAAGAGTTGGACACAACTGAACTTTATTACTTTTAAAGAATAAAGGACTTCTTTTCAGAGACACGGTAGACCATAGGTGCTGCATGAAGCATACAATTTCAGACAGAGCCAATGTACTGATTTGTTTGAGGCAGCTAGGTGGTTTGGCAGATATAGCATTGGACTTGGAGTCAAGAAGACCTGAGTTCAAATCTAGCCTCAGATACTTACTAGCTATGTGACCCTGGGCAAATCTCTTAAGGTGAAGAGGGAGAAAGAAGGGAATAAACATTTATATAATGCCAATTATAGGTCAGGTGCTGTGCTAAGTGCTTCACAAATATTATCTCATTTGATCTTATTTAATCTCTGTTTGCCTTAGTTTCTTCATCTGTAAGATGAGGATAATAACAGCATCTCTCTATCCATGCAGGCCAATGACTTTTCACTATAATCTATGGAAACTGATATCACAAAATGAATTCCTATATGCCAAGGATTGGAGAATTTTCCAGCATTAAAATTAAGTACAGTTAGGTAATAATATCAGCATCCCCATTGTTCATTGCCTTGTGTGTTTTGCCCTAGGACGCTGCCTTTCAAGCTTACCCATAATTGGAAGTGGGCCTAGATAAGGTCTTGCTTTAGTGAATAGATAAGAATTATTTGTAATTAGCACATCAAAGCATCAACCAGAGCAATTGTTGGCCTGTACTGCCCTATGTAATTCATTTATTATGTGTAAGTGATATTTCTAAAATTCTTAAAAATCGTTTGTTCTCTCCTAGGCACACGTCCCCCTCCACAATCCTATTGACATTACTCATTTGCTTAGCGAGATCCCCTTTTCACTGATATTGTAAAGGTAAACATCAGTTCATTCCCTCTGTGAATTATCACAAGTTCTCAATCAGTGAACTTGGAATTAATGAGGTTCACCCAACTAATTTAAAAGCTGAATCATTTGTGGATTCACCAAAGAAGTGCCTCACCTGGAAGAGAAGCACCAGGCAAACAAATAACAAATGAAGAAGGCCTCCTCTCCACCTGAATTTTGAGTCTAAATGTGACCGGAGCAGAGACTTAAAGGTTAAACCCCAGTAGGGCACACCGAGAATGTCCTATACAATTAAAGGACATTGTGCCTCTGACTTCTGCAGAAGGTAGTAATTAATATTCAACAACCTATTTCTCTGAGAAAACCCAAGATTAGCAGATATATTTTGTTATCATATTGCATTATTGTGCTTCACCTTATACCTGATACATGTAAAATGGGGGAAGGGGAGCAAACAGGTCAAGGGTCAAGAGAAAGCTCCCGCATATATGAAAAACAATTATATGCTTTTTGTAATAGCAAAGAAGTGGAAAGGAAGTGTGTGGTGTGTGCCCAGTAACAGGGGAATGTCTAGACAAAGTCTGGTAGGAAACTGTGATGGAATATCACTGAGTCCTCAGAAAACTCGATCTCACTCAGAAGTGCTGACTATGAAGGATTCAGAGAAACTCAGCTAGGGAAACATTTTACGAACAGATGCAGAGTACAATAGACAGGACCAAGAGAACAATGAACAAGGGGAGCACAATCAGGGAAAGGATAATAACACTGAAAGACTTCAAAATTCTAATCAATGCAGGCCAATCTAAAACAGAGGACTGACATCTAAGTGTGCCTCCTGCCTCCTGGGAAAGAGATTGGTGTGGAATGAGGTATATATGTTCTTTCTTCCTTTTTCTCTTTCCTTTTTTTTTTTGTACAAGCAGTTATTATCTTTCTCTTCCAACACCCTCCCCCAAAATACGAAGAAAATTCTCGTAACAAACATGGATAGTATAGCTAGATAATTTCTATATTGGTCATTTCCAAAAATTTCTGTCTCATTCTGAGTTCAAGTCTATCACCTCAGTGGCAGAAGGTAGGTAGTGTGTTCATCTTTAATCCATGATATACAGTCCAAGACTATTGCCAAAGTATCAGCTTTTTTTTTTACTCCACTAATTTGTTACAAGAGAGAGTTTTATAGGGTGAAGGTAGGAGATCCTTTAGGTAATGACACAAAAAAATTAAAGAGCATCAGTAAAAATTTAAAATAAAATAAGTGAACTCCCAGGTTCCCTTCCAGCTCTGTCTGTCTCAATCTCTCTTCCTCTTACACCTTAAACTCCTACTTCTTTTCATTAACTACAACCTGGCTTTTCCCTAAGGATCACATGTTTAGTGATCCTGTCCAGTGTTTGTCCCACTCTTCCCATGCTTTCTTTCAGATCCTGGAGGAAGAGTTAGAATGTTCTGCGTGCCACCACTACTTCCAATACCTAATTCTGCCTCCTTCATTCACCAGCTTCTCAACCTTCAAATTCCATGTCTTTGGATTCTACCAACCTCTTCTGATCCTTTTCCCTCTCTGGGAACATTCTCTTACCTTTCTCAATGACTGGGATACCTGGCTTAATTGACCTCTCCCCAACCATCCCCCTTCCCCCAAAATTTCTGACAGCTTGCCCCCTCTGTTCCCTGAACTCCTCAACAAGGTCCTCTTCCAGCAGATCTCAACCCAATGGGGTGTTCATGTTTTGGCCTCACCATCTTTCAAACTACTCTATTCCAAGACCCCAATCCCTAAAATCTCATGTTCTGACCAGTTTCCTGTCCTCATCTTTCTCTCTTCTTTAATCTTCCCATAATATTCACATATAACATCTCTGTGTCTCTGCCTCTCTCTCCTTCTCTCTTTATAGATAGATATAGATATGCTATATATGTGTGTCTACACATGCAGAAAAAAACTAAAAAACTCTAAACTATAGACTTTGTTGAAACACACGTGTGTGTGTGTGTGTGTGTGTGTGTGTGTGTGTGTGTGTGTAAAATACATAATCAAAAATTTGGCCAATTGTTGAAATATTTTTCTTTATACTACTACAAGAAAAAATATGGCAGAGGATTGCATGTATTGTCTGTCGTATCAGCCAACACACTCTGTTAATGGGACTTAGTACTTCAGATAAGAAGTAATCAACAAGATATTTTCATTCATCTATTACAGAACTCATGACCACATTAGTAAAACATGAAACTAAACAACAACCCTCTGGTCAATATAAATTATAATTACTCCAGAACCCATTTTTATTTTCTTCTTCAAAAGTAGGTTTTGTTTGTGTTTTTAATTCTTGATATTGTGTATAGTGAACTCTCAATTTTCTGTGAGCAGATTATACGAGTTAGAGGCTAGCTATAGCAAAGCTGGCTTTCAAGCATTCATTGCCAGTTTCTAATTATGCTTAAAAATTTGCTGATCTAAACACAGCCTTTGTTTGCTCAATCAATCCCATCCAAACATAAAGAAAATCATTTTTAAGAAAAAACAATTATTAATTTATCATTAATTATATTTCTAAGAGCAGGTGTGCCAAACCAGAAATTATGTAACAATAAGCCAGGCACCAATTTCAGGCTACCATTTTGCATGCATCTGAGAGGTAATGCTGCCCATCACTGAAGGAGCAAACAAAAGAGAGATTGGGGCAGGCGGGAAAGATGGGAAACTCTCCCACTTCTCAGGAGTCAGATCGCCTCGATACATTTTCATGATTTGATTGGGAGTTTTGTGAATTTCCCCACCAAAAGACACACCAATATATAAATACCAAGATACATTTCCAAAGCAAAATATAAAAGAATGTTTCAATTGTGTGCCTTTAAAAAAAATTCTATTGCTTAGATAAACAGATTACTACAAGGTTGCCCAGTGAAACTGAATTGGGTAGGCTTAAAGTATCTACACTGCATTGAAACAGTAGGAGGAAAATGAATAATACAGTCATCTTCTAGGGTTAGCGACAAAGACAAATAGATGGGTTTTCCAAACATCAGTTTCTCAGAAATGGCCTCATCATGTTGCCTACATTCTCATCTCCCCTCAGACATGGCCTTGGGCTCCACCTCCAGCTCTGATAGGTGATCTTTTGCCTTGTCTTGACCTGATCCAAGACTCTACAACACATTCCCTTGGCTAGCCTATCAATCTCCCCCATCTGAGTTATCTTCCCCTGTTAGAGTGTAAAGTCCTTGAGAACAGAGACTGTCTCTCTTGCTTGTATCTGCATCCCCTGAGCTTAGCACAGTGCCTTGCACATAATAAATAAGCATTTAATAAATGCTTTATCTTGATCCAGGTGTTTCCTAGATGTGTACATAAGGCAGTAGTAGGTAATTCTGGGAGGGGAAAGCTACCCACATTTAGGTGTTCATAATAGTAATAATAGCTTTAATTTACATAGCACTTTAAGCTTTACAAATCATATTCTCTACAATAAGCTCATAACAGAGGTGGTTCTTGTGGAGTTAATCCATTTCCTGATACCCACTTAAAGGCTAGTATTACTGTACAATCTTTATAATATGATTTCACCTTTTCACATAAACCACAGCAGTCAAGATAGTAATACAATGATATTTCCCATTATGTTGTTTTCTTGGCTCCTATACATCGCCTAGACTAATTCGGTAAGCTGTCATTCACTCTATACTTACATTTATTTTTCATGTCAATCATCACATGCTTAATTGCTGCTACAAACCCTCTACTTTCGCTAAATATCTTATTTTAGTGGTAAATCAGGCAGTATTACCTATTGAATTCGATTCAAATCAATTCAGCAGCAACTTTCTTTAGCTAAGATAAAGGGAGGTTCCTTGGAGGTGTAAGGCATTATAGTACAAAAGCATGGAAGTAGGACCCCAAGGATCTGAGTTCCAATCCCAGTCCCCACCCTAAACTTATTAGCCATGTAAATGTGGATGAATCATTAAACCCTCTGTGTGCCTCAAATGAGATTGTCATCCTATGTTCTCAAGAAATTGTGAGATCAGGTTGGTAAATAACATCGTACTGCCAATCATCTGGTTGGGTCTAATTGTAGCTCCACCGCTGTGTGAGTAGGTCACTTTGAGCAAGTTAATAAACCTCTCAGTACTAGATTTTCTTCTCTTATAGACGAAGAGGCTGTCATAGAAGACCTCAACAATCCCTCTCAGCTCTAACATCATACATAGCATTCTATAAAATGAGATGAAGCATTTCATGTGGGCACATTATATATTTTCTGATATATCATAATAAATATAATGTAAATATACACATATGCACAAATATAATCATCTCTTGGTTATTGATGCTAATAGAGGGGAAACAGATACACATAATCAAAAACTCATTTCTAGTTTATTTTGAAATTAATTAGATGAAGTTTGTTGGGATTTTTTAGTAATTTTTAAAATTGCTTTCTAAATTAAAATTAATTAGCATCTTCTAAATACACATAGAAGTAGGAGAATGAAGACCAAAACCAGCTGGGTTAAAAAAAAAACCAGTTTTCTTTATAATTAAAAAGTTGCCATAAATAGTCTACTATACACACACACACACACACACATACATATATATATATATATATATATATACACACATACATTCATGCATGCATGCATGCATACATATATATACACACCAGACCTGGATCATGGGCAATCATCTTTTTTATCATACTATGTTATAGAAATGTTTGCCTTATTCCATAAATTAAAAATAAAATAAATTTCAAAAATAAATAAATAAACCAGACCTGGGCTTTCACAGGTTAGGGAGTTACAAATGAGAAAATCACCTCCACCGATGCAGGTTGGGAATTTAGAGTCTTGAGAGTTGACTAGGGCACTAAGTCAGCAAGCGATTTGCCAGGGGAAATAAACCAGTGTGAGTCAAAGGTGGGACTTGGCCCCAGGTCTTCCTGACTCCAAAGACAGCTCCCTCTCTATTAAACCTCACTGCCTCTCACATAATATCTATGAAAATGCAAATGAACAAGAACTGTGTATGTAAATGTCAGTGATATAAAAGGTTTTATATCAAATACAACATAATTGGCTGTGAATATACTCCCCTTAATTTTTGCAATGTAATAAACCATAAACGGAGGGTGTTAATAATGCTTTCTTCCTTTGCTTCAGATAGGTAGGATGGTTTCACTTATAGGTGATGCCTGGGAAGAATATGCAGTGTTATTGACCCATTATATTATAAACTTGAAGGCAAGGAAAGTTTCATTTCTTTTTTCTTTTTTTCCCAGCTACTAGCCAAGTGCCTCACATATAATAGTGGCTTAATAAATGCTTATTTCCTGGCTGATTAATAATGTTTAATGGAGCGGCTCTTGAAACACTTTATGATATTAAAAATAACAGTGAGATCCTCCAGATGTTCCTGCTTCTGGATGGTAATATACTGATTGTACCAAATCCCAGAAAACCACAGAACTTCCTAAATGAAATCTAAGATCATTCAGAAGGATTTAGTCTAATTATCCATGCAGGAAAAAAAAAACAAGTAAATAGAGAATGTCTATTGTTCAGATTATAATATGAAGACAACCTATACAGCTGATCCATTCATATATGTATGTATGTGTATATGTGTATATATGTACATCTTAGACAGAAACTAGGAATAGGCAATGTGTTGGGCCTAAAATAAAATGGGAGAAGAGGAAACTGGAGAGCCTTCAAGAAATTATGCAATGCCTTTCACGACCTACAGATTCTCCCTGAAACAAAGGCCCATCTTTTTATCATCCTTCCAGTAAAACTGTAAGGGTATAAACCATGGAACACTACAGTGTCTGAAGAATTAAAGTGAGAGTCTCCATAGGGGAATGGAGAGACACATTGTGGGTACAAACAGGCAGCAACAAGACAGCCAAGGAAGAATTGAACAGAAGAAAAAAATGGTATACAGTTAATCACCGTAGAGCTGTATGATCAGAAATGGAAGTGGGCTATACTGTGGTGAGAGCTAGGCATGACCAACAGTTGACATGCTGCGTTGGTATGCCTGTGGTATCCGGACATGCAGAAGAAGACTTTCTGCCCAGAATAATTGTGGAAATACAAGGAGAAAAGCTAAGTCCACTGTTGGTTACACAGCTGGATTGCCATCTGTGCACAGAAGATCCAAATCTAATAAGAGAAAAGGATCAGAGGTTAAAAATCATGTTAGGACGGATACCATAAATGTATTAACTTAATCATGCTACCCTAATTTGACTATCAAATAGATGTTTCCATCAATGAATGAAATTTTCAGTATTTCTTTCATTTGTTTTGGTTGTTTAGTGTTGTCCAACTCTTCTTGACTCCATCCGGGGTTTTCCCGGTGGAGATCCTGGAGGGGTTAGCCATTTCCTTCTCCAACTCATTTTATAGGGGAGGAAACTGAGGCAAACAGAGTTAAGTGACTTGCCCAGGGTCACACAGTCAGTAAGTATTTGAAACCAGATATAAATCACAAAGCTGACTTCTCCTGACTCCAGGCCTGGTGCTCTATCTACCTAGCTGTCCCTTGTATTTTTATTCATATATATGGATAGATAGATATAGATATCCATATCCATATAATTGTATGTATATGTGTATATATGTGAATATGCATACTCATACATGTGTATGTGTGAATATATGTATACATACATATGTGTATATATGTGAACATATGTATATACACATATGTGTGTGTGTATATGTGCATACATACATAGGGGTGTTAGTTTTCTTTCATTACCCTCCTGGGTCTGCAAGAAGTTCTGGAAATTTATCAACCAATCACTCACCATTTATTAAGCACCTACTACATGACAGGCACTGTGTTAAGTGCTAGGGATACAAAAAGAAGCAAGATAGTCCCTGCCCTCAAGGAGTTTGCAAACTAATTGGGAGAGAACATGCAAACAAATACATATGAAGAAAGCCAAAAATAACATAAAAAGGAAATAATTAAAGTAGTGCAGGTACTGGAATTAGAGGGGTTTGTAGGCTTCCTCCTTAAATCTTCAAAACATGAAGTCAGGGCTGACAGTAAGTCTATTCATTGTGATGTTATCCTTTCCCCATTTGTTTTGGCTTGTGTTGGGCCAGAGCAAACTCCATTGGTATGGCACGTCACTACCAAAGCTCCCCACAAAGTTTGAGATTTCTTGCCACTACTTAAGGTTTTTATCATGACATTTTTGTTGGCTGGACAAAGTAAAAAGGGATTTCCAAGTTACGGTAGTTTTTATCTTATAATTTTAACGTGTATAATTTTAATCTAACTCTCCAGGTTATCCAATACTCCAGCGATGAGTATTGTCTTTTTTTTTTAAATGAGCAAGGGAAGTAATTGCAGCTTTTTCAGATGTTTACTCTACATAATAAGGACCAGATTGGACAAGAAATGTGTTAGTGGCCCCAAGCCAATTGGGAGATTTACACAACAACATTGCAAAGGCTGTCACAATTGTCCCTAATCAGTGCAAGGAGGGGTGGGATGGGGGCGGTTCTGAAGTCCGCTTTGAAACTGAACTTGCATTGCGTTCGTAAATATGTGTGTGGGACATCAAAGGGCCCGGTTCATTCACTCTGCTTTTCACCAAGTAGGCTGTAATTCAACCTCCCCAGAAAAACAACAGCTCAGTTTAGTTAGAGACTCAGCCTGCCTCGCCATCCTATTCTGTTGACCTCATCGTTTTGTTTATTTGCAGAAAGCCAGCCCCAGTGAATGCAGTAGTTCAGGTATGAACCAATCTTTAATGAACTTGTGATGTGTTCCTCTTTCATCCAGGTCCATCTTTGACATGATCATTCCTCCCTAATTTGACAAGAAAAACAACAGAACTCAACAGGCTAAGTTTAAACCATGCCTCAAAGAGCTTAAAGATGAGGAAAGAGGAAGTTTGAAGCCACTGGCATGTCGCATTCATCTCTCCATTTGGTTATTGAGAAAATGTCGCTGGTCACCTTTAGAATCATCCTTGGGGACCAGTGCATTTTTAGGATTTCAAAATCCGGGACAGCCCAGGTCCAACCACTTGTATGTACTACAATAAGAGTATTAAGAATGTAAATAAAACATTATGAAGTCCTGTTGGCATGCAACTAAAAGAAAAAAGTGCCTTTTCTGCACCCCACCCACCCTCAAACCACAAAGAGCTATGCCAACTCTTTGGGGTATCTGTTGACTTTGAAATCCCTTTTGTCCCACTGAATCATCTAAGTCGGTCACCTCTGCTCTCCACTCCGCTGGAGATCACATTCCTAATTCATTCAGCAGCTACCTCCCACATCTCACATTCCTTTTGAGTATGAACTCACCCCACTCTTGCCCCCAAGCAACGTTCCCCCCAAAACTGTGCTTTAATGTTATTCTAATTTAGCTCAAACAAAATTCCAAGAGAAGGAACTTGACACTAAGCCAGCACCTTGCCTTTTTATAGACCAGAGTAGAACCCATATCTGCTTGACATCTTTTGTAGAGTTGCTAGTGATGTATACGAGAATACTTTAAAAATGTATTAGATAAGATTCCAAAAGAAAAAACAGGGTCAACTCCAGTACATAATAAGTCTAACTTAACCTGAGAAATCATGCGCGATTTTTCAATAGCGGTGAACATGGAGATACAAAAGGCAATCTTCAGTCTTTTGTGACCATGATAAAAACCAGTAGAGAAAACCAATGGGGGGGGGGGGGAATGTATAATTCCACATAGCCAAATACGAACATTCCACAAGTTTAAATCTCATCACCAGGAAACATAGTCGATAACATACCAAGGGCTTTGAAGAGTGACTAGGCATTGGCAAATGAACGCTGACAAACGCTGCCTGACAGACGGAGCCGCTGACACATCATGGGAGCAGCGATCACTTTTTCTTTCCGTGAGGCCTTTTTGTTATAACAGCAGTTTACACCATTGGGCATCAAAGGAATCTTAGAAAAGTCATGAATGGCAGAGTATCAAGAGATAAGAGATAAGCAAATGTTCCCCCAATTTTTGAAGGAAAAAAAAAAAAGGAAGTGAGTGGATTCCAGAAAATACAGAGGGATGACTATCAGATTTCTGAATGGATTGATGAATAAATAGATGAACTTTTGGAAAATAATGCAGTGGTCACCAAGAGCAAGTCAGGCTAGCCAAGCTTCATTTCCTCCGTCAATAGGATTAGCAGATGGAGCAAAAAGGAACGTGTGTGTGTGTGCGCGCGTGTGTGCGTGTGTGGAGATCTCTTGGTTCCAGTGGGTCCTTCAACAGCGTTTCTCACAGGTTCTGCAGTTTAGAACAGAGGTGAGCTGGTAAATAGTTAAGTGGCTCTTTGTGGGGGAAACGGTTGCCGAGACACACTTTTAAGTTTAATCTGTATTATCATCACTTCCTCCATCACCTTCTCAAGTCTAGACAATCAACGAAACAATAAATCAAGCCCTGATTTGTAGCTTTCACTGATTTCTGAGGTGTAAAGTTCCCATTGAAAATGCAACAGTCGGCTTTCCACCTGAGCCGGCCGAGACACTGGTTTGGATCCTGGCATGATTAGGTCACTTCATAGTCCATTGATCACTCATAGTCAAAGTGCTGATTAATGGAGCTGTGTCAGCCTATAAGCTATCCTCTCTCTTGACTTTCCTGTTTCTTTAAAGAGCATCCAGGTAGTCACCCAGCTTCACAACCTCAGAATCATCTTCAATTCTTCACTCTCTCTCCCCCTCCATAGCCAGCTGACGAGCCTTGCTGATGCCACTGCATGATGTCTGTCAGGTCCATCCTCCTTTTTCTACCCACACAACTACCAGTCTAGGTAGGTGGGTGGTGCAGGAGGTAGACTGTTGGACCTGGAGTCAGGAACACTTGCGTTCAAATTCTGCCTCAGTGACTTACTTAGCTGTGTAACTCTTGGGAAGTCGCTTACCTACTCTGTGCCTCAATTGCATCATCTATAAAATGGGGATAATAATGTTGTTAGTGCTTTATTTCGAAGAAGACCGATGACATCCCAGGGTGATGTCTTGATTTGGGCGTGAATTGAATTTAAGTGAGGCAGAATTGCAAAAAGTGATCAACCTCACTTTCTCTTCCAGAGTCGTCGAAGTCCAGCAGCAAGACAAACGTCAAGAAAACTAGCGATGGCTTGGGATGCAATGAATGGCCATGGCATCTTCTAAGCTTTTCACAGAACCTACTTTAGACACTTTGATCACCCTCGGAACAAACTGTTCTCGTCTGCCATTCCACTGGGGGATGTCTTCGCGTGATTGGGGTAAACACCCCCCAACTCACCGCCACGTTGGAGACCAGTCGATTACCCTCAACCCGATTCAGCCCATCTGCTGAGATGGTTTTAGCAGCGTGGGGTACATGGCATGTTCAAGGAGGACTAGCACTTCTGGGGAGCGGGGCTTGCTGAGCTGCTCATCCGCCTTCAGTGTCCACCTGTCACTCAACTCTCACCTGAGGCTCCAAGCAGTTCTAGCATGTGCAGAGAGTTGTGAGGATCAAGTAAGATATTCATAAGTGCTCTGAAAACCTTAAAGCCCTTTATAAATTAAGCGCCATTATTGTTAGTTTAAGGCCTTGTCAGCAATGACCTGGGGGGTTACAACGGCCTCCTAACTGATTTCACTACATCCAGCCTCTTTCTTCAACAAATCATTCTCCATCCAGACAACAAATTGATTTCCCAGATTGCAGACCTGACTGTGTCTCTCCTTTTTTCAAGAAGGTTGAGTAGCTCCCTAGTGCCTAGGGTTAAATATAAATTCCTCTGGCATTTAAAGCCATTCACAATAAGTCTCCAGACCAGGGGTGGGGAACCTGCATCCTCAAGGCCACGTGTAGCCCTCGACCACATGTAGGTCCTCAAGTGCAACTCTTTGACCAAATTGGAACTTCACAGAACAAATCCTCTTAATGAAAGGATTTGTTCGTAAAACTTGGACTCAGTAAAAAGGCCACAACCAAGGACCTAGAAGGCCGCAGGTTCTCCAATCCTGCTCCGGACTATTTTTCGAGAATGATAAATGAAAAAAAAAAGCGTTAATTAAGCACTGACTTTGTGCCAGGCACTAAGAACACATCACTCCCCTTACAGGTTTCCTGTTCCCATTCGGTCTGTATCCTCTCCTTCCTTTTGGCCTGGAAAGTTCTGCCCTCTCACTTCCTACTTGGCTCAACACCTCCTCTTACAGGAGATTTTCCCTGATTTCCTTAATTGTGAGTGTTCCCATCAAAAGCCGCTTTGTATTTATTTACTAATATACTTTAACTCACATATTTTTGTATCCTTTTACATCTGCATATATATCATTCTTCTTCCCCCCCCCATCCCACAATATAAAATCCTTGAAAGGCATGAGTTATTTCATTTTTGTCTTTCTTCCCCTAGTACCTAGCATAGCACATGATACATGTTGTTGGTGAGTCATTTCGGGCACCTCCAACTCTTTGTGACCCCATTTGGGGTTGTCTTGGCAAAGGTACTGGAGTGGTTTGCCATTTCCTTCTCCCCATTTTACAGATGAGGAACTGAGGCAAACAGGGTTAAGTTACTTTCCTAGGGTCACCCAACTAGTAAGTATCTAAGGCTGGATTTGAACACGTGAAGATGAGTCCTCCTGATTCCAAGTGCAGTGCTTTATCCATTGGGCCACCTAGCTGCTCTACAGGATACATTGCAAACCCTTAATAAATCCCTATTAAATTTGGATTGAAAATTGAACCTTGGAGAGCAATCTCTGGTGACATCCCACAGGGCTCTGTTCTCTTCAATGTTTTCGTCAGTGCCTGACAAGGACAGATAGCATGCTTAACCAATCTGTGAATAACATAAAGCTAGCAGGAATACGCCCCGTTAGATGACAGAATCAGGAATTTTACAGTCTATAACAGAGGCTGACACTCTACTGCCTGTGAGTCATGTTCCACCTGCTGCCTCTTTCTGTGGCCTTCAAATTAAGAATGTTTTAAAATATTTTTAAATACACTAAAACTTCATTTTAAAATGTAAAAATCATTCTTTTCCTCCAGGCTCAAACAAAAATAGGCAGTGGTCTGGATTTGAACCTCAGGTAGTAGTTTACTGACCCCTGGTTTAAAATAGTGGGTTAATAAAGATTACATTTTTTTATTTTTAAATTTCATTGGTGATCTTTTTTCATACCGCAATCAGTTCCAAATAACCTCCTCTCTCAAAAACTGGCTTTCCAGAAAAAACAAATAAGATTTACCCATGATACACTTTTAAGTATAATCAGTGTTTTTAACACTTTCTTAAATTGAAACAATCAACAAAATGATAAATCGAGCCTAGATTTCCTAATTTGCTGATTTCAAAGGCTGTTACTGAAAATTTAACAACCAGCTTGCTCTTGCACACCTCTGCCCTCTCCCAAAGTACCCTTCCCTTAACCAAAAAATGGCAATAACAAAATAAAGTTAAGCAAAGTCAACTGACAGGATAACAATGTCTAACACCACAGGCAACAGTCCTGACCCATCACCTCTATCTACAAGGCATAAATTTGTCTAAGAAGATTATGTTTATCCCTGCTATATCTTAAGTGTTGTAATTCCTTCTTCAATACTTTCATAGATCTACAATCTCCTTAGTGTAAGCATTCCCTCCACCAGTGCAGATTGCAATCCAACCACATCTTCTTATTCTATGTGATTAATGATCATTTTGTACCACAGTGCTATTACATACTCAAAATCACAGGGGACTTCTTCTAAGTCTTTTTGTATTCCCTGGGTATCAGTGCAGCACTCAAGCTATTCACCTGCTCTCTACATGACCTCTTTTTCCCATCCTACATTTCCTCAATGATATCCTTTATACCCCTTATTCTCTGCAGGTCATCTCGAGCTACCACCTATTTATTTCCACCATGCATCCCTTCATCGCCCTTTGGGGATGCAATATTTTTTTGTATCTTTTGTAGCCTTTGAATCCTCTGAAACTGAATCTTCCACCATCATGGTCTTCCAAATATGTAGCATCGCTGCAAAAACATTTGTGTTTAAGAAAATGCATTATTACATGAACACAATTACGTAACACTCTTCTCACAAATAAAGACAGATGTAAATAATTGGAGAAATAGTCATTGCTCACGGGTAGGCTAAGCTAATGTAATAAAAATGAAAATACTAGCTAAACTAAAATTTACTTATTCAGTGTCACATCAATCAGACTACAAAGAATTGCTTTACAGATATATAAAAAAAAAAACATAACCAAATTCATCTGGAGGAACAAAAGGTCAAGACTATCACAGGAACCAATGAAGAAAGATGTAAAGGAAGGGGACTTAGTAGTACCAGATCCCAGAATATACTACAAATCTGTAATCATAAAAAAAAAAATCTAGTACTGGAGAAATAGAGTGGTTGCTCATGGGGCTACATTAAGTACACAATATATAGAAGCAGGAGAAAAAAGTAGCCTAGTATTTGACAGACCCCAAAATTTCAGCTACTGGGGCAAGATTGGTGGGTTGGTTGCTCTCCTTTGCACCCAAAGAGAACAAAAATGACATCTCCATGTCAGAGTCAAGATATATTGTGTAAGAACTCAGTATTTGGCAAAAAATGCTGGGAAAACTGGAAAGCAGTCTGGCAGAAACTGAGAAAAGACTGACATTTCACACCATAAACCACAATAACCTCAAGATGGCTACAAGATTTAAACACGAAGGGTGATATTATAAACAAATTAAGGAAACATGGAAGAAATTATCTGTCAGGTCTATGGAAAGAGGAAGTGTTTAAGACCAAACAAGTAAAAGAAAAGTTCACAGGAAGTAAAATGGGTAAGTTTGATTACATAAAATTAAAAAGTGTTTGTATAAATAAAACCAATGCCACCAAAATTAGAAGAAAAGCAGGAAACTGGGGGACAGGACTGCAGCAAGTTTCTATGATAAAAGTATCATCTCTCAAGTATGTAGAGAACTGAGCCAAACTTATTAAAAGCAAAAGAAAAAGGAACCATTCCACAGTCAAAGGACACAGATAAGCAGTTTCTAGGGGAATAAATCAAAGCTATCAATAGTCATACAAAAATGCTCTAAATTACTAATAATTAGAAAAATACAAATTAAAAGAATTCTGAAGTACCACCTCCTACTTATCAGTTTAGCTAAGATGACAGAAAAGGAAAATGACATGTGCTGGAGGGAGCCTGGAAAAATAGCTACATTAATGCACAGGTGGAACTGTGAACTAGTCCAACCATTATGAAGAATAATTTGGAACTAAGCCCAAAGGTCTATCAAACTGTGGATATCCTCTGATCCAGCAACACCACTACTAGGTCTGTATCCCAAAGAGATTTTTTTTAAAAGACAAAAGGACTTATTTGTACAAAAATATTTATAGCAGTTCTTTTTGTGGTGGCAAAGAATTGGAGAATTAGGGGATGCCCATCCATTGGGGAATGGCTGAGCAAGTCATAATATATGATTATGTTTGTACTATTGTACTCTAGAAAATGATAAAGGGGGTGGTTTCAGAAAAACCTGAAAAACTTGAATTAACTAATGCAAAATGAAGTGAGGAGAACCAGGAAAACAACCTACACAGTAACAGCAGTATGATAAAGATGATCAACTGCGAAAGCCTTGGTAAGTCTGATCAATGATTCGGCACGGCTCCAAAGGACTTATAAATACAAAATGCTGTCCATCTCCAGGTAGAGAGTTGAGATTGAAGCAATGTTCTTTATTTTTCTTGTTTGGTTTTTTTCAGAGTATGGCTAATGAAGAAATATGTTTTGCATGACTTCATACATATAATGGGTATTGTATTTCATGCCTTCTCAATGGGTGAAGAAAGGATAGAGAGAGGGAGGGAATTTGGAACTGATAATAAAAATATAATTTTTAATTTTTTTTTAATTAAAGATGAGTTATTGATCCAGGGAAGTGCCCAAGGTTATTGAAAGTACTATGTAATATCTAAATGAGGAATTTCATAGTGTTTCAACTATGTCTCTTCCTCCACCACAATTATGGGCCCAGTTCATTGTCCATCTGCAGTGCCTGTCCTAAACATATATGTAGAGATTATGTGGCTTGTGACTCTACCACTCAATTAAAATTGCTCTTTAAGGTTAACAGTAATCTCTTAACTGCTACTATGAAATCAATGGTCTTCTCTCAGTCCTCATCCACATAGCTTTTGACACAGTCAACTACATCATCCTCTTGGATATGAAATCTTCTCTTGGCTTCTGTGATTCTGGTTCTTGTTTTTCCTCCTACCGATCTGAATGCTCCTTCTCAGTCTCCTATTCTGGATCATTACTTATCTCCAATTCTCTAAGTGAGAGTATCCCCCCAAGACTATATTTTAAGCTCTTTCTCTTTTTAAACTCTATTCACCACCACCCCATGGATTCTTTTATCATCTCTACATATATGATTCTACATATCCAACTCTATATCCAACTCTGTTCCCTCTTCTGGTCTGCCATTCTACATCACCAGCTGTCTATGGATCATTTCAATCCATGTGTCCTATAGTCATCTCAAGACCCACATCTCCAAAATAGTAGATCTCATTATTTTTACCCCTATGCCTGCTTGTCCCCCACATTTCCCTATTTCTCTTAAATGTACCACTGTCCTTTCAGTAACCCAGATCCACAAACTCTGAGTCATTCTTGACTCTTCCTTCTCTCTCAACATTTATATCCAGGTAGTCAATTGTCAAATATTGCTTATTCTGTCTTCACAACATCAGACATATATATGTGTGTGTGTGTGTGTGTATGTGTGTGTGTGTGTGTATTATGTATGTATGTATGTATATATGTATGCATATATATATATATATATATCCATCCCCTTTCTCTCCCTTCACAAGTTTACCATACCATTACAGCTAACGTCTTCATCATCTCTCATTATACTAGTGTCTTAATTGATGGCTTCACTTGCATTGGCAGTATGCTTTCCAGGGATATGCACACAAATGATGAGGTTGATTCACATGCTGACAGAGATGGCTTAGCATTTGGGAGGCTCCAAAAGAAAGTGTGAAGGAGAAGAGGTATTAGGCTACCTACCAAACATCTACACGGCTGTTGTGCTGACCTCATGGTTGTGTGCCTGTGAAACCTGGACAGTCTACCAGCACCATGCCAGGAAACTGAATCGATTCCATTTGAATCGTCTTAGGAAAATTCTGAAGATCACCTGGCAAGACACTGAGATCCTCTATCAAACTGAACTGCCAAGCATTCAAACTGTACTGCAGACAGCACAATCTTATGGGCTGGCCATGTTGTTCAAAGACCAAATGCACATTTACCTAAAAGACTATTTTATGGAGAATTCTCATAAGACAAGCACTCATAAGGACATCCGCAGAAGCAGTACAAGGACACTCTCAAGGTCTCTCTAAAGAACTTTAACATAGCTGTGAGACATGGGAGACATTGAAATAGGACTGCCCAACTTGGCATGCCCGTAACAAAGAAGTTGCTGTACTCTATGAGTAAAGCAGAATCACAGTAGCTCAAAGAAAATGTGAAACATAAAAATCTAGAGACAGCTCCATCCCAAATGCTCAGACTACTTGTGCCCAACCTGTGGTAGAGCCTTCTGAGCCCATGTTGTTCTGATCAGCCACAGTCAAACACACTGTACCTGGACTCCAATACTGTGATGTAATTTTGGTCCTCTTGGAGCACAAAGGATGAGTAACACACCAAAGAGTTAGACTAATGTCTTAATCAGACTCTATGCTTTTTCTCAACCCCACTGACATCTGACAATTCATCATCCACACAGATGTCAAAATAATTTTCCTAAAGCACAGGTACTCCTTACTCAAAAATTGTCAGTGGCAGGGGCAGCTAGGTGGTGCAGTGGATAGAGCTCCGGCCCTGGAGTCAGGAGTACCTGAGTTCAAATCACTTGACACTGACTAGCTGTGTGACCCTGGGCAAGTCACTTAACCCCGACTGCCTCACCAAAAAGACAAAAAAAAATTGTCAGTGGCCCCACGTTGCCTCTAACGTAAAAGACAAACCCCTCAGTCTGACATTTGAAGCCCTCCAGAACCTGACTCATAGTCTGCCTTCCCAGAACTATTTCCTATGACTTCCCTTCTCATCTTCTATGTTCTAGCCATACTGGGATGCTGCCTATTCCCCCAATTTGACTATTCACCTTCTGATCCTATTCCTTGGCCCAGTCTGTAACCCAGACCTGGAATGTGCTCCCTCTTCTCTTTCCCTTCTTGGAATATTTGTCTTGATTCGACTACAAGAAGAAAGGGACACCTCAAATCCCACCTCCAATAAGAAGCCTTGCTTAATTCCTTGAGTTGTTAACACTCTCTCTGCCTTCAAACTATTTTATATTTATTTAGCCAAACAGTGTTGTACCTCTCCAGTAGAAAGTAAGTCCCTTGAGGTCACAGACCCTCTTATTTTTGTCTTTGTAGCCCCAGAGTCTGGATTATAGAAGGTGTTTAATAAATTAATTAAATGTATGAAGAGGAGTAATGTGATAGAGGCCTGGGAATGTAAATTGAGGCAGTTCACACAAAGACAATTCCAGGCAAAAGAGTTTGCATTTTATTTAATGGAAGAATGATGTGATTAGAGAAATGTCTTTTTAAAGAAGTACTCAGGCACTTGTGAGCAGTTGGGATTGGAACAGGGAGGGACCCTAGGCAGGAAGACCAGTCAAAAGTCTTCTGTCATAATCTCACAAAGAGGCAGAGAATTTGAATTGGGATAGTAGCGGTGTGAATAGAAAGGAGGAAAAGATTTATGAAATATGGTAGAATCAGATATGATGGGATTTGACAATTGATTAGAAGTACAGACTAGAGGAGAGGAAAAAGTCAAAGAGGAATCCAAGGATCCATGACTTGACAATAAGGAAAAGAGTAGTTCTATCAATAGGAAGAATTTAGGAAGGGGAGATATAGGTGGAGGAAAATGAGTTCACTTTTGGTCAAGTTGAAATTGAGATGTCTATGGGACATTCAGGTGGAAATGTCCAACAGATTATTGGAAATACAAGGCTGGAAGACTGTTAGAGCCACAGATATAAATTGAAAGTTACCTAACTGTAGGTGCTACGCTAACGTATCAAACAATGTGACCCTGGATAAATCATTTAACCTCTCCATGCCCGCAGGACACTCTCTGAGATTATAAATTGCAAATGGTTTTCTGATCTGCATTGGTGGAGGGAGGAACTTCAGTAGTGGAGTTCCCTACCCTAGGAAGATCACAGGCCCATGTCAAACAAAGAAACAAACAAGAAAAATCTTAAGAGGACAGGTGATTATTGAAACCAAAGCAGTGGATGAGGTTACCAAGAGAAAGACTGTGCAGAGATAAGAGAAAGATCTAAAGACGGAGTAGAATGGCATGTTACATCTGGTGGGGGCAGGGGGAGCAGAGGGAAAAAGCCAGGAAAGGACACAAAGATGGGTTGTTTAGAGAAGTAGAAGAAACTTGAAAGCACAGTGCCCAGCAGTCTAGAGATAAGAGACCATCAAGAAATGAGAGGGTGGTCAACAGCGGCAAATGCAGGGAATTCAAGGAGGCAGAAGGCTGGAAAATGGTGGTTGGATGGCTTTAAAGGGTCATTCATGATCTCTGAGAAACTACTTTTAGCAAAGCAGTAGAGACAGAAACAGGAGGGCAAGGTGCTGAGGAAAGAGTGGCTGCATCTGTGTGGTGCTTCATGAAGCTCTCTCACAGTTGGATAAAATTATCCCGAAGGACATTTAATTCCCTTTGTCTTGATTCATCCAACGTTGTCATGCTTACTAATTATGTTTCTTGGCGTCTAAAATATAGGGAAGGAAACACTGTAACAGATGATCAAACATGGTTTCGTTTTAGAATGAGATATATCATTGGGGATTGGGGAATGGGCCTGTGATTTCACAGATTTGGGAACTCCCTCTAGTAATGTAGGTCAGCACCTTCTCCACAACTACAGTCTTAGAGACTCTCATCCTAGAGAATGAAGATGTTAAGTGGTTTGGCCCAGGTCTCAGAGGCAGTGTCTCAAAGGCAGGACTTAGACCCAGATCTTCCTTTCATGGAGGCTAGCTCTCTATTCATTACACCAGGCTGGCTCTCAGTAAGTAGATCAAAATTATATTTAGTGTTCTGATTGATTATCCTATTTGAGATCTTTGTGTAGATATAGTGAGCTTTATTTCACAATCACCCAAAGGTCAGCCAAACCAACAAAAATCCAGACTCATAGGGTTAAAACACCAATTTCTCTCTCTCCTCCCCCTCCCTCTCTCTTACTCTCGTATATGTGTGTGTGTGTGTGTGTTTGTATATGTATATATGTATATGTGTGTATGTCACACTCATGGGTGAGTTGAGGACAGGCATATTAGAACTGACTGGCTACCACATAAATACATCAGTAAAAGATTGCTATGGAATGATGGGGGTGGGGGCAGGAATGCACACAGGTACAGAAAAAGGGCTAAAACTCTGAGGGAAATGTTATCAGATAGTGAGCTCCCCAGGCATCCTGTATCTTCTTTTGTGATAATAAAGGTAATAACTAATATTTACTTATTACTTTGAAGTTTACAAAGCACTTCACATATATTATCTCATTTTATCCTTTCAACAACCCTGGGAGATAGCCACTGTTATTATTCCTATCGTATAAATGAAGACATTGAGCTGAGAGAGATTAAGTGACTTTGCCAGCTAGTGAGTGTCTCAGACACAATGCACACTTAGGTCTTCCTGCCTCCATGTCTAGCCATGTCCACCATGCCTCCTAGCTGCCCATAGCCTGATTCTCTGACCCTGCAACTAATCCCCTGTTTGTGTCTCAACCACTTAGGACTTGGTTGCTCTGAGGAAACTCAGTTCCCATCCCAGCCTGGCCTTCTGGCCTGTGCTCATTTGCAGTCTGAGGTGGACTCTATTCCTCTTGTGCAAAAGGAAAAAAAAACGTTTCTAATTGATTATTCTAATCACCAACACATTATGGCCCCCCCTTTAGTCAGAATAGGAAGTAAGACATCAGACCAGGGCCTGCAGTGATTCTAGGAGGGTGCCAGCACCCTGTGAGGCCTGGCTTGAAATATCGTGTTCTGTTGATATTATTACAAATACATCTTATACTTGAATGTCAGTGGTTACCACCACATTCTCTTGATCCATTAATCAAATCCATTTCAGATGTTTCAGCCAAACATTGTCTGTGTAGTCACCAAGCAGCCCTATTGGAATCCAAGGGACACATGATTAATGGTGGGCTCTCTTCTGATTTTATTGGGTTTCACAGCCACTAGGACTGTAAGCTCTTTATTGTCATGTGGTGGGTCAATGGCTGCACTCCAGACAACAGCTGGGTCACCATTACTTAAGAAAGTCTCATTTTCTTGTTACTCATTGCCCTGTTTGGATACATCCAAAGCAAAGAAGGGGGAAAAAGGCATTGTTCACTTGGCAGAGGTTTCTGCTTCGTCAGAATTTATTTGAAAAGTTTGAGTCAGTCTTTCCTTATGAAAAAAAATATACAGTGACTTTACCCTGGGTTTTCTATCACATCAAATTAGAACAGGTAGCAGAGTCATGACTGTGCATTGCCAGTTAGAGAACAAAAACCTTTATCTGCAGGTAATTCAAGGCTGTGCCTAGTCAATAGCAAATGAACCTTCCAAGAAGGTTGGTAGATTATTAACCATAGAACCATATCTGGTCAATGCAATGAGACATCAAAAGATTTGTTTTAGCTGGTAATGAGAAAGAGTTTCAGGCCAAAACACGTAATTTGTAGCTAATGGATGCAGCCCATAAGGCAGTCATTATTATTGCCTCATTGTTGATAAATAAGTTGACAGATTTAAAACTAAACCCTAACCACAGGCCCACATCCACATCTAAGTTTTCAAACCAGGAATATAGGCTGTTAAACAGAATAGAAACTAAAGTGGGGCAGATGTGGCTTTACCCCAGGGTGCCACCATCCAACAGGCACCCTTCCTCCCTATGTTGACCACCATCCCTGCACCTCCACTAAAGATCCCCTAGCACTGTGTAGTGTGACTGACCCCAGGACCACCACTCCCAGAGCTCTGACACCCTGGAATCTTTTTCTCAAGGTCTGTTTTCCCTTTCCACCCCTCAAGGCATGAGGACTGAGGCTCTCTGGAAAATGGGCTTCCTCTCTTCTGACACAAATGCATGCTCGGTCAGAGCTTCCTCTGTGTGACTGCCGATCCTTCCCGCCCCCAAAATGAATTTGCCCCAGGTTCAATTATGACTAAAGATCCTGGTGTTAAACAGTACATGTGACTTCGTAATACCCAGAACTGACATTCTACAAATAGTCCTGCCTCATCTTTCATACCTTAGCTCGTTCTCAATTGTTTTAAACTGTATAATCAAGCAATCTTGAATGGGGAAAAAGATGGTTTGGGCTCCATAATACAGTACACGGTAATTGGATAGATTTGGCACGCATAAACATAGACTGAAACCAAAGGCAAGCGAAGGCGTTGCCTCCATCTTTTTCTGATCATTAGTAAAGGGCTGGTTTATCTTCTGGGCTCAGAACGATTATCACCAAAAGTTAGCAACAAAGAGTGAGTGAGATCTTTGAGGCAAAAGGATGACAGCCGCTCATTGGAAAGCTTCTACAAGCCAGTGCTTAGCTCTTGGAATCTCCTGTGAGCTATTCCCTACCCAGAGCCCCCATGGTACCACTAATTATGTTGGGCATTGGTGATTGCATTTGATTTCCTCCCAAATAATAATACTCATCTTTTTGTAGTACTCTACCATCAACAAAGCACTTTCCTCATAGGAGAGTGGAAAAAAGTATTTACTTTGGAATTAAGAGAGCCAGGTTCAAATCCTGTTTCTGACTTTTACTTTGTAATAACAGCTGACATTTATATGGCGCTTACTATGTGCCAGCTAAGTGCTTTATAAATATGATCTTAATTTGATCCACCCGGCAACCCTGCAAGGTAGCTGCTATTATTACCCCCATTTTAAAGAGGAGGGAAGTAAGGCAAACAGAAGTTAAGTGACTTGCCCCAGGTCATGTACATAATAAGTATCTGAGATCTAATTTGAACTCAAGTATTCTTGGCTTCAAACCTGGTGCTCTACACACACACACACACACACACACACACACACATACACACACACACACACACACACACTCATTCGACAAGTCACTTGAACCTTCTATAAGTTGAGGTTGTTGTTATTCAGTCATTTCAGTCGTGTCTGACTCTTCGGGACCCCATTTGGGGTTATCTTGGCAGAGATACTAGAGTGGTTTGCCATTCCCTTCTCCAGCTCATTTCACAGATGAGGAAACTGAGGCTTGGAAAGGAGAAGTGATTTGACTATTGTCGATTATCTTGGACAGCTCAGTTCTTCATGTAGGCATTTCAAACTCAACATGTCCAATGTGGACCTTGTCATTGTTCCCACAAACCATCCCCCCCATCCCAATTTCCCTCTTCCCATCAAGGCCATCACCACCCTTCCAGCCACCCAGTCAAGCTGGGCATTATTCTTGACTCTTCAATCTCACCCCACCTATCCAGCCCATTCTCTGCTTCACAACATTTCTCATACGTGTGCCCTTGTCTCCACTTGTCTCCCCTCAAACACCCTGGTCCGGACCCTCATTACCATCTCCACGCTTATTATTCTAATAGCCTTCCAACTGTTTTCTGTGGCTCGTGCTTCTCACCACTCCAATCCACCCTCCCCTCAGCTGCCAAAGTGATTTCCTAAAGCTCAGGAGGGAGACCATGGCACTTCCCTGTTCCATAAACCTCAATAGCTACTTAATGGGCAGCTAGATGGTGCCATAGTGTACAGAGAGCCAGGATGGAGCCAGCAAGACTCATCTTCCTGAGTTCAAATCTGGCCTCAGACACTTAGCTGTGGAATCTTGGGCAAGTCACTGTCTGCCTCAATTTCCTCATCTGTAAAATGAGCTGGAGAAGGAAATGGCAAACCACTCTAGTGTCTTTGTCAAGAAAACCCTGAATTGAGTCACAAAGAATTGAAACAACTGAACAACAACAGTAACAGCTCTTCACTGGCTTCAGGATTAAATACAAAGTCATATATTCGGCATTTTCAGCTCTTCACAGACAGGCCCCTTCTTACCCTTCCAGTATACATCTTCCTCACCTCCACATACTCTGCAATCTAGCCACACTGGGCTATGAACTATTTCTTGAACATGACACCTTCTCTCCCATCTCCACCCCTTTGTACTGGTTGTCCTTCGGGCCTAGGAGGTCTACTCTGTTCACCTCTACCTCCCAGTATCCCTCACTTCCTTCCAGACTAAGGTCAAAGCTGCCTGCCATAGGTCATTCCCAATCCTCCTTTCCCTCCCACTGATGCCTCCATTTCTGAGATTCCCTTCCAACTCCACTGTCTACATTTTGTATGTACCCAGTTGTTTTTTTTTTCATGTTTGAAGGAGAGCTCCTTGAGGGCAGACTGTTTTTGCCTTTTTTGTCTCCCCAGTGCTAAGCACAGTGCTTGACAGAGTTTGATAAATGTTTGCTGAGTGGCTGCAGGAATGAATACCAGATGTGGGCCTTGAGCCTCTGCTCTTTCATCCAATTCCAAAATTCGAGGATAATCAACTTGGCCCCATTCCAGTGTGCATCTTAGAAGGTAAAGTGGCTAAAACTTTCTAGATTTCTACTCGATATTGACTAAGCTCCTACTATGTGGTGCTTGGTGTGCTGGGTGATGAGGATAAAAAGATGAAATAAAACATAAACTCTACCATCAAGGAACTTATGATCTAACAGAAAGGGATGGTTGCGGGATAATGAGGAAAAACCTTGAATCTGAACTCAGAAGACTTGGGCTCCACTCTCATCTTTGCCATTTAAGAGCTGTGTGACCTCAAGTAACTCTATCTCTGATCACTAGTGTTCCCATCTGTAAAATGTGGATGATAACCCTTTTATCACCTACTTCACAGTGAGGGGACCAAATGAGATCACATACATAGAACACCTAGTAAACCATGCAGCACCGACCAAAAGTCAGCTTTCAATATTACTATCGTACAATAATGCTGAATTGTTGTACTTATGATGAGAAATCTTCTAAAGGGAAGAAAAATGTCACTTAAGACTGGGAGAAATCAAGGAAGCCTTCATGAAAGAAATGGTCCTGGAGGAAAGTCTCAAAGGAAGAGGTTTCAATTAGGAGCAAGGGAGGGAGATTGTCTAGTCTAGACACTAGAGTTTGGCAGGGACACAAACAGAGCAATGGGAGAGAGCAGGATGAGAATGAGGGATCGTGCCTGGCATATAGCAAGCATTTTTTACAGATACCTTTTGACCAATTGCTTCATCAATAGTATAGTTTTTGTTGATTCATTTTTTTCAGTTGTATCTGACTCTTCATGACCCCATTTGGGGTTTTCTTGCCAAAGACACTAGAGTGATTGGCCATTTCCTTCTTCAGCTCATTTAACAGATAAGGAGACAGGGTTAAGTGACTTGCCCAAGGTCACCAGGTAATAAGTTTCTCAGCTCAAATTTGAACTCAGGTCTTCCTCGGTTCCAGGCCTGGCATTCTATCCACTGTTCTACCTGGTATAGCTTTATTGAAAAGTAACAGAAGAAAGTAAGGTTGTAGGTTAGTACCCAATCATGAATGGCCTTGAATGTCAAGATCAGTAGTGTATTCTTTGTCTGGCAGACTACACTGAAAGATTTTGAACAGAGGAGGGATATGATACCTCTCCTTGGCAGGGGTCAAGTGAACACCTCACCCTCTATGTGTGGTGCACTCCAGATGTCTCCCCATTATATAGTACATTTCAATTTACGGAAAGTCTCCAAAGGGCCCTTAAATTGTTCAAAGAGAAAATCTGCCCAGCAAGTAAAAAGAGGACTCCAATGCTTTATGCAGCAGGCATAGATGTGAGTGACTGAGCCAGCCTCTATCAAGAGACTGAAATGGATCAAAGAAGAGGGCATTGGGAAAGTCCAGTTAAAGTAGGCCAAGGAGTAGGTGGAAATAAAGCCCTGGTCTTTTCAAATGAGGAATTTGAAACTTATGTAGCAGAAGAAGACCCACATATAGAGAAGTATAACACAGGGAAACATCATGAGTGTAACTTAAGAGGAAGACAAGTTTGGTGGAGTCTCTTTAAATGGGCTGAAGAGGATGACTGATTTCTATCTCTTTTTCCTCTGAGACTGCAGCAATTTAAGAATCCCAGACCTAAACATTACCCACATGCTCAAGTTACACAATGAAAGATGTCTATGGTGAAATACTGTGGGGAAAATCCAAGAGCTGATCCTGCTACCACCACCCCTCCCAAATGCTCAAATGTCCACAATGTGGTCCAAAATACAGCCACACGCAATCTTCAACATTTTAATGTTTTATTGATGACTTTCATCTTCTTGCATCACACTTATCCTCTGGTATACTTTCACCATTGAGTCTCTCCCTTATAACAAAGAGAAACAATTGCAAAACAAACTGAAAAAACATCCTCACGTAATGTTATACGCAACATTCCTGCCCCATAGACTCCCACCTCTTTTCATCTGTACTGATCTGAGTTCTAGTTTTGTCTCAGACACTTCCTAGCTATGTAACTCTGGGCAAATCACTTCACTACTCTCAGCTTCACTGTCTTTATTTATAACACAACCATCAGTTGACCTCGATGGCTTCCAAGATTTCTTCCTGCTCTAAATTTATGACCCTAAGATTCTCTGGGACCAAAATTGGTCATTGAAATTCACTTGGAAAATGCCTTTTGCTGAGATTTTCACTAGAATGTGAACTCCCTGAGGTCAGGGACTGTTTTTGCCTTTCCTGGTATCCCTGGTGTTTAGCAGTGCCTGGTATACAATAAGTGCTTAATAAATGCTTGTGCTCTTGACCTTCCTTTTTCTTTGTGTGATTCTGGCTCTTCTGTGTGTTGTTTGTCTAGGTCTGCTTCTCCTCTTCTGATTATTGTTGCGTTTCCCAAGATTCTTCAGGTTTGTCAGGTTTTTTTTTTTTGGGGGGGGGGTTGGCAAAGCAACTAGGGTTAAGTGACTTGCCAAGGATCACAAGGCTAGTAAGTGTCAAGTGTCTAGTCTGAGATCAGGTTCATCATTTATTAAGGCACAATGGTTTTGAATTGTTTCATATGTCACAATTTGTTCTGTCATTCTCCCAATCAATGGATACTCACACTATTTCCAGTTTCCTTCCACAAAAATGTCAAGCCCTAAACTATTAACGGTGGGAGAAAATCATAAAAAGGGACAGCAACTAAAATGACCACATCACAAGGCTGATTTTAACTAAAAAGAGTAGCAAGAAAACTAGCCTACCACCACTGCTGAGTAACAACCAGAAAAGCCCATCACCATCACCATTCTAGGTACAGTTGTCTTCTCTTCAGGAAATTGTGCAGATAAGCACAACATGTCCCCCAACAAGAGCTTGTGGGAAGATCAAGCTGAAGTTATGACTTCTGGGACAGATAGTGAAGAAAAATGAACACAATAGCCTGACTCTGACACATGAAAATTCCAGAAAAGATACAATAAAAAGGGCACCAAATTAAATAAGAATTAGAAATGAAAGAAGAACTACAGTCAGTACCTTCAGTCACCTGAACAGAACACCCAGAGGTCTATAGGCACGAAGAGGGGAAAGGGAGTGGTCCAGGCAAGATGAGGCAAGACCAAGGCCAGGAGGCCTTCTAACTCACCCAGCCAGGAAGCAGGCCCCAGAGGCAGGCAGCAGAGGACCCACACCCCTGCCAGGAACCACCAGAGTGGGTGTCCAAGAGATGGAAAGACTGGAGTGCCTCCAGGATGATTGAGCACCTAAGGATTACAGACAAGTTCCCATGAAGAAGGCAGAGATCAGTTCTCACTGCTTTTGCAGCTTCAGTATTGAGTGAGTTCTGACAGCTTTGAAGAACTCAGCCCTCTGTCCTTGGAAGATGCCCAGGACTCATCAGCCCTTTGTGTGTAGTAGATCTCTGTAGAGGGTAGGAGATAGGTCCTCAGACAACATGAGACTAATGTACCAAAACTTCTAGATTGCAGCCAAAGCATCCTACAGGAAAAAATTAAATCTCCAAACACTTGTATCTGTAACAAGAGAGACAGAGGGTGGAGAGAGAATGGACAGATCAGTAAACTGGGCATGCAATTTGTTTTTAAACTAGAAAATCAAAAAATTTTAAAAACCCAACAGAACACCAGAACAGACATTTTGAAAATCAAAGTAGAGATTAACAAAATTGAAATTAAAAAATTGGATTGATAAATAAAATGAGATGGTATTTTTTAATAAAATAGATAAATTATTTGTTGATCTAACTTTTAAAAGAGAAGAAAATTAAATTGCCAGTATTAAAAAAAATGAAATTGAAAAAGGAAAAATCATAACAAATTAAGAAGAAATAGACAGTTATTAGAAACTATTTTAACCAAGTATATGCCAACAAAACTATTTAAATCAAATTAATGTCCACAAAAATATAATATAGCCAACATAAAAGAATAAAAAAATTAAAAATTAACCCTATTTAAGAAAAAGAAATTCTACAAATCATGAGCAAATTCTCAAAAAGCAACTACTCAGGACCAGACATATTTACAAGTGAATTCTATCAAATATGCAAAGAACAATTAATTCCAATATCATAAAAAGTATGTACATAAACAGGAAAAGAAGGGAACCTTCTAAATTCCTCCTATGACATAAATATGGTCTTGATGCCTAAATCAGGGAGAGATAGATCAGAAAATAAACACAAAACAATATCCCTAATGAGTATTAACAGAAAAAGTTTAAATAAAATTATTAGCAAAGAGGCTTTAGCAACACATGAAAAAGATTGTACATTATGACCAGGTAGAATTTATACAAGGGGGTTGAATATTAGGAAACTATGAACATAATAAACCATATCATATATAATATATGTATTATATATAAATCTCTGTATATTATATATACTATATGTAACTGTAACAAGAAACAACTTAGAAAGAATTAAGAACTCTGACCAATGCAATGACTGACCACTATTCCAGAAGACCAGTGTTGATACATATTATTTACCTCATTGCTCACTCAAGGGGCAGAATGAGACATACATTTTTGGGTACAGCACATGTGTGGATTTGCCTGGCTATAACTTATTTGTAACAAGGATTCTTTTTTTTTTAATTGGGAGAGGCTATTTTGGGGAAAGAGGGATGCAAGTGAATGCAAATTTAGAATATAACCAAAAAAACATTTTAAATGTAAAAAATGAAAAGAAAAAAAGGTTTGCCAATATATGGATATGTATATAATTTCATTTAAAGAAGGAGAAAAAAGCTCACGGGTGTCCTTGGCTCCCTAAGCATAGAAAATCATAATAAACTCTCAGCCCAGCTAAAATCTTTACTCTGAGGCAATGTATTGCGGTAAAAAGGATACTGTATTCATATCCTAGCCTTGGTTCTAACTTTGTGACCTGGGGCAAATCATTTCACCTTTATGAGTCTCAGTTTCTCCACCTGTAAATGAGAGAGCAGGCTTAGACAATGCCTGAAGGATCTTCCAGTGTTCTATCTACTAAACCATTTAGCTGATTCTGCAATATCATGAAGTGGAAAATGCAGAAAATAAATAGCAACTCATTGTCAGTATCCTCTTTTAAACTTAACTTCTTACACGCAAAGCACTAAGCTAGAAATCATAGGTGATATAAAGTAAATGAATACATGGTCCCCTGACAAACGTCACTCTAACTCAGAATAGAATGTGATACATGAGAGATACCGAGTCCTGTTATGGGAAGTCAGCCAGGTAAAGGATAGGACCTCTGCTCACCTCCCCAGCTTTTGGAATGGGAGATGCCTTTGGCTGTTCCAGCACTGAACAATTTTGCTAACTGATCAACGATCAGTTTCTTTTAGTCCTTTTGGCATTCTTGATCAATGATCGGTTTCTTTTAGTCCTTTTGGCATTCTTGATCAATGATCGGTTTCTTGATATTTTGCAAAAGCCAGGAGAACACATCCATCAGCCCAGAGTTAGTCAACAAAGAATTGGGCTCATTGTCATTCTCTCCCTTTTGTTACTGCTACATGTAAGAGAGAAGCTAAATAATCCTGAAATTCTTACAACTGGCTCAACCTTAATTCTAGCACACACGCAGTGATAGTTTTGCAATCTCTGCTAGTTTGTAGCTGGATTAATGCTTGAAGTTATCCTAGAACGTCTGTCTTAGGTTTGGCCTCCAGAATAAAATGCACAGGTTGAATCATGTTGCAGAATTGGCTGCAATACATCACAGGCTTCCTTTTCTCCCAGAAAGCTGCAGTCATAACCAGTCCTTTTTTCTCACCAGTTTAACGGAGGAGGGCTGCTTTCTACTGCTGTTTGTCCTTTGTTCTTGAAGGGAACCATGACGTCAGGGAGGTGATGCCATGACATGCAAATGAATTAGATTTAAGTAGGGAGAACTGTGCAAAGTCAGCAGAAGACGGATCAATGACAGAAGGTGTAATTGTACTGGGAGATGGTGCGTTCCATCCCATTGTCCCCACCATGGGGATGGGATGGAAAATGGACCTGATATAGCATGTCTTTGAGGCAAGGTGCGTGGATAGTGGTAGCCTTGAGAAGAAAATAGCTCCTTCCTTCCACTGAAGGGGAGCACTCTTGAAATATCTTGAGGAGTGACCTTGTGAGATCTTCACTCTATTGGCAATGGAAAGGATAGATTGGAAAAACATCAATGAATGTTTACTATGTGCTGGGCACTGAGGTTACAAATACAAGCAAGAAAGACAATTCCTGCCCTCAAAGGGCTTATACTCTTTTGAGAAAAGACAGCCTCTACAGGGGATTCATGACCAGCAGGGAGAGTTTAGGGCCGAGAAGGCAGGGGAAGTGGGTGCCTACAAAGAGCAGCATGGCATGGAGAAAGCCAAGCAATGGTGGAATGGTCCTGAGTTGAGGCAATGAAGTTTAAATGCTCACCAAAGTCCAAGGTCAAAAACAGATCATTAAGAAAACAGTTACAACGGTCCAAGAAAGAAGTAATGAGCATTTGTATTGGGGTGGTGGCTGTATGAGGGAGAGAACTGGAAAGTGTGAGAGATGTGGCGGTAACTATGGCACCATTTCTGAACTAATTGGATATGTGGAATGAGGGAGAGTGAGAGTCAAGGTTGACGCTGGGGTTGCAAACATTGTGCCCTTACCTTGAGAGAGGGAAGACTGAGAGCAGGGTGGTTTGGGGGGGAAGATGAAGTGTTCAGGTTTAGATATGTTGAATCTGAGATGTATTAGGAACATATAGTTTAGAAGCTCCTATAAGCAGGGATTCTTAACCTTATTGTGTCTTAGACCTCTTGGGCAGTCTGCTGAAGCCTATGAACCCCTTCTCAGAATAATGTTCTAAATGGATAAAACAAAATACATGAGATTATAATGGAAACCAAAGATTAGTGAACATAAGATATCATTTTTTCCCATCCAAGTTCACACACCCTCCCGGGAATCTTTCCATGAATGCCTTGGGATTAAGAACATCTGTCCTATAGGCATTTGGTGACCCAGGATTGAAGCTTAGGAGAGAGATTAGGGCTGGATATTTGTAGTAGAGAGCTAGTCAACGGGTCATATGAAGCTGTGATTTCCTTTGTAGGGAAATGTCTTTTTTTTTCCTTTGCATACAGCAAGATTATAACATATTGCTTAGGATTTGCCTTTCACTAGGAAAAGCTATGTGATTAGAAGTTAATACTCTTCATCTTTGTAAGTCAGCAGGCTACAGGAAATGAACACTGAAATATTTCTTAAAATGCAGACTTCAAAATTGTCTCAGTTTGGCTGCTGGCCATTACTTAGGTTTGTTCTGATTTATATTTGTGCTGATTTAGGGCAGCTGTTGGTATAGGAGAGGGAGCTCCGGAATTGGAGTTCCATTAAACTACTGGGGTCCCACTGTCCTGACTGGTGAGCCCCTCAAATGACCCACCATGTCTAGGTCAGTTCTAGCCATATTTCATTTTATTTCTCATCAGCCTTCTTACTCCTGCATGCATACGCTCCTCCTTGCCCCCAGTGGTCTATGATTTCCAGCTCTGTAACCATAATTGGATCAATACTGCCATTACTACTGGAGGCAGGATGTCAATTTACTCCTCTCTGGTTCTACCAACCATCTTTCTAGCATCCTAAACCAAAAACCTTCTCTGGTCATCACATTTCTATATGTATTGTCTCTTTACTAAAATGCAAGCTCACTGAAGGCGAGGAATGTATTTATTTTTGTATTTGTGTCCCCATCTCTTAGCACAGTGTTTGGCATATAATAAGTACCTAATTGCTACATAGTAAACACCTAGTTAGCTTCATTTATTCATTATAGCAAGAAAACCTGGCTCTGTGATTCAGCAATTCTATGACCTTGGAATAAATCATAGATCATTGATTTAGGTCTGGAAAGGACATTAGAGCTCATCAAATCCAGCTCCTTGATTTTACAAATGAGGAAACTGACGCTTAAAGAGGTTAAGGAACTTGTCCAGAGTCATACAGTTAGTAAATGACAGAAGCGGGATTTGAACCCAAGTCTCTGAACTGAGTCCAAATTCAGGGCAGTTTCCAATGCACCTGTCATTCTGGCTGCCTCTCTTTGTACCTGTATTAGTTGATAAAGAGGTGCTCCAAAAGAATGGTTTATATACTAGGCAATAAGTAATTCATCCATAAAATATTCAAAAGCATCCATCATTTGCTCCGGCCTAAAACAGTGAGAAAAAATCTTTTCTCCACTCAGCATTATTCAAAAAGAAGAATTATGAAATTGTGGCACAATGATAGATCCCGTAATGAAACTTAAGTATTTTTAAGAACAAACTCTATCAGAAAAAAAAATTCACAAAATGGGGTTCTTCTCAGGGGAGAAAAAGCAGAGAAAAGAAATGACTGATTTGCGATGTGAGTAGCAATGCTTCCTGGTGAGACATACAAAGTGATCAATCAGACCGAGAGCTGCAGTGGTTCTGTAGAGCAACCCAAAAAGAGAAAAAGAATGGAATTTAATCTTTCAGGAAAATGGCCCTTGATACGCGCCAAAAGGCATTGGTCGTGCTGACTGAAAAATCATCAAAGAGCTCTTGTGCTCTGCAAATCAAGTGGAGAAAGAGATCGCAGGGAAATGTTCTGGGAGGTGTTAGAACAACGACCTGGGAGTCCCAAGATTGGGGCCTTAGTCTCAGCTCTCTTAGCAATGAGCTTT